>NW_021635786.1:0-494384 GCF_004799145.2 Neltuma alba
CAAGAAATGGATCTTAAGGATGGGAAATGATAATATTTATGTTAGAAAGTTGAAAGAAAACCTTAAGACTAAGAGAAGGGTTGAGGTTCAAGAAAGCTAGTCTTGAACTTTATGTAATCTAGTGGTCCTAATGGATGTATGAATAATGTGACTATGTTTAGGTCCTTGGAACATCCAAGAGATGTTTGGTGATGTTGATGAATGTCCACATGGGGGAAAGACAAGGGAATCAAAGGAAAAGCAAGGGGAAAGCCATGTTACAAGGTAGTGAACTTACCTATACTGTGTGCTTGACATGTATGCTTGCATGATGTGATTGTGTTGCCATGATGTGACTAAGCTATGATGAAATGTTTGAAAAGTTGTGTGTTTGCAAGTTTATGTTATGTTTTGCCTTGGCAATATGTTATGGAAGCATGAAATGCTTTAGCTTACTTTCCATGGCATTCATGTGTTAATGTTATAACATGTCATGCATGTGCATTATGTCTTGCATGCTTATGGGTAGTGTTTGCTACTGAGATTCCCCCGAATCTCACCCTCCCTAACCAACATTTAGGTCAATCAATGATGGGCGATAATGGCATGAGAAGCAGGAGAAGTAAGTGGGAGAATTATTCTTGTTAATGGATGAGACTGTTGATAAATGTATAATTCTACTATTTTGTGAACTATGTTATGGATGCCAATGATGCCATGTATTTTATTATATATTTATGGCATGCATGAAAAGTGTATGAGCATGAATGGGAAGAGTAAGGCCATGTTATGTATGCCAAAGAAATAAAAAGAATTAAAGAAATGTTAAGGGATAAACGTAAGTCCTGGAGCAATGAGTTTGTAGCTCCAGTTTGACCTATCAAACGAGTGAGTTAGGTCATAAGATTTGGCAAGCAATGAGATTTGATGTTTCTCTTTAAAGTGAAGGGTAGTTTCCGATTCTGATAATCAAGCAGAAAGTTATGCCTTTCCAAAGTTAGGCAAAAATACAATAAAATCCGAAAATGACCAAATGAACAGTAAATTTTTCAAAGGAAATTGAGCTCGAATTTCAAGGCAATCAGTTCAGAAACTATTTTTCCTCAAAATTTTATCCAAAGAGCTTTCTGTAGAACTTAGAATCACTTAATTTTAATTTTTCTACAATTAGTTACGAATTTTCGAAGTTTGTCACATTTTAAGGTGACAATGAATAGTAACCCGTAAATGAAAATTTTCAACTTGATTTTTCATTAATTGTAGCCTTCAAAAGTGATTCCAAATGCTTCGCAAGGAAAGTTAATTGATTTAAACATGAGGGTGTTACACTCGGACTCTTCCGGGATGGTCAACCTTTCCAATAGCAGTGGCCAAGATATCCATCCGTCCTTGAGGGATGACTGTACCTTGAGATAATTGCTCCTAAGTGTATCCTATATCATTAAAGCAACAAATTCAATTTAAGATAATTGAAAAAAAAACAATTAATGAAGCATAATTCTTAAATATTACTTACAATCCTCTCAGCAACAGCAGCAGACTGTGGAGTAATGTATTGACCCTTTTTAATCCTCGCCGCCTTCCATTTTTCTTGGCGAGAAGGACGCTCAATAGGTGGCATGTAGCCAGTAGGATCTGAAGCAGCAGCCATTTGTGCATTCTTCAGTCGTTCCTCCATCATACTTCTTTCCAACCCACCATACCCTGCACGAACATGGTAGTGGGTATACACTGCTCAGATATGTGTCTGTCATGATCGATCAATTGTTCTGAAGAATGACATGAAACCAAATCGACAAAAATTAGTTAGTTAAATAAAATATGACCTGATTAAAAATTAAGTTTTAAGAAACCAAACCTAAAATGCAGGGTCTTCACGTTGCTTCACAAAATTCTCCCATGCCTCTTCACTAATAAATGAATATCGTTCCTTAGGATGCTCGCCCTTTCTTTTTCCATGAATATAATGTTTTGTAAGCGTGGACTTAAAATCCCTCCACCGTTCATCAATTTGCTTCAACAGACGGTCTCTCATTTACTTAGTGGCAGGAATATCAAATGTCAGCTGCAATACAATAATAGCATAGAGTTATAAAGTAAATAAGCAACTATAATTGAAACAAGTAGAGAAAACAATGCACAATATACCAATATATCCCCAAAGGTTTTTCTTCAAATCTTTGTCCACCTTCTTCCAGCTAGGAATGTCAATACTAATCTTACTGCGTGCGAGATAACCCACATAACTAGTAAATTGAGCCCCATCCTTTCCTATAGGCTTCAGATCATCATCAAACTCCACTGTAATCCTCATAGGCTGTGTGCTCTCATCACGTAAAGCTAAGTGCCTCATATGGGTTGGCCCTCTACCCTTTCTCTGGCTAGTAAAAGAGCTGTCGTCACCAGAACCCTGTTGATGGATCTGGTCCGTCCATTTCCTTTAAAGAACAACGAATTAATAAATGTAAGAATAAAAAATATCAAGTTAATATAAAACATTATATTATTAAGTATATTTAGCAAAAAAAAAAATATCAAAGAATTCATTTGAGGCTTACAACGATTATCTTCCCAAATTCCTTCATAATGATCATCTCTAACAGCATAGTCATCATCTACCAAATCTAATTCAACTGCTTTAGGTTGAGTAGCTGTGAAAGGTGGGGGGTTTCATCAAGATTAAGCTCTAAGTCACCATCATCTCCACTAACTCCTTGCCTTTTACCTTGAAGCACGATATCTAAAAAACTTATAAACATATACTTCGCTTAGGACAACATACTTGTGGAGAATCTATGTTGGTAGTGGCAAATTTGAACAATTATAACCAAGAAAACAAAATCAACTATCTCAAACTAATAAATAAATATTCTTAAAGCTAAAACCTCTGAATTCAAAATGAGTACACAAATGATATCTAATTGCCATGAAATTTTAAACACACTTCGTAATTAATCAAATTCATAACCCAAAAAAATTGGCCAAACACTGAACAGATTATTCATAATGAAAAATTGACAAAAATTGAAATAAATATAAGAAATTATCAAACAAATTACAGACATAACAATTAATCAACTTTAAAGGTTTAAACATGTAACCAATGCTGTGTATAGGAAGTAATTGTAGTTTTCACATTCAAAATGTCACAAACCAATCCTCTAGGCATATAGGATACTCAAAACAAACAATGCAAAACATTCCAAATGTAAAATCAATCAAGCTATTTGATATATACGAAATTTCTATCATCAAACATCCAAAACAATTAGAAAAAAGGAAGAAAATGAAGAACGAGGAAAATCATAGTGTAGGAGATAAGGAAAAAAAGGAAACAAGACAACATGAGTAGTGCTTCAACGATGAAACACCACAACAAAGAAAAATGTGGCAAATAGATGCCAAAAATGAAAAACACTACAAAAAAAAAGTGCTATTAGCGATGGAATTTAGCTACGAAAGTTTTTATTTAGCGATGGATTAGTAACGAAAATGGATTGGTGATGGAATTTGTTCTATTGCTAATTGGATTAGCGATGAAATTTCAATTCTATCACTAATTAGCTACAAATTAGTGATGGAAATTTCCATCGCTAATTACCAACAGAAATTTTCCATTGTAAATCCGTCGCTAATTACTGACAGAAATTTCTGTCGCAAATTAGCAATGGAAAAATTTCATCGCTAACCCAATTTTTGAAAAAAAAATTAAAATGCCACATGGCACCTCTACCAGTTGCCACGTCATCATCAGCAACCATCTCAATGTATCCCTACTACCTTGATGATAACCGTCATGTGCCGCTACCATCTCACCTCTGCCTCCCACATCACATGTCACCTCTGCTTGCCATGTGTTGCCACCATATAATTCTTTCCCTCAAAGTGACTTCTCCATGGCTCGAACCCAGGACGTCATCTATGCGTGCGCGCTGTTTTACTATTTGAGCTACAATGAACCTGTTGACTTATTATGTAACACTAAAAATAAATATATGTGATATTCTTTTACACAAACAATTATATATGCATATATATTATTAAAAACTAAAAAAATAAACTATATGATCATTTTAATCATAACTATTTTAATGACAAAATATTTTTAAATATTTGCTTTACTATTTATTTATAATTTTTTATTTTTAAAAAAATATTTTTAATATAATTTTAATTTCTAATGACACTATTTTTTAATTTTAAATCATAAATAATTTTTTATAAATATTTTTTAAATTTATTTTTAATTAACATTGATAAGATATACAATTTAATTATATATGTATTATATTACATTATATTATATTATTTATATTTGTTTTATATATTTGACGAAAACCATTTACAATTAGTCAAAAAAATCTTATTATTCAAAAAAATACTCTATAATAAATCTAATAAATTATTCTAGATAAAAAATTAAATGATTTGAATAGATTATGATAAACAATATTCTCCTACTTGTACATATATCCTGTGTAATTGATTTTCTCACAATTCTTTGTATATACCATTTGTTTTTGTATTGAACACCAAAATTAATCTATATCATGGGTACTAATTATATCATGATTAAATTTTATTGTTTAATGATTGAAATTCAAAATTCACTTCAATATTAGTTTGTGTTCATATAAATTTATTTTTCAGTTTTGGATTTTTACCATATATTATTTCTTTCAATATATTGTACATATGATAAAATTATTTCTTTCTTATATCAGTTTGTATAAAAAAAATTATTAATATTATTATATTTTTTTAATTATTATTAATAATCAAGAGGAATCTATTTTAACAAAATATAAATAAGTTTTCTAACAAATTATCTTCCTATTTTCAATATATACCTAATGATGAAATGAATGATGATGATATCTTCATTAACACTAACTCCACAAATATATCAATTTATTTTATATTAAAATGTTTTTAAATTATTATATTCTTAATTGTTAATATATAAATTGTTGTAAGATTATAATTTAAAATAATAAAATTTAAACTTAGTGACGGAATTAGTGATAAAAACTTTGTGACAAACAATTTAGCGATGGAAATTTCTAATGGAAAAAATTTGGTTGCTAATTCTGTAGCTAAATATTTATTGATAGATTTTCTGACATATTAGCGATAGAATTTAGTGATGGACAGAAATTTCATTGCTAAAGAGGGTATCTTAGGAAGAGAAAATTGAGGAGAATAAATTATGGATCTGGCGGAAAATAATTATAGAGGCCAGAGTACCGTAATTATAGAAAAGAAATTAAACTCGGAGTAAAAGTGCACCGATAAAGTGTAGATTAGGGTCTTGCAATTTACTTGGCTCGCAAGTTGCCACTTGTCAAGCCCCTATTAAGAGTAATTAAAGTTGCCAAGTGTCAAGCCTTAAGAGGAGAGGGTCTTGATTTTGGAAACTAATTAAATTTGGATTTACTTAATTATGAGAGAAGTTTCAAGACTAAATAGAGAGGTGACACATGGCATAGCAATTAATTGTGGTAGTTGGGTGGTTGAGATATTTGTTTGAGCTTTTAGTGAGCTCTTCTTCCCCCTAGAATCATATTTCACATTTGGCCAAGAGAAGAAGAAGCATTAGCCATCCATTTTTGAAGATCAAGCAAGAAGAAAGATACTTCCTTTGGTCAAGTAAGCTTGGACTTAAGGTTAGTGGATGATCCTATATGGTTTCTTGCTTGTTTTTCTTGAGTTTAATAGTTGGAAAAATCTGTTCTTGTTCTTTTATGGTGCTGGCTGAATTGATCTTTCGGTTGGGAAGGAAGTTTTGTTGCTTAAACTAGCTAGAATACTTTAAATCATGGTAGTTTCAAGTGATTTGGTGTTGTTTTTGAAAGATTTCTTGGTTGGTTTTCAAGAGGGACTATTAGCCAAAATGAAAGCTGCAACCTAGGATGTATTGTTCAATGTTTTGATGCTTCCATGGTATTCAAAATGAAAAAAGGTGTAGGATAAACCTAAAGAACAAGTGTTGGAAGCATTGAAATCAAAGTTTTAAGTTTTGAAAAAGCCTAGACCCTATTCGGCCAACCTTGGTTCCTAAGGAAGGGGATTTATTTTCTTAAATCCAAAAGCATATTTGGAATCTAAATGAAAAACCATGTGAGAATGAACTAAGAAAGGATTTTTAGAATTAAGGAAATAAACTCTAAAAATTCCAAGAACAAAGATGGAAGCTTTAAGGGGTTTAGGAGTTACTTGAGCTATGTTGTTAATTTTTATATGGAATGGCTGGTAATCTTGCTGCCTTTTTTGTGATTTATGATGTTAGGTTTTGTTAATTGTGAAGAAGAGAAAGAAGGTCAATAATCAAATAGCATTGGATTAAGGTAGGGGGATCTAATTAACCACTAATGTTAACTTTGCAACGTTATTTATCGCATGAATGCTTGCTATTGTATAGTTGAACTATGATGATTGTGATATGGTTGCTCCTTGCATTTGTTGTGATGGCCTTGCATGTTGAGGTTGTCTATTTATAAGAAGATTAGTTCTCCTATGATAGCTAATGTGAAATGCTTTATAATGATGCATGTTGATGCTTTGGTTGATTGATCTTGCTACTGGGATTTCATTGAAATCTCATCCTCCATATGTAACCTAATATTTTAGGAGCTGAATCATCAAAAGGAAGGCTAAAAATCCAAGGATAAAAATGGTGATGAACCATGAGGAAACAATTATGCTTGGTCATGTATAAGTATATATGCTTGATATTGTAACCCTAAGTAGGATGCCAATTTTGAGCTTTGTTTTATTAAGTTTCGATCAAATTTCTTCACGAAATGTGGTATGCTCAAAGTTCATGTCATGAGCTTCAAATCAATAGGTAGCACGTTAAAAATGGCCAACTATACGATTTGTAATGATTTTTCAAAGTCAAGGTCCAGAATATGAAAAAAGAGTTTTTACCCAAAAGACAGAGTGACTTTCACAAAAACTTGACACATTTTCAAATGGAATTGGTTCAAAAGATTATTTTTTCTTGAAAGAGCATTCAAAGAGCTTTTCACAGAATTTTGAATCACTCCATTTCAATTTTTCTAGATTAGGTTATGATTTTTTGAAATTAGACCAGAAAACTGGATTTTTACCAAATAAACAGTAAAAATCCAAAAATCAACGTTTTTCATGAATTTGTGAGCCCATGCCCATCCTATGTGGTCTAAAATGGTTCTAATTGAACTCTAAGTCACTCTAGTAGTAAGGTATAACATTTTTGGTATTAGAACGGAGGTTCTGGCATAAGATGGAACGCTCTGCTTAGATAATGTGTTAGTTAAAAGGAAAATTGACATATTGTTGCAGGAGAGTATTACTGTTCAATTATTGGATGGTGTGGTTATTACAATGTAAAGCGAAGTAGAATGGCTTGTTGTGGCTACAATAGTTACTCAGAGGGTTCAGTTAACTAGAGGAAACCAGGAGAACCTTTCCCTCAATTGTTCGATGAGGATGAGGACTATAGCCTTGTAGCAGATTTCTACTATGATACCTTATGGGAGAGTAACCCTCCACCGGACATAGCCACATTTGCTTCTAATGATCCTCAGAGGATTGAGGTCATTGAAATATCTAATGATAATGAACCTGGACCTAGTAAGGTCAAACTACTTCCAATCATGAAAAAATTTCACACCATAGTAGACCTAGTCGAGGACTTTAGGGAAAGGGACTGATACATTAAGCCTGGTGAGAATAAGAGTGCCCACATGTACCTGAGATATTTGGAGGATATCCGAAAGCTCTACTATTATGTGACTAGGGAAGATACTACTCTAGAGATGATGGACTGGATATTAGCATTACTTAAAGTACTCCCTAGGACCCGGCTTTGGAAAAATGGTGTGAAAGACATTTATAATCGCATGGATAGCGCTAGCTTCAATGATCTCATAGATGCCCTCGAGATCTTTGTGAGGAATACCTTGAAGTTAAGATGCGGAAGATTGGATCCTGACAATGACGGACACTAATTTCCATCACAATTTCATCGCAAAAAATATAATATAAATATATAATAATTATTTTTTAATAGTTATTATTAAAATAAAAAATATAATATATCATAATTTTAAAATAATATACTATATAAAATAAAAACTACAAATATTATAAAATCAAATAAAAATAAAAATATATAATATATAATATAATGATTACTTCGTTAAATATTTGAATAAAAATATAAATTATTAAATTTTTTTACTAAAATACAAATATTAAATTCAAATAAATTATATATAATATTTACTCTATATATTTGTATTTGTTATTAGAAATATTATATTTATTTATTTATTTATTTTTGCATATATATTTTGCAGGTGTTTCTCAGCTCAACTAGCAAAAGTTTCAGTATGCGTGCAAGAGGTCTCAGGTTCAAACAATACTCCTTCACAAATTAAGCCAATTTGTGATGTGGTGATGACGTGGACAAGGTGATGAAGTGGCAGCTCATTATGATAGACACGTGGATAATAAGATGATATGGTTGCATGGAAGAGAGGAGTTGGGGGTGGCAGTTGGTGATGATGTGGCAACACAATGATGGACACATGGCGATGACATGGACAAAGGGATGACGTGGAAACAAGGGAGAGAGAGGAGGTGGTTAGGTAGCAACCATTGATGATGTGGTGGCTTACAATGATGGACATAGTTGTTGATGATATGGATGAGGGGATGACATGGCATCATGGGAGGGAGAGGAGAATATGAGGTGGCGGCTGATGATGAGGTGGCAATCACCAACATGACATATGGAGGCAATCAATGGTTACCACGTGGTATTTTAAAATTACAAAGTAAAAAAAATTAGCAACGGAAATTTCTGTCCATCACTATTTATTGATAGAATTTATGTGGGATACCTGTCACTAATTAGTCACAGATTAGTGAGAAAAAATTTCTGCTACTAATTCATTAGTAATCCTTCGCCAATTAGCAACAAAATTTTGAATTCCGTCACTAAATATTTAGCAACAGTGGAATTAGCGATGAAAAAATTTTGTCGCTAACTACATACTATCACTAATCTGTCGCTAATCCATTACTAATTTTAATGAGTGATGAAAATTTTGTCACTAATTTGATATTTTTTTTTGTAGTGTTATAGCAAAACGGCGATTATTCAAATAACTATTATTAAAATACAACAACATTGTACCAAATGCCATTGTAAGTTCAAACGTCAGCGTTTGTTTTTTATCATAGTTTTGGACATTTCATGAAGGTTTGGTTATTTAGTTAACTGCTGTGAAAATTCAAACTTGCCACAACTTGATTACAAAAATGCTACCTCTTTTTTTAATGGTATTTTTTTCTTTTAATCGTCATAAGTTAGCATAATGAATTGTGTTTTTTCTAGTAGTGTACCAAAACCAAAAGCATAACGCTTATGGAAAGAAATGAATATGATCAAAAAAAATGACAAATACTAAAACTAAACTTGCTTTCTTCGTTATCTATTTGATGCCCACTGATGTGTAAAGCCATTGTTAACTCCTTAATGATTTCTTCTATATGAGTAGATGAATATTGCATATAATACTTATCAACAAAGTATTGTATGCAAAAGCAAAGAAACTAATAAAATTAGAAATATATATACATCCAACCTAAGTATAATTCTAAAGTATATAAATTCAAATATGAACAAAGGCAAGTTACCTTAGTAGGGATTGTGTCAAAAATACTTGGCAGGAATTTTAGGTTGTAGTGAAAACTATAAAGAAAGAGGAAGGAAAATATATTACTCAATGATATTCATAAATTACATTTAGTTGAATAGCTAATGATGATGAATACCTTCACTTTTTTTTTCATGAGAACACAGAGTCGAATAGGCCACCTTTGATCAGGGGACAAGTTAAGCCTTGATTTGTGTGGAATAGCTACATAGCTCTAAGAACAATGAAATTAAATATTATTGACTGTAAAAAATTATATAAAAACAAGAAATTAAATTAAATGTGATGAAAACATATTCACGTTACATATTAAATAGTGAAAACATACGTGGTCAATTGGTTGGATCCCTATTAAGAGAATCAAAATACTAAAGCTTTGACTTAAAGAGATTTACCACAATCAACGTTCAGTGTCCTTTCAATACAATAAAGACAATGACAACAATTAGAAACTATTGGAAAATAAAAAAATTTAAGAAAATTTAGTATACTTACCTTTAGCAGTAAGGCACCAAAAACAAAGTGTCCATATTATTTACTACCCTTAAAATGAAGACATCCACCAAACCTCTCAATAAGTATTGCTTTATATCCTAGTTGTGGCTAACAAAAGTGTGGGGACTGATGAACTTGAACTTATCATCAATGCAGATGGGGACTAAAATTCTTATAAAGATACCTAATTAAAGGCCTAAACAAACATATCAATATAATAAACGTTCTAAGTAGTTAAGTATTTAATTATGATTTGAAGAAATACCTTATATGAAATTTATTGGCAGTCGTGCTAGCCATATCATGCATCAAAATTTTTCTTAATAAATTATTTATGATGTATTTATATTGCATTTTTCTCAAAATATATTTGGTATCTTGAAGACACTACTTGAATAGGCTTAGATGGTTTCTCTGGTGAACATGATAATGACTAATCTCCCAATAGACTCTTCTTCCCATTAGACAAACAAACATATAATTAGAAATTAAAACAGAGTTTATACATTATTTTAAATTAGTTGAAGGTTTCAACATATATATACCTTTGTGGTGATAGTAATGTAAGAAGACACCCAACTCAAGCAACAAAGCTACCCACTGTCTCTGCATCTAGGATAGGCATAGGAAAGGCCTAGTTGAGATCATTGGCGATGTTCAACTGTACCTAATGATGTCTCTATCATTAAAGCACTCAATTAAACTATGTCTCAAATAATTTTTAGTTTAGAATCAACCTAAGTCATCATTACTTTCAAGGAAAAAGTTACAGTTTCTTTAGGTAAGAATTTAGTGATGAAAAATGTGATAAAATAGACCTAAATTGAAATGCAAAATACTAAATCTAACTACACTATGCAAATGCCCTAAAATACGTATGAAAGTTAAATTAAACTAAATGAAGACAAATGCAATATTTTGGGGCAATTATTTTCAAAAGAAAAAAATTAAAATGCTAAAAAGAAAATTAAGCAAAAAGCAAAGAAGATTAACAAAGCAAAAAATAAGGGGTTTTCGTTAGGTACACTAGAGGAAACAATTTAGGATTCACATGGAATCAACTTTCATAGCCCAAGTAAATTAATTAGACCAAAGGAAAGTGACAAGAGAGAGGAATTAATAAGTTTAATTACCTACTTGAAACAAGAAAAACCTCAAGTTCAAAAACACTTAAACCATTAGAAAACTCATAATAGTATAAGGCCAATTAATTAAACCATTAAAACCAATAACAATGTGTTCAAATTAATTCTAAAAATTATGTTTAAGATTATCCAATTAAACAACTAGACAATTTACCCCGTCAATTAAACAATTAAGAGGCAAAAGAACACAAATTTGCAATTTAAACCACATTCATTGTAACACTTACTATAATTATACCAAATGGGTTAAATAATTAGCTGTCAAACCACTAAGCCAAGTTTGATTTTGGGAAAGAAGATACTTTCATCAACAGGAATTTAAACAGTGAATAGTAACCCAAGAATAAGTTATAAATTTTCAATCCACGAGCTTGTTGCATGATCCATTTGAACTGTAACGCTTACAAATGCGTACTCGGAGGGGTTAAAGGAATGGTGTTTCAGATTTTCTTGTTTTGCCCTTGGTAAACCCTAAAATTCCATGACCAATTGGCTCTTGATCAAGTCTTCTACTCCATGATCGAGCCACATGTCCATCCACCTATTACACATGTGATAAAAATATAATTTTTATTAAATAATTCTATTTCTTCCAAACTTGCTCCTTAACAATTGTATAATTCCATCCGTATCCTTCCCCTCATACTTGGCGATGAAATTAGCAAAAAATTTGGGACGAAAATTGTTCCACCAAGCTTTAGGTTATTCTATTATATAATTTCACTGTTTTAATTAAATTTTTTCTGGATCCTATCTAATCTAGTATCTTTAAAAATTCATTTCTTTGCGGTAATAATTCCTTTTTATTGAGGAGAAGTTCGCTAATTTTTTTTTGAGGTCAAAATTCGACTTGTAACTCCTATTCATTTTTTTAAATTATCCTTTTATCAATATAATTTAGCTTTAAATATTTTTAAAGCTAACCTCTGTACTTCTAGAGATCGAGAATAATTTTACAATCTATAATAACCTCTCAACAAATTTTTCCTCATTTTTGTATGAATTATTGATGCCTCTCTATATTTAAAATAATTTATCTTGGCTAATCTTTCCTTAATTAGCCAAAAATACCTGTAATTACAAAAAATTCTCTAATAATTTATTTTCCTCCTATTTTCACCTTTTGAGCCTCAAATACTATTTAGGACACTTTCTTCTATTTTTCATGAATTCATAGAAATTTTTAGGAATCTCAGGCATAGTTTCTAATACCACCCTTTCTTGACTAGAACTTTTTAAAATGACATTTTAGTCCCTACTTGGGTTTCACTTTAAAAGTTGTTCGGTCTATCTCTCTCTCTCTCTTATCCTGTCTAGCTCACAGTTAGTTCTACATTCCTCATTTGGTAGATTAAAATTTATAAGATGTGACACAAGTAATATCTAGCACGGCCCAACTCAATAATATGACAATGCAAAGTAAAAAGAGTAAATGAAAGGAATACAACTAAGGCTAAGTAGCGTATTTGTTGTGTGATAACCTCTACTTCTTGTGTAGAGAATCCCTCATAGTAAGGCTTCAAGTGATTACCATTGACTGTGAAACATCTTGTAATTGGCTCTCTCTTGATCTTTACAACTCTATAGGGAAAAATATTAGTGACAATGAAAGGCCCCTCCCATCTAGAGTAAAGCTTGCCAGGAATGAGCTTTAGTCTAGAGACATAAAGTAGAACCTTTTGGCTAAAATGAAATTGCCTTTTCAATATGAGCTTGTCATAGAGAGCTTTAGTTCCTTCCTTGTAGATTCAAGCATTCTCACATACTTCTCTCTTAAGCTCTTCAAGCTCTTGTAATTATAACTTTCTTTCATTACCAACACTAGCATGATCAAGGCTGTATCTTTTAATCGCTTAACATGCCTTGTGCTCTACCTCTACTAGCAAATGACAAGCTTCACCAAAGACAATTAGGCATGGAGACATGCCAATCGGGCTCTTATATGCGGTGCAATATGCCTAAAATGCATCATCCAGCCTCTTGCTCCAATCTTTTCTATTAGGTTGCACTATCTTTTTAAGAATGAGCTTGATTTCTCTGTTAGAGAGTTTTGCTTTGTCCGCTTGTCTGAGGTGGTATAGGGTAGCCACTTTATGCATCCCCCATGCTTGTTAAGTAAGCTTTGAATTCTCTGATTCCAAAGATGAATGCCTCAATCACTAATGATAGCTCTTGGAATTTCAAGCTGCAAAAAATATGAGACCTAACAAAAGAAGCCACTATAGAAGAGTCATTAGTATCAGTGGAAATTGCTTGAACCCACTTAGAGACATAATCTACAGCAAGTAAAATGTAAGTAGGAAAAGGTCCTATGAAATTGATGCCCCAAAAAATCAAAGACTTCACAGAATAAAAGGAGTTGTTAAGGCATCTCATCCTTCCTAGAGTTATTTCCTTGATACCCTATGTCACACCTTACTTATATAGTACCTTAGCATTCATTTAAACCCATTCCAGACCACTTTGGATGGTCTTAAACTTAAAAATTTCAATTTGGACGTTAATTTTCGGAATATTACTGTTCACTGTCCAGTTTTCAGATTACAGGTCCAACTTTGAAAAATCATAACTAATTCTAGAAAAATCGTATGGAGGTGTTCCAAAATTCTACGGAAAGCTCTTTCAATGCTATTTAAGGGAAAAATATTCAAATGAACTCATCCTCATTGAAAAAGTACAGTTTATTGGATTAAGATTACTATTCGTTTGGTAAAATCTGGACTCTCCAGATTCTGCGCCTTAACTTTGAAAACTCATATCTCTTTGTATACACATCCAAATGAGGTGATTTACCACTCATTTTGAAGCTTGGGATGTGCACTATAAGTCTACCAAATCTCGTGATTTAACTCATTCATTTGATAGGTCAAACTGAAGCTCAAAACTAACTGCTTCAGGACCTACGTTTTATCCTTTAATATCTCCTTACTTTAATTCTTTTTATTTCTTAATCTTTCTCATTCATACTCATATACTTTCATTCATGCCATAAACATCCTAAGCATATACATTGAAGTAATGGCATTCATAACATAATTTACAGCATAGGAGAACTATACATTGAATATTCATATCAATCATTTGCATTAATAATTCTCCACTTCTTCTCCTTGCTTCTCATGCCATTAGTGCCCACCATTGATTGACCTAAATGGTTGGTTAGGGAGGGGGTGAGATTCGGGGGAATCTCAGTAGCAAACAATACCATATTAATCATGCTAAATGGATGCTCATGCACTACACGCAACTTGTTTATTCTCTTGTTAATTAGTGACATATTAGCATGCTCAAAGCTAACTTCTTGATGCATGGCCATGGAGACATAATCTACTCATCATGAATAGCAATTACAGTAGCTAAAACATGTCACAATAACATTCAATAACATGTACACGTCAACACACAAGCATATTACATCAAGCAATGACAATAAGTAAGTTCACTACCTTGCACCTCAAGCCTTCCTCTTGCTTTTCCTTTGACTCCCTTGACTTTCCAACCATGTTAGCTTTTGTTCAACATCATCAAACGTCCTCTTGGATGTTCCAAAGGTCCTAAACATAGTCATAATGATCATACAATCTATTAGGACCACTAGATTACATAAAGTTCAAAGCTAGCTCTCTTGAACTTCAACCCTTTGTCTTAGTCTTAGGGTTTTCTTTCTAGCTTTTCTAACATAAATCTCATCATTTCCCATCCTTATGATCCATTTCTTGTCAATTAGGACCACCTTGGATGGCCTTAGATTCAAGAAGATCAAATCTGGAAATTTTGATTCGCGGGTACTGTTCACGCAGAATCTCCAGAATTTTTGCTCAACTTTGAAAATTCATAATTAATTCTAGAAAAATCAAAATTGAGTGCTTCCAAGTCTCACTGAAATCTCCTTAAGTTAAATTTGAACAAAAAATAGTTTCAGGAACCAATTATTTGTTGAACAGCACCGGAATTGTACGGAACTCGACACTCTTCTAAAAGTTCAACACTGTTTCCAGATTTCAATCTCTAACTTTGAAAAATCACCATAAATCGTACACATATCCAAATGGAGTGTTCTACCCATGGATTTAAAGCTCACAGAATGTACTTTAAGCATGAAAAATTCAAGAATCAGGTATGAACAGTAACTAATTCGAAATAGGCATCAAATCAGATGCTACAGCCACCACATCCTTGATCTTGAAGCTTGAACTTAGGTGGAGTTTCTCTCACTAGAAATAGCTCTTTCTCTCTCTAGATGCAAGAGTGGCAGAGTTTCCCCTATAGATCCTTGCTTGGCTGAAAATGAAGGGGAAGAGGCTCTATTTATAGCCAAAAAAGTTGGCTTGAATGGACCAAAATGCCCTTGGTGGCTAATAGAAAGGGTAAGGGCAAATTTGGAAGTTCAAGTGGACTTTTGCATCATCATTGCATCATCTTATTACATCATGCTTACCTCAACCTTCTAGAAGATGCCAAGTGTCATGAAAGTGGTGGAGGAGATGGGAGATTAGATCCTAGCCGTTGGATCAAACTTGTTTCATAAGCTTCCTCCGAATTTACTTGGGCCACGTTTCTCCGGCTTTCTTTATGGCCTTTCGGAGCTCAAAAAATTGTTCTGTCTACTTTATAAATTCCCTTTAATTCTAGAGAATATCTATGAATTTTCTTAGGCCATAACACTTCCTTTAAACCTTGCATAAAAATTCATTTACCAAAATGCCCTTTTATCGGCAAAACCGGCTCTTTAATTTATTAAAGCCACTCCACTGGCCTTTTGGTTGCAGGACTAATTTTATAAATTAGTACAACCTTTCAACCATTTAACCTCATTTTTGTATACATTTTTGAGGTCTCTTGCTATTTTAAATAATTACCTCACATGGTATACTTTTTACCGGTAATAACCTCATAAATTCCGTTGAAGCTGCCTCAGGGGTATTTTCATCTTTTCTCTTCATAGAAGAGCCTTAGAATATTATTTCCAATTTTCTAAGATTTTCTTGGAATTCTCTGCGTACTCTTCCATTTTTACTCCTGTTGGTCATAACTTTCTGAATTTACAGTTTAGTTCCTTCTTGGACTTAGCTTCATATAATCCTCTCTTTGAGGCTTCTAGCTTAACCTTTGGCCTGTATCTAGTCTCTTTTCTCTCTCTGGGCCTTCGAGACTTTACTGGAGCCTCTAACTTTGATTACACTTTAGCCCCTTAAAACTTTTACTTTGCAGTTTAGTCCTTGAAACTGCTTTGTCTTCCTTTCTCATCTTTGGGACTTCTGCTCACAGGGGTCTGGTAACCTATTTAATTTAGGCTATTTCTGGAACTTCTAGGCCTAAAAGTCTGGATGTTACAATTCTCCCCCTCTCAAAAAAAATTTCGTCCTCGAAATTTCGGGTCAAACCTCTATTCTTACCCTTAATGAGAGGTTACCTGAGGGGAGTATCCCTACTTATACTTAACTCTGGCCTTTTCAACTTTTCATTATACCTCATTTCCATGTTTCCACCTTGGCTTCATACTTACATAACTCATCGTTCTAAACTTTTCTGTCATTCATATGAGCATGGTCTTTGCTTTTAAGAATTTGGTCACCACTACTCACATTCTTCTGATACTTCAGGCTCATTCTTTCACAATAATACCATGATAGGGTGCCTGTCTTCATGGTATTTTACAATACCATGGCATTTTGGGTTCTCTTAATACAGCCTTTATCTATTCTTTGCTGCATACCCTGCCATTCTTCTTTACTTTAAGGGCATATCTCCTTTCTTTCCTTAATTGACTAGAACAGAATTGAGCGCTGTCTAATCAACAATAAAGGTGTCTGGAACAAGTTAAGGGTACTCTCTCTATATTAGTCCACCGCTGAAGGAGATTTCAGTATCTTAAACTCATCTCTGGTCGTCGTCTTCCCAAAGAGGTACTGTACTCTTACCCCTATGGCTCAGCCACTTTCTCTTAGGCTCGGTCTACTATGACCTTAGGAGCTACTGTGCTCTACCATAAGCCTCTTCAGGATCCATCATGACCCTGGAATACTATTATCAATCTGAGCCATCTTAGGATCTCTAGGAGACTCTAGACCATAGAGTTGAGTAATAAAATAAGTCACCTCTACTCAACTAGCGACTTGACTGATTATTCCCCAAGAGTAATCACAGATATCAGTATTGTCTTCTTAGGCCTTACTCAATCCTTTCTGTCAACTCCTGGAATTCTTAGCCTTTCCATATTTCTTTAGCCCTTAGTTTTAACTTCCTTAAGTCACTTTCCTTTCTTTATGCCTTTCAAATCCCTAGGCACTGACTTATCTCTAGAGCCCATTAACTTGCTATTATATCAATGCCAGCCTACCTTGTCTTAGGACTCTGTAGTCTTCGCTGTCTCTTAATAGTTTGGATAGCATCAGGAGAGGACTTATATCATCACATTCTCATTATCCTTTAGTATTCCGTAGTACCCTACTAAGCTCGAGGAGCATCTGTTTGCATATCACACTTCTGTTGTCTTAACCAGTTTCACTCTCTCTCTGGGATAAGGTCCTCCTGCGCCTTATCTCGACTACTTCTGCTTTTCCTGTGGGAGGACAGATTGCTTTAACTGGAGCATCGTCAACTCAACCACTTGCTTTCTGTTTCATTCCTTCAGAGGATAGCTTACTCTTACTAGAGCAGCATCACTCTAACGCGAAGAACCACTTCCCAATCTTAGAGAGGTACTTCATGGTCTGAGTTACATGGTTGCACACTTTTGGATGCCTTAGGGGCATAAAAGAATACTGTTTAGTCCCTAACATTATCATGTATCTAAGCATCGTTAAGCTCTAGGTATCACCAGGAACTTGCTTATCTCTCTCTGTGCATTAGTTCCCAATGCAACTATCCACTATCATGTTCTTATTCATTTCCTTTTATCTCTATCCTCAAAAGGGATCTTGCCTCACTTTACTCTTTCTGACTTTCTTTACCTCTTGACCAATTATTCTTCTGGTCAGGTATTAATCACCATACCCTCATCACATCACATCACATAGTAAATGTTTAATCACCTTGCTGTGCAGTATCTAGGTCTGGCACCTAAGTCATCATTGACCCTTCATTCGTTGTCATCTAATCTCTGTCCCTCTTGGTTCACTATCCCTTAGGGATCTCTACTTCTATTTAGGGATTTGAACAAACCTCAAACATCTCATCCTATTACCACACCTCTATCGAGGTCATATCGATTACTTAAGGTACAGGTTGATATTCAGTTCCCTTACTAGGGCATTGTCTTATACCTCTGACTTGCTTATTGTATCCTTAACCATTTGTTTCTATGGTCAAATGCTAATCTTAAAGTGACCATATTACACAGCAGGCATTGATCATTAAAACATCTCTGTTGTGTGACCTTCCAGTCAGGCACCTTTAACTAATTACCTGAGGCTTAGGTTGTCACCCTGCTTCCCTATTAGGGTCTAGACTCCTATTCTTTATTGGCTTACCATACTCTTAGCCATTATCCTCTGGAGACGTCTTTCAACTTTGACTCATTCCCTGGTCAAGCTCTCTTAGCCCAACCATTCCTCTCCTGAGGGGGAGTCTCTTAGCAGTGACTACCTATCTCTCAGGTTACTCTTTGTCATTTCTTACTTGTCTTCTATATCTATTTCCCCTGAAGAAAACACCTCAATATATTAACCTCAATTGGACCAATCCTAGTCACCAGTTACTCTTCTAATTAGGTTTTCTCTCACACCAAGCGTTACTTGAACCAATACTCTGCTTATACCTTAGTCAGGACTTCTACCTGAACTTCCCAACGGTTACCTATCATTAGGTTACTTTTGCCTAAGCACACTTAACTAAATAGTGTTGATAGGCTCAAACCCTAGTACCTTGCTATCTTAGGCCCTTCTTATTCTACCTTTAGTCATATCTGTTCAGCTTACATTCTTGTCTCTCGCCTTATCTTAAGGATTTACCCGTCATTACTGAGTTTGTCTTTATATCATATGGGTTCTTCCTGTATTTAGAGCTAGCCTGAGTGTCTCTTTTTTAGGTCTTATGGCTCTAACTCCTTTAACTTTGGCTTTCCTCTATTAATTGGGAGAAAATTGAATCCAGCTTAATTAATGATAAGGTTATCTGGAAGGAAATCATGGGTACTCTCTCGGTACTGGTTTACAACTGAAGGAGGTTACCACATCCTCAACTCATCCTTGGTCCTCATCTTCCCAAATAGGTACCAATCTCTGGGAGACTTGGACCATAGGACTAAGTGAAGTCATCTCCACTCAGTTGGCCACCATACTAATAATTCCCCAAAAACTGTTCCAAGAACCAATACCATTTCTTAAGCCTCCTATCAATTCCCCAGGCTACCTATTCGTCTCTTAGGTGCCTAAGCCAATCTGTCTTAGGAGTTCTCTTACTCCTTTAGCTGCTCTTACCTTCTCTTGCTACTTTAGAACGGTACAGAGAGAGGACTTATGCAACTTCTCTTTCCTCTACTTTACTTTTCAGTACGAGCATACTCTAACATGCATGTCTGGCATTTTAATGCAAGGAGTGTAAGCTCTTACTGATTGCTATGTCCGTAGCATGCCAACCAGACATCTTATCCCTACAAGAGGGAGCCTCTTTTCTGTTCGCAGCTGTTTCAGGAAGTCATAGGGAGAGGACTTTTGAGGTTCTTTTTCTTTCTATTTACCCTTCTCTACTAAGGTCAAGGACATTGAACCCTAGCTTTTTTCTTGGTTCGTCATACTTCCATTAGGTAAGGTCAACTCCACTTGCCTTGCCTCGGCTGCTTCCCTTTCCTGCTCGGATAGGGCATTTTGCTCCATCTTGAGCAACATCAATTCTAACTTGGAGGACCAATTTCTATTTTCTCTAGGAAGATTCCTGGCCAAGAACTTATCTCTTGGAAAGGGTGCCTCTCAACCTAACCCCACGTGACTGAGTATCTCTTAACATCATCGGGAACATGCCAATCTCATAATGCTAGTTCCCCGTATGGCTATCTGTCTTATTCTCATCTCTTTCTCTTCTTTTTAATCCCTAAGAATTCCACTAGGGTTTTCTAGCTTGACTTCGCTACCTCCAAGTTCCTATTTATCTATTTAGGGACTTGAGATAGGTACTCTATCATAGTGCCCCACCTCTAACGTGGCTTCAAGAGTTTGCCCAGCTTAAGTGGCCACTACACCCTCTTAGCAGTGTACCGACTCAACCCCCAACTATCTTGTTCAACTCATCATTACTCTTCCTCTTGAGGGGGAATCTGATAGCTTTTAAATAGTGGCTACAACCCTCTCTCTGAGCTCTATCAGTCTTACTCTCAGGGACCTCATAGTCCATCAAGTCATGCCAAGATACCACCTCAGCATCTGAGAGTCACTATCTCTATTCTTCATGACCAGAATTCTTATTCGCCACCACTTTCTCTGGTTCATCATGACAAAACATACATTCTCTTACTTTTGCTAGTTTTACTTAGCTTTGTTCATCGTAACCTTAACTGCTACCTGAAGGACTTTCATTCCTAGCCTTATTGTGATCCCCAACTAAGTCAACTATTTCCTTTCAAGCAATGAAGGAAGGGTCTGGCTCACAACTCTAGGCGATTAGCACTTTTGCTTTCCCTTATCCTCAGGGATTACTGGCGGCAGAAAGTGATCTTTAGCTCTTCCTAGCTTTTATATCCATTTAGGAATCAAAGATAGCTACTTTGATTATGCTGCCTTAACCTCATATCAAGGCTACAGTAACTGTATCTAATTTAGGTTGCCACTTAACCCTTTTTCTTCTAGGGTTTAGACTCATACCTCTATCTGACTTATGAGCCATTATCCCCTTTTCTTTAGAGGAAAGTCTCTTTATCTTTACATAGTGGCTACCTTCCTCTTGCATATAACTCCTTATCATCATTTTATCTGTACCTTTCTAACAGAGGATCCCAACTTCATTTAAAGATCCTTATTACTTATTTTCCCTAGAGCATTCACCTCCAATCTATAACCTTAGTTGGACCTTAACTTAGTATTCCACTACTAGCTCTAATCTGAACTGGGCCTTTTCAACATTCTTGCAGATAGTTCTCTTCTTCCTATGCCAGAACCTCTGCTCTGATACCAAAAATGTCACACCTTACTTATATAGTACCTTAGCATTCATTTAAACCCATTCCAGACCACTTTGGATGGTCTTAAATTCAAGAAGATCAAATCTGGAAATTTTGATTCGCGGGTACTGTTCACGCAGAATCTCCAGAATTTTTGCTCAACTTTGCAAATTCATAATTAATTCTAGAAAAATCAAAATTGAGTGCTTCCAAGTCTCACTGAAAGCTCCTTAAGTTAAATTTGAACAAAAAATAGTTTCAGGAACCAATTATTTGTTGAACAGCACCGGAATTGTACGGAACTCGACACTCTTCTAAAAGTTCAACACTGTTTCCAGATTTCAATCTCTAACTTTGAAAAATCACCATAAATCGTACACATATCCAAATGGGGTGTTCTACCCATGGATTTAAAGCTCACAGAATGTACTTTAAGCATGAAAAATTCCAGAATCAGGTATGAACAGTAACTAATTCAAAATAGGCATCAAATCAGATGCTACAGCCACCACATACCTTGATCTTGAAGCTTGAACTTAGGTGGAGTTTCTCTCACTAGAAATAGCTCTTTCTCTCTCTAGATGCAAGAGTGGCAGAGTTTCCCCTATAGATCCTTGCTTGGATGAAAATGAAGGGGAAGAGGCTCTATTTACAGCCAAAAAAGTTGGCTTGAATGGACCAAAATGCCCTTGGTGGCTAATAGAAAGGGTAAGGGCAAATTTGGAAGTTCAAGTGGACTTTTGCATCATCATTGCATCATCTTATTACATCATGCTTACCTCAACCTTCTAGAAGATGCCAAGTGTCATGAAAGTGGTGGAGGAGATGGGAGATTAGATCCTAGCCGTTGGATCAAACTTGTTTCATAAGCTTCCTCCGAATTTACTTGGGCCACGTTTCTCCGGCTTTCTTTATGGCCTTTCAGAGCTCAAAAAATTGTTCTGTCTGCTTTATAAATTCCCTTTAATTCTAGAGAATATCTATGAATTTTCTTAGGCCATAACACTTCCTTTAAACCTTGCATAAAAATTCATTTACCAAAATGCCCTTTTATCGGCAAAACCGGCTCTTTAATTTATTAAAGCCACTCCACTGGCCTTTTGGTTGCGGGACTAATTTTATAAATTAGTACAACCTTTCAACCATTTAAACTCATTTTTGTATACATTTTTGAGGTATCTTGCTATTTTAAATAATTACCTCAAACGATATACTTTTTACCGGTAATAACCTCATAAATTCCGTTGAAGCTGCCTCAGGGGTATTTTCATCTTTTCTCTTCATAGAAGAGCCTTAGAATATTATTTCTAATTTTTTAGGATTTTCTTGGAATTCTCTGCGTACTTTTCCATTTTTATCCCTGTTGGTCATAACTTTCGGAATTTACAGTTTAGTCCCTGGTTGGACTTAACTTCATATAATCCTCTCTTTGAGGCTTCTAACTCAACCTTTGGCCCATATCTAGTCTCTTTTCTCTCTCTGGGCCTTCGAGACTTTACTGGAGCCTCTAACTTTGATTACACTTTAGCCCCTTAAAACTTTTACTTTGCAGTTTAGTCCCTGAAACTGCTTTGTCTTCCTTTCTCATCTTTGGGACTTCTGCTCACAGGGGTCTGGTAACCTATTTAATTTAGGCTATTTCTGGAACTTCTAGGCCTAAAAGTCTGGATGTTACACCCTAAAAATTTCTTACAAAACTCGGGAGCATAATAGATAGAGTAGGCCAAAATAATTCATCTTTCAAAACTTTCCTAGTAGTATGTTTAGCCCACTATAAGAAAAAAAGCTTTTAATGGCGGTTATTAAGGGTTTTCAACAGCGGTTTTGGAGGCATAGTGGATACAGTCGATGTTGAAAGGTAAATAAAACAAGGTGATTGAACTCCATGGAGGTTCAGTTAAAAATTGCCATGGAAAATCAAATTTCCACAGCGGTTTTATTAATAATCGTTGTGGAAATTCAATTTTTCACAGCGGTTTTTAGAAGAACTGCCATGGTAAATGTTTTTAACGGAGGTTATTTAAATGATCACCGTTAAAAACATAATTTTTTTTAATAATTCTGTTTTTTGTTCCTTTTAGCTCCCTTCAGTTTATAGTTCAAAATAAATTCAGGCAGTACAGAATATACAGAACTATTTTAAGATGACCATATAATTAGTTGGTTAATACATATAGCGTAGCAAGCATTGAAATTTCTTTTAACATAGGCACAAAGAGCTTATAAGGGTTCGAATCTGTCTAGGCAGGACAGAAACTAATCCTATAACTACAAGAGGATACCTTAGCTTACGACTTCTCCAAACAACAAGTAAATGCATAATTTAAAGAATAGTAAAAAGCTAAGTTAATTATGTTTGCACAATAGAACTAAGGAAAATGTATTTGGGGGGAAACTAAGAGAAAAAAAATCTAACAATGAATTTTTTGAGGAATGACCTAATTATTTCAAATTTTCAAAACTCTGTAGCAATATTATTGACAAAGTGTCCCTTATCAAGTGATTTCTTCCATTTGATGTGGCATAGTATTTTGAAATATCTATAAACTGAAAATAACATAGTCAACTTAATTAAAAATGTGAAAAGAATTGAAGAATTACATGTAATGTAACTTATCTTTATCTCGTCTAATTTCTCAGTCACCCCTGTCTCAATGATGTCATTCATGCAGCGGATGATATAATATCCACATTCAACACTCCCTTGTTGATAACGGTACTAACAAAATGAAATATAAAATTGAATATTAGACTTTGATTATAAATATTAACATTTTAATTATTAAAAAAGATTTAAAAGTATATATTTAGCTCAAAACAACATACTTTTAGGAGAATCCATATTGGTGGTTGTCTATTTTGCTTCTTTACCACAACATTGAAACTATGAAAAGCCCTATTAACAATAAAATTTAATGATGTTAGAGCATGTTTTTATAAACTTCAAACATAATAAATATATAAACATAAACTAATGTGTCGATGACATCTCTGGTTTTTTCGGATGGACTTCCACAGAGGGAATTGAACCAGTAGACTTTGTTATCAAAAGGGGCACAAACAATTAGGGTCCAATGATAACTGCAAAATACGAATCATGTTAATTATAATCCTATACATACAACTTGTGTATCTCAAATATAATAATATACTTAACCTTCCACATAAGGTGTAAAATATATTTGCTTTCTTGTCTGAGTCATTATGGTCATCATGTAGATTGACCTCGTTTCCATAGTATTGACTATTTTCTGCACCCTTTGAGGACACATAAAGCCATATGTTCCTTCAAGTCCTCCTTGCTAACAGATTTAGTAAAGCGCCTGAGAAATATTAGGACATGCATAAGTATAACATGAATTAAGAAAATGATATTGTAACTTACAAAATAGCCAGCTGCATAAAGACTATATCCAGCTCCTCAAAGTTGATGAATTGAACGAGGTCCTTCTTGTCAATGGTCAAGTCATATGTTACATCTGAACTCACAATCCCCAGCAGTATCTTGAAAGTAGCAGGCTTATCCATGTTTGTCACTACGGAATGAAGAACCTCCAAACTGGAATACATAAGGGCAAGATCACCAAGAAGAGGCAGGAGTATAGGATCTAATGATGCGCTCTTTATGGCTTTCTTCGCTGTCGCCTTTTTCTTCAATGGCTTTATAACAAGTCTCTTTGGCCATAAAATGAAATGTCCTTTAGCCTGAGCCAATAGTCGAACCTCATCAGTAGGGTTGGGCATCAGTGTACCACCATGACCACGAAGAATTCTATCTACCATCACCCTCGCTTGATCCTTCAGAACCTTCATGCCATGGATTGTTGTGCCCAAGAATGCTTGACTATTAGCGATATGAACAGTTGAATCTCCAAAGTCCATATAAAGAGCACACGGCATTCCATCATCTTCGACAGGATCAGGGCTAAGGTCAGGGTTAGACACTGTCAGTTGCTACATCTGATTATTACTTCCCTTCCCATTTTTTATCACAGGTGAACCCTGAAACATAATGTGAAATTAGTTAAGGCACATTAAATAAGTTTAAATGGATCAAATGAACCTTTAGAAGATTTGAAAAGATGTGTGATTATTACCTTGGAAGGTTTAGACACTCGGGGCATCTGGAATCTGGTCATGCCCATCATCATCATAGCCTGTTGAAACTTGGTGTTGAACTCCTCACGTATCTTTTGCATCTCTGCCTTACGTTATTCACTGAGTTCAGCTCGAACTCTCTCTGTTTTTTCATGTAATCACTGGTCGAGCTCCTCTTTAGATACCATGTTAGTGAAGGATGATCCAGTACTTCTTCGTGAACCAGTGCCAAAAAATTGTTTAATACCAATCCCTTTAGGGGCCTCTCTGACTCTACCGGGATGGTCACCCTTTCCAATAGTAGTGGCTAAGATATCCATCTGTCCTTGAGGGATAAATGTACCTTGGGATAATTGCTCCTCAAGTGCATCTTGTAATATTAAAGCAACAAATTCAATTTAAGATAATTAAAAAGAGCAATTTGAAGCATAATGTATAAATATTACTTACAATCCTCTTAACAACAGCAGCAGACTCTGGAGTAATGTATTGACCCTTTTTTATTCTTGCCACCTTCTATTTTTCTTTGCAAGAAGGATGCTCAATGAGTGGAATATAGCCAGTAGGATATGAAGCAGCAGCCATCTGTGCATTCTTTATCTGCTCCTCCATCATGCTTCTTTCCAACCCACCATACCCTACACGAGACATGGTATGTGGGTACACATTCTGCTTAAATATTTGCTTATTCTTTTGACTCAATGCTTATGACAATGAAACAAATTCAACAAAGTTAGTTTAGTTAAATAAAATATGAACTGATTAAAATCTAAGTTTGAAGAAACCAAACTTGAAATGTAGGGTCTTCACGTTGCTTCACAAAACTCTCTCATGCCTTGTCACTAATAAACTGGTATCATTCATTAGGATGCTCACCCTTTCTTTTTCCACGAATATAGTGCTTTGTAAGCATGGATTTAAAATCCCTCCACCATTCATCAAGTTGCTTAAACAGACAGTCTCTCATTTGCTCAGTGGGGGGAATACCAAATGTCAACTGCAATACAATAGCATAGGGTAAAAAGTAAATAAGCAATTAAAATTTAAACAAATAGATAAAAGAATTCATAATGTGCCAAAATATCCTCCCAAATGTTTTACTTCAAATCTTTGTCCACCTTCTTCCTGCTAGGAATGTCAATCGTA
This sequence comes from Neltuma alba, assembly GCF_004799145.2. NCBI lineage: Eukaryota > Viridiplantae > Streptophyta > Magnoliopsida > Fabales > Fabaceae > Neltuma > Neltuma alba. The sequence goes on from NW_021635786.1 coordinate 26,667, forward strand.
ATCTTACTGTATGCGACATAACCCACATAACTAGTAAATTGAGCCCCAGTCTTTCCTATAGGCTTCAAATCATCATCAAACTCCACTGTAATCCTCATGGGCTGTGTGGTCTTATCACGTAAAGCCAAATGCCTCATACGGTTAGCCCTCTACCCTTTCTCTGGCTAGTAGTAAAGGAGCTGTCATCGCTAGAATCCTATTGACCAGATCAGTCCATTCTTGTTCAAAGAAAAACTAATTAATAAATGTAAGAATAAGAAATATCAAGTTAATATAAAACATTAAGTATACAGAACAAAAAACATCATATTATGAATAATAATAATAAATATGAAATGAATTTAATAAGAAACATCAAATAATTTATTTAGGCCTTACAATGATTATCCTCTCAAATTCCTTCACAATGATCATCTCTAACAACACAGTCATCATCTACCAAATCTAATTCAACTGTTTGAGGTCGAGTCGCTGAAACATCCTACCTTTAACCCCTTAGAGTAAGCATTTGGAAACGTTATGGTTCAAGCGATTCACAAAATAAACACTTAGATTGAAAATTTATGGCCAAATTGAAGCTATTTCCCAAACTTTCAGTCCAGGTCATGAGCTCGAGTTCCCAGGTTGCGACCTAAGGTCATAGAGAGCTTTTGGGTACTGTTCACTAGGTATTTTCCAGAATACAGGTCCAACTTTAGAAGGGCATAACTCTTAGCACACATATCCATTTTAAGTGATCCACCACTTGTTTTAAAGCTTAGAATGTGTACTTTAATCACATCAAATTTCATGTCTTAACTCATTCATTTAATAGGTCAAGCTAAAGCTAGAAACTGACTGCTCCAGGACCTATGTTTTATCCATTAAACAATTGTTACTTTAATTCTCCCTTCATTCGAACATGCAACAACTAGCCTTATGAATTCCCATTCATTCATATACTTTGAATTGCATGCCATTACATTATACATCAAACATTACATCACATTTCATGCTTGACATATCCACAATTAATTACATAATTAGCGATGTCAATCATTACATTGAAACGCATGTAAATTTTCCACTCACTACTAGAAAAAAGACTTTTAACGTCGCAAAATAACGGCAGTTAGGCAGAAAAACGATGTGGAAAAAAAGGCGGTGGTATTTTTGTAAATAAAATGAAGAGGGGCTGCACTTTCCACGGCGGTTTTCTTAAAAACCGTCGTGGAAAGTGTGTTCATTTCCCTTCCGCAGCGCTCGACTTGCTTCACTTTCTTTCTTATTTCTTCAGTATGCCGTGGTCCCCCTCTGCCCCACCACAGAAAAACTACCATTACCGGCCATTCCCGCCACTATCCCACCGTTTAAACTTCTCCATTGAGCTTGTGGTGCCTTGCCGCCGTCTGTCGTCGTTCGAACGCCTCTCATTTTGCCTCATTTTTGCTCAGTCGTGGTCCCCTTCGTCCCACGACCGAAAACTGGTCATACCCCACACTATCCCACCGTTGAAACTCCTGCATTGAGCTTGTGGTGCGTCCACCGCCGTCGCCGCCGTTCGAAAGCCCTCACTTCGCGTTTGAATCTTCTTTGCTCTTTGTGAGTATCCTCTTCTTTCATTCTTTTCAATTTTTCTTGATTTATTGAATATTTTGGCCATAAAAATCTGTTATATATGAAATGGGTTTGTTAGTTTTACATTATGATTGGCTTGTATTGTTCATTTTGCATTTTTTATGTGGTTGAACCGTTGATTGGTGTTGATTGGTGGGTATTGGATGTGAGAAAACCTTAATTCCTTCTTATATATTGTATTAGAAACATGTTTAAATGTTTGGAGTTGACTAGTTGTGAAGTTTTTAAATTTTTTTTATAATTTTTTGATATTTATTTCGAATTTTTGGTAATTTTCTTGTAATAAATATAAGAATTTAGTAATAAATAATCTGTTTGTTATTTTGTGTTTTTTTCTTCGTTATGAATTTTGATTGATAGTAAAGTGTTGTTTAAATAATCTGTAGAACAATGGATCGTAGTTGGATGAAAGCTAAGAGAATTAGCAAGGAATATGAGGATGGGGTTGAAAAGTTTCTTGAGTTTGCTCAGAGAAATGCCCCTAGTAAAAGAGATGGATTGTACTATTGTCCTTGTGTCAAATGTTTAAACAATAGTCGACGGAGTATTTCTGAGATAAAAGAGCATCTTATCTGTGATGGGATAAATTTGAGGTATATAAATTGGATATGGCATGGAGAAATTAGAAAGACTACACTGTCTACAAATGAGAAGGTTGTGAATGAAGACTTTGGTGATAGAATTTCGGATATGTTTCGTGATATAAGGTCTGAATCCTCTACACAGTTTTCTTCCACCTTTGAAACTTTGTGTAGTGATGCAGAGACACCTTTATACCCGGGGTGCAAAGATGATTACACAAGATTGACAACCGCATTGAAACTAATGAATTTGAAGGCAAGAAATGGTTGGACCGATGCTAGTTTTACGGAATTGCTTGAATTGCTGAGTGATATTCTTCCCAAAGGGAATTCACTTCCGAAATGAATGTATGAGGCAAAAAAGATTTTGTGTCCGATGGGTTTGGAATATGAGAAGATACATGCGTGTCCTAATGACTGCATATTATTCAGAAATGATTATGAAGGGTTGAATAAGTGCCCTAAATGTGGGACTTCAAGATACAAAATGAAGAAAGATGATGGTGATTATAATGAGATGACCAAAGGTTCTCCTTCAAAGGTTCTGTGGTATCTTCCAATAATACCATGATTTAAGCGTCTATTTGCTAATGCCACAGATGCAAAGAACTTGAGATGGCATTTCGATGAGAAAATATGTGATGGAAAGCTTCATCACCCAGCAGATTCTCCTCAATAGAAAACAATAGATAAAAAATTTCCTCAATTTGGTGGCGAGCCAAGAAACCTTCGGCTAGGGCTTTGTACGGATGGAATTAACCCATATGGTAATCTTAGTAGCACACACAGTGCTTGGCCAGTGCTCCTCGTAATTTACAACTTGCCTCCTTGGTTATGTATGAAAAGAAAGTATATCATGCTATCTTTGATGATCTCAGGGCCAAAACAACCGGGAAACGATATCGATGTGTATTTGGCACCTTTGATTGAGGATCTGAAGAAATTATGGGAGGAAGGTGTTGATGTGTTTGATGCATATAAACAAGAGACTTTCAATTTACGTGCCATGATCTTCACCACGATAAATGACTTTCCAGCATATGGAAATTTGTCAGGATACAGTGTTAAGGGGCATAAAGCATGCCCGATATGTGAAGAAGGCACCCACTATATGCAACTTAAACATGGCAGGAAGACAGTATACCTTGGTCACAGAAGGTTTCTTAGTCGGTATCACCCTTACCGTAGATTGAAAAATGCATTTAATGGCTCACAAGAATATGAAATGGCTCCAAGACCATTAATTGGAGAAGAAGTTTATCAGCGGGTGGAGGGAATTAATGTGGTCTTCGGTAAGAAGAAGAAGAAGAAGACTGCCGGTGAGAGAAATATATGGAAAAAAAGATCTGTCTTTTTTGATCTTCCATATTGGCAAGTCTTGATGTGAGGCATAGTCTAGATGTGATGCATGTGGAGAAGAATGTATGTGAGAGCCTTGTTGGTACACTTTTGCATATAAGTGGAAAGACTAAAGATGGAATCAATACAAGACGAGACTTAGTCGAAATTGGAATAAGAAATGTCCTTCACCCACAAGAAAGAGATGGTAAGAAGGCTTATTTACATCCAGCTGCGCACACATTATCAAAAGAAGAGAAAAGAAGTTTATGTGGTTTTGTCAATAGTATTAAGGTGCCACAAGGTTATTCTTCTAATTTAAGCAAACTTGTTTCAATGCAAGATTTGAAGATAACGGGAATGAAGTCTCATGATTGTCATGTGTTGATGCAACAACTACTTCCACTTGCTATTCGAGGCATTATGAAAACCGATGTGAGAAATACTATTACAAGACTTTGTATGTTTTTTAGTGCCATTTGTAGCAAAGTCATTGATCCTACTGAGTTGGATGAATTAGAAAATGAAGGTTATGTGATCCTCTCTCAATTGGAAATGCATTTTCCTCCATCATTTTTTGATATTATGGTCCACTTGATAGCTCATCTTGTACGAGAGATAAGACTTTGTGGCCCTGTGTGTTTAAGATGGATGTACCCTTTTGAGAGATACATGAAAATCCTAAAAGGGTACTCTAAGAATCCTTATCAGCCTGAGGCATCAATTGTTGAGAGATATGTAGCTGAGGAGGCATTTGAGTTTTGTAACGCATATCTTGATAGGGTAAAGGCAGTTGGTCTTCCTCAATCTCGACATGATCAGGGGAGAAGAAGCAAGGGAACACGGGGTGTCATAGTGAGGTCTATGTCAAGAGAAGTTGTAATGCAGACACATCTATACATTTTAAACAACATGGATGAAGTTTTGCCTTACTTAAATGCTCACAAGAATATGCTGAGGAACTTGAATCCAAGAAAGAGTGATATGCAACTAGCTAATGAACATAATAAGTCATTTGCAGAGTGGTTCAAGCGAGAAGTGTTAAAAGATAGCAATCCTTCTAAGACAATACAGAGGCTAGCTGCAGGGCCTTCTTTTGAGGTTTTATGTTGGGGTGGATATGATATAAATGGTTATTCTTTTTACACAAAAATCCAAGACGATAAGAGTACTATGCAGAATAGTGGGGTGATGGTAGTAGCGGAAGCCATGCATTTTGCTAGTTCTAAAGACAGAAACCCAATGTTGGCAGCAATGTCCTATTATGGAATAATAGAAGAGATATGGGAGGTTAGTTATACCAAGTTTAAAGTTTCCGTCTTCAAATGTAAGTGGGTTAATAGTAATGTTGTGCAAGTGGATGAAGAATTTGGATTTGTTTTGGTTGATCTTGAGAGGTTTGGATATGGAGACGAGCCATTTATTTTGGCAAGTCAAGCAAAACAAGTGTTCTTCGTTCCTGATCTAGCAAAAAAGAAATTGTCTATCAAAGTTAAATGTTCAATTCTATTTTTCATTTTGTAAGTACCCTTGTCAATCTGGGAGTGTTGAATACGGACATTATATGATCCGCTATATGAATGACATCATTGAGACAGAGGTTACTGAGAAGTTAGATAAGGTAAATAGAAGTTACATTGTAATTCTTCAATTTTTTTCACATTTTTGATCTAGTTAACTAATGATTTTGTTCTTTTTTATTTACAGGCATTCCAAAATAGTGCTGGCTGAAAATTTCCCTTTAAACCCTAACCTTGATTTCATCCAAAAATCAATCTATACATTACTTAATCTTGCTTATTCCACTTGATTATTAAGGTTTCCATCCTTCCCTAAGCATCACACATCTCAACCGAATTTTTCAAATTTTCCAGCATTTTCCCAAGCAAAAATCCTTGTTTAGTCAATGTAAAACTTAGGGATATTGATGCTTGGACATACCTTAGTGTTTTCTTGAAGTAGGTTGGATGATTCCTTGCCTAAAACTCCTCAAGAATTTCGTGCAAGGTGGCTGGATGAACAGTGACAGAGTTTCCCCTTATTTTTCCCAATTTTATAACATTTTCTTTGTATTTTCAAGGGGTATTTATAGACCAAAAATTCTGCCACTTCCCCCCCTAATTAGCACGCCCAAATGACAGATAAGGAGGTGTGTTGGCAGCCATCAAGTGTGGGAATTGATCAGATTTGAACATGTGGCCATAAACTAGATTTTTCCACACAAATATTTCTTAATTTTTGCATTTTTCTTTAATTAATTGAAGCCTGCATATTTTGCATGAAATCGAGCCCTTATTGGGATCAATGTGGGCCCCACAAATGGTTTGGGTTGGTCCAAAAAGATGGCCCACAAATCAAATCACTATCCCAAACCAGTTGGAAACTTTATCGATTACTATTCACTAGTAACATTTCATAATTTTTTCAGACCTCCAAAAATTCATTTCTCTCCATGATTATTCACCTATTAATATGAGAATGTGATCTGGAAATTTTTAGAAAATTTCACCACCTCTAGATATTTATTTTGAATTTTCTCTGATTAGGCCTCAATTGGTGTCACTGCGGGAAAATAAATTCTGTAAAATTAATTCTTAAGCTTCCAAGGCCTAAAACCAATTTTATAAATTCAAATAAACATTTTTAGATGAATTCTTCATCAATCTCCCAAATTTATTGAGGCCTCTAATTAATTAAAATAATTATTTTCCTTCAATTTTCTAATAATTTCTCAAAAAACCTCTGTTTACGGGAAATTCTGTAACAATTCATTTTCACTGAGTTTCCACCTTTCGGGCCTCAACAGAGATTTCAAAACCTCTACTCTACACTTTTCCCATTTTTTGGGGATTTTCTGGAATTTTTCTTAAATTTTCCTGTTTTGCCATTCCTAGACCGATAATTACGGAAATGCCAGCCCGGGCCTTTTCGGGATTTCATATCAAAAGTTGTTTTATCTTCCCGTCTAGTTTTTACATGACCCTCATCCCAATTTTTGATCCTTTATTACCAGATAAAAATTTTTGGGATGTGACATACCGTAGGTATAACAAACATTCTGTCCAGCCATACACAGTCTGTTAGCATGATTCTTGCCGCAAATTGGGCATTCCTTGCCATTTGGGGGCTTGCCTTCCTTTTTATTCTTTTGGTTGCCCCATGACCTCTTCCTCTTCATATTGGCATTAGAAAAGGTGCCACCCTAATCTCCCTTCTCTGACTTGGGAGTAGACTTAACCATCAGGTGATGGTTCAAGCTATTCTCTGTAATTTGGTAGGCCTCAACTGCCTTGTTGAAGTGCTCGAATTGCCTGAGAGAATTCATCTCCCTTAAGGACTACTTCAGTCCTTTGATAATCTTTTTCGTCGTCCACCTCTCATCATCTCGGTAACACAGATAACTGGAGTAGTGAGAAAGACAAATAAACTTAAGTAAATACTCATCAAATGGCTCGCTATTCTTCTGCTTTACAGTCAGGAATTCCGCTTCCCTTTTGACCCTGATTAACTTCAGGAAGTACTTTTCGTAAAACTGCTCCAGGAACACTTTCCATGTCACCCTTTTGTTCCGAGCATCAAGAATAAGTGTGGTGTTCTTCCACGGTATCCTTTTCTAGCTTGTAGATCACCATTTGGGCTTTCCGCTCAGTCGGAAAGTCTAAAACATTAAAAATATTTTCCAAGCAGTTAATTCAGTCCTCTGCCGCTTGGACATCAAACACTCCGTCAAGGTATTCCTCACAAAGATCTCGAGGGCATCTATGAGATCATTGAAGCTAGCGCTATCCATGTGATTATAAATGTCTCTCACACCATTTTTCCAAAGCTGGGTCCTACGGAGTACTTTAAGTGATGCTAATGTCCAGTCCATCATCTCTAGGGTAGCATCTTCCCTAGTCACATAATAGTAGAGCTTCCAGATATCCTCTAGATATATCAGGTGCATGTGGGCACTCTGATTCTCATCGAGCTTAATGTACCAGCCCTTCTCCCTAAAGTCCTCGACTAGGTCCACTATGGTGTAAAATTCTTTCATGATTGGAAGTAGTTTGACCTTACTAGGTCCAGGTCCATTATCATCAGATATTTCAATGACCTCAATCCTCTGAGGATCATTGGAAGCAAATGTCGCTATGTCAGGCTGAGGGTTACTCTCCCATAAGGTATCATAGTAGAAATCCGCTACAAGGCTATAGTCCTCATCCTCACCGAACCATTGAGGGAACCTATTGATTTGAAGCTCATGACATGAACTTTAAGCATACCAAATTTTGTGAAGAAATTCATTCAGGAACTTAATAAAAACAAAGCTCAAAATTGGCATCCTGCTTAGGGTTACAGCATTAAGCATATATTCTTATACATGACCAAACATAATTGTTTCCTCATGGTTCATCACCATTTTTATCCTTGGATTTGCAGCCTTCCTTTTGATGATTCAGCTCCTAAAATATTAGGTTACATATGGGGGATGAGATTTCAATGAAATCCCAGTAGCAAGATCAATCAACCAAAACATCAACATGCATCATTATAAAGCATTTCAGATTAGCTATCATAGAAGAACTAATCTTCTTATAAATAGGCAACCTCAACATTCAAGGCCATGGCAACAAATGGAAGGAGCAATCATATCACAATCATCATAGTTCAACCATACAATAGCAAGCATTCATGTGATAAATAATAATGCAAAGTTAATATTAGTGGCTAATTAGATCCCACTACCTTAATCCAATGCTCTTTGATTATTTGACCTTCTTTCTCTTCTCCACAATTAACAAACCCTAACATCATAAATCACCAAAAAGGCAGCAAGATTACCAGCCATTCCACATAAAAATTAACAATATAGCTCAAGTAACTCTTAAACCCCTTAAAGCTTCCATCTTTGTTCTTAGATTTTTTAGAGTTTATTTCCTTAACCCTAAAAATCCTTTCTTGGTTCATTCCTACATTGTTTTTCATGTAGATTACAAATATACTCTTGAATTTAAGAAAACAAATCCCCTTCCTCAAGAACTAAGGTTGGCCGAATAGGGTCTAGGTTTTTTCAAAACTTACAACTTTGATTTTAATGCTTCCAACACTTGTTCTTAGGCTTATCCTACACTATTTTTCATTTTGAGCACCATGAAAGCATCAAAACATTGAAAAAGACATCCTAGGTTATAGCTTTCATTTTGGCCGAATAGTCTCTCTTGAAAACCAACCAAGAAATCTTTCAAAAACAACACCAAATCACTTGAAACTACCATGATTTAAAGTGTTCTGGCTAGTTTGAGCAACAAAACTTCCTTCCCTACCCAAAGATCAATTCAGCCAGCACCATAAAGGAACAAGAACAGATTTTTCCAACCATTAAACTCAAGAAAAACAAGCAAGAAACCATATAGGATCATCCACTAACCTTAAGTCCAAGCTTACTTGACCAAAAGTAGTGTCTTTTTTCTTGCTTGATCTTTAAAAATGGATGGCTAATGCTTCTTCTTCTCTTGGCCAAATGTGAAATCTGATTCTAGGGGGAAGAAGAGCTCATTAAAAGCTCAAACAAATATCTCAACTACCCAACTATTATAATTAATTGCTACGCCTTGTGTCACCTCCCTATTTAGTCTTGAAACTTCTCTTTTAATTAAATAAATCCAAATATAATTAGTTTCCAAAGTCAAGATCCTCTCCTCTTAAGACTTGACACTTGGCAACTTTAATTACTTTCTAATAGGGGCTTAACAAGTGGCAACTTGTAAGCTAAGCTAAGTGTAAGACTCTAATTTACACTTTATTAGTGCACTTTTACTTCGAGTTTAATTTCTTTTCTATAATTACAGTACTCTGGCCTCTGTAATTATTTTTTGTCAAATCCATAATTTACTCTTCTCAATTTTTTTCTTCCTAAAATGCCCTCTTTAGCTCAAACTCAATTGGATAAAAAAGAAAACTAATTTCCTTCTCTTTAGTAATTTTTCCACTTTTCTGAATAACTAGGAAAAATATTGGATAATTGAGGGTCTCCTTTTAATTTTATAATCTCTTATAATTCCTTGGGGCATCATAGGAATTTTTCTGGAATTTTATTCTCCTTCAAAATATTTATTTGGAATTTTCCAAATAAAAGGTCTTAAACTAGCTTAAATCACCCTTAAATACCTTTGTAATTTCTTCAAGGGTAATTTGGTCATAAAACCAATTGTACAACCTCATATAATTCTCAAAGAATATTATCTTTATTTTTTTGTTAATTTTCTAAGATTTTTTCATAATTATTTTTTACCAATTTTCCTTAATCAGTCACACCTTTGGAAAATTATACTAATTATTTTCCACCATAATTCTTCTATTTCTCCTTATCCTTTTTGGCCCTTGAATATTTAGGAATATTCTTATTTTTAATTGTCATATTACTGGATGTGATAGAAATCAAAATTAGTAACGGAATTCAAAATTTTATAACTAATTAGTGACATATTATTCATAGAAATTATTGATCAAAATTTTTGTCAATAATTAGGGACGAATTCATGATGAAATTTGGCAACAAAAAACGTTTGTTAATAATCCGTCACTAAATATTTTTATTTTATAAATTTAAAATACCACAGCACCTTTTAGCTGCTGAATATGTCACGTCATGTAAGCCTTTAATGCAAAATATTTTATGTGTATAGATATATTATTTCAAATGAAAAACACAAAGACAAATATATGTAAACACAAGTCTATATATGATGGCAAGAAAACATAAGTATATATAATTTAATATATTATTATTTATTTCTATTTAATTTTCTTATTTTAGTAAATATTTAATAATAATTAATAATTTTTCATTAATCAATATTACAAAATAATTTTATATATTTATATACTATTTTTGTGATGGATTAGTTACAGAAATTAGTGATGAACATGTTCCATCTGTCTCAAGATATTCTGTGATGGTAGTGATAGAAAAAATTAGTCATTAATTTCTGTCATTAAACCTTTTATAATAGAATTATGGACGAAATAAAATTTTTGTCACTAACATGTCGATAATTAAATGATGGAAAAAATTTATCACTAATTCATCACTTAATATATTCTGTCCTAAATTATATCATTAAAATTAGTAAAGAATTTAATGACAGATCAATGACAAAATTTTTTTGTCACTAATTTCCTATTCTTTCCAGTGTCATTAGTTTTTCTTTCTTTTTTTTTTCCCAGCTTTTTGTAGTGTCATTAGTTATTACTTCCTCTATTCCTATTTATAAGGTCTCAAAATTTGAATTGGTTTGGTATTTTTTAATAAAATCCTACTAAGAATTGTTTGAACATTAAATGTGTTTTTACCAATTTTGCCCCATAATTAATTTTCTATTCTCTCTCCTTATTTTTTCTCATATTTGATTCTCTTTTATCCTCTATCTCATTATTAGTATTTCTCTCTTTTATTTGCTTCCTCATGAAATAAGGACATACTTGAAAAAAAAAAAGAGGTTTAATTTTTACATATTTATTACTTTTAACTAATTTTAACTATTTTCTTAAATCGTGTAATTTTGTTAATAGGATCTTATAAAAAGAACTGGAGGAAATACCATTATTTATCTTACAAATTAACAAATTATAAGTTTTGGACCAATACATATAATTTAGGAAATTATAATAACTGAATAAAAAATTAAAACAACTAGGACAAAATTAAAAATTAGTTAAAATTATGAGGACTTGCATATTGATTTTTCCTCTTAAAAAATAAGCAAAGGTTTGAAATGAAGTGACCAAAACAAGATCACTACTACAAAAATGCAAATATTTCATAGTTTTTTTTTTTTACTATGATTGACGGTTATGAATCGTCAAATATAGACCCATCATATACGGTCATAGTAAATATTTGACAATTAGTAATTGTCAAATATTTGTGAGAATAGTTGACAATTTTAACATTAAAACCGTCAAGTATTATGATCCATCAATCATTTTCTTGTGCAAAATACTTGATGTTATTTTAATAACCATCAAGTTTTGATTACAATACTTGATGGTTATTTTAAATAACTGTCAAGTATTATTGACCTTTTTTCCTTAAATAGGGTGGCTGCTTTTCTCACAGCCCCTTACATTATTGAAACAAAAAGCAATAATACAAAAAATAAAGAAGCAGTAACAGATACTAAACATATATATCAATTCAAGCATAAATGAGAAACATAAATTTCCATTATACTTAGCAAACCAAAAGTTAGATAATGTACTCTAAACCAAAATAAAAACTGGACAAGTGAAAGCAAAACTAAATTAGCCAAACAAAATTAAAATTGGCTAATTACCAAAACCATAATAAAACTGCTAAAGTATCACTCTTGTATGACACATCTTTTATGGAGGTTAAAAAAAGCTTTTAAAGACAGTTTTCAAGGCGCAGTGAATGACAGTCATGAAAAGTTCTCAATAAATAGCTTTTATAGGTCTCTTTTCACAATGGTTATTTATTTAACAACTGTAAAACTTACTTTTCATAGCAGTTATATAAATAATTATCGTGACATGAAAAGTCCAAGGTTTTTTTTTAAAAATAAATTTGCTTTAGTTTGTATACAACCTCCTTGCAATACCAAACCAACAAACCAATTTCAGCCAGCAAAATAGAGGGATGCAAAAGCAAATGAAAGCTAAAACTCAAATCTAACACTAATATAATTAATGTTTCCAATCATTATTCAATCATGAACTAAAAAACTTAACCAATCCATAGTTTTACTAAACCTAACAAACAATGAACTAAAAAACTTATATTCAACTATTAGTACCAAAATTTTGACAAAGCATATTCAACCCATATTCTCAAGTAATATTGTTGACAAAGCATCTCTCATTGAGTTAATTTCTTTGGGATCATATGCTGCCCTGTTTTGGAATGCCTGTAAATAAAAAAGAACAAAATCATTAGTTAACTAGATCAAAAATGTGAAAAAAATTGAAGAATTACAATGTAACTTCTATTTACCTTATCTAACTTCTCAGTAACCCCTGTCTCAATGATGTCATTCATATAACGGATCATATAATATCCGTATTCAACACTCCCAGATTGACAAGGGTACTTACAAAATAAGAAATAGAATTGAACATTTAACTTTGATTATCTAAAAAATTCATAAACATATACTTCGCTTAGGACAACATACTTGTGGAGAATCTATGTTTGTAGTGGCAAATTTGAACAATTATAACCAAGAAAACAAAATCAACTATCTCAAACTAATAAATAAATATTCTTAAAGCTAAAACCTCTGAATTCAAAATGAGTACACAAATGATATCTAATTGCCATAAAATTTTAAACACACTCCGTCATTAATCAAAATTCATAACCCAAAAAAATTGGCCAAACATTGAACAGATTATTCATAACGAAAAATTGACAAAAATTTGAAATAAATATAAGAAATTATCAAACAAATTACAAACATAACAATTAATCAACTTTAAAGGTTTAAACATGTAACTAATGCCGTGTATAGGAAGTAATTGTAGTTTTCACATTCAAAATGTCACAAACCAATCCTCTAGGCATATAGGATACTCACAACAAACAATGCAAAACATTGCAAATGTAAAATCAATCAAGCTATTTGATATATAAGAAATTTCTATTATCAAACATCCAAAACAATTAGAAAAAAGGAAGAAAATGAAGGATGAGGAAAATCACAGTGTAGGAGAGGAGGATAGTGCTTCAACGACGAAACACCACAACAAAGAAAAATGTGGCAAATAGACAGCCAAAAATGAAAAACACTACAAAAAAATGCTATTAGAGATGGAATTTAGCTACGGAATTTTTTATTTAGCGATGGATTAGAGATGAAAACGGATTAGCAACGGAATTTGTTTCATCACTAATTGGATTAGCGATGGAATTTCAATTCTGTCACTAATTAGCTACATATTAGAGATGGAAATTTTTGTCGCTAATTACTGACAGAAATTTTCCATTTTTGAAGATCAAGCAAGAAGAAAGACACTACTTTTAGTCAGTAAGCTTGGACTTAAGGTTAGTGGATGATCCTATATGGTTTCTTGCTTGTTTTTCTTGAGTTTTATGATTGGAAAAATATGTTCTTGTTCCTTTATGGTGCTGGCCGAATTGATCTTTGGGTAGGGAAGGAAGTTTTGTTGCTCAAACTAGCTAGAACACTTTAAATCATGGTAGTTTCAAGTGATTTAGTGTTGTTTTTGAAAGATTTCTTGGTTGGTTTTCAAGAGAGACTATTCGGCCAAAATGAAAGCTGTAACCTAGGATGTATTTTTCAATATTTTAATGCTTCCATAGTGTTCAACACGAAAAATAGTGTAGGATAAAAGAACAAGTATTGGAAGAATTCAAATCAAAGTTGTAAGTTTTGAAAAAACCTAGACCCTATTGGGCCAACCTTGATTCTTGAGGAAGGAGATTTATTTTCTCAAGAGTATATTTGGAATCTACATGAAAAACCATGTAGGAATAAACCAAGAAAGGATTTTTAGGGTTAAGAAAATAAACTTTAAAAATTCTAAGAACAAAGATGGAAGCTTTAAGGGGTTTAGAAGTTACTTGAGCTATGTTGTTAATTGTTATGTGGAATGGCTGGTAATCTTGCTGCCTTTTTTGTGATTTATCATGTTAGGGTTTGTTAATTGTGGAGAAGAGAAAGAAGGTCAAAGAATCAAAGAGCATTGGATTAAGCTAGTGGGATCTAATTAGCCACTAATATTAACTTTGCATTGTTATTTATTGCATGAATGCTTGCTATTGTATGGTTGAACTATGATGATTGTGATATGATTGCTCCTTCCATTTTTTTGCCATCGCCTTACATGTTGAGGTTGCCTATTTATAAGAAGATTAGCTCTCCTATGATAGATAATGTGAAATGCTTTATAATGATGCATGTTGATGTTTTGGTTGATTGATCTTGCTACTGGGATTTCATTGAAATCTCATCCCCCATATGTAACCTAACATTTTAGGAGCTAATTTATCAAAAGGGAGGTTGCAAATCCAAGAATAAAAATGGTGATGAACCATGAGGAAACAATTATATTTGGTCATGTATAAGTATAAATGCTTGACGCTGTAACCCTAAGCAGGATGCCAATTTTAAGCTTTGTTTTTATTAAGTTCCTGAATGAATTTCTTCACAAAATTTGGTATGCTTAAAGTTCATATCATGAGCTTCAAATAATAGGTAGCACACTAAAAATGACCAACTACATGATTTGTAATGATTTTTCACAGTTAAGGTCCAAAACCTGGAAAAAGAGTTTTTTCCAAAAGGACTGAGGTGACTTTCACAAAAACCTGACACGTTTTTAAATGGAATTGGTTCACAAGATTATTTTTTCTTGAAAGAGAATTCAAAGAGACTTTCACAAAATTTTGAACCACTCCATTTTGATTTTTCTAGATTAAATTATGATTTTTCTAATGATAATGGACCTGGACCTAGTAAGGTCAAACTACTTCCAATCATGAAAGAATTTCACACCATAGTGGACTTAGTCAAGGACTTTAAGGAGAGGGACTGGTACATTAAGCTCGATGAGAATCAGAGTGCCCACATGTACCTGATATATCTGGAGGATATCCGGAAGCTCTACTATTATGTGACTAGGGAAGATGCTACCCTAGAGATGATGGACTGGACATTAGCATTACTTAAAGTACTCCATAGGACCCAGCTTTGGAAAAATGGTGTAAGAGACATTTATAATCACATGGATAGCGCTAGCTTCAATGATCTCATAGATGCCCTCGAGATCTTTGTGAGGAATACCTTGATGGAGTGTTTGATGTCCAAGCGGCAGAGGACTGAATTAACTGCTTGGAAAAGATTTTTAATGTTTGGACTTTCCGACTGAGCGGAAAGCCCAAATAGCGATCTACAAGCTAGAAAAGGATACCGTGGAAGAACACCACACTTATTCTTGATGCTCGGAACAAAAAGGTGACATGGAAAGTGTTCCTAGAGTAGTTTTACGAGAAGTACTTCCTGAAGTTAATCAGGGACAAAAGGGTAGCGGAATTCCTAACCGTAAAGCAAAAGAATAGCGAGCCATTTGATGAGTATTTACCTAAGTTTATCTGTCTTTCTGACTACTCCAGTTATCTGTGTTACTGAGATGATGAGAGGTGGACGACGAAAAGGATGATTAGAGGACTGAAGTAGTCCTTAAGGGAGATGAATTCTCTTAGGCAGTTTGAGCACTTCAACAAGGCAGTTGAGGCCTACCGAATTACAGAGAACAGCTTGAACCATCACCTGATGGTTAAGTCTACTCCTAAGTCAGAGAAGGAAGATTAGGGTGGCACCTCTTCTAATGCCAATATGAAGAGGAAGAGGTCATGGGGCAACCAAAAGAATAAAAAGGAAGGAAAGCCCTAAATGGCAAGGAATGCCCAATTTGCGGCAAGAATCATGCTAACAGACTATGTATGGCCGGACAGAATGTTTGTTATACCTACAGTATGTCACATCCCAAAAATTTTTATCTGGAAATAAAGGATCAAAAATTGGGATGAGGGTCAATGTAAGAACTAGACAGGAAGATGAAACAACTTTTGATATGAAATCCCGAAAAGACCTGGGCTGGCATTTCCGTAGTTATCGATCTAGGAAGGACAAAACAGGAAAATTTGAGAAAAATTCCAGAAAATCCCCAAAAAATGGGAAAAGTATAGAGTAGAGGTTTTGGAAACTCTTTTGAGGCCCAAAAAGTGGAAATTCCGTGAAAATGAATTGTTATAAAATTTCCCATAAACAGAGGTTTTTCAAGAAATTATTAGAAAATTGAAGGAAAATAACTATTTTAATTAGTTAGAGGCCTTAATAAATTTTCAAAATTGATGAAGAATTCATATAAATGTTTATTTGAATTTATAAAATTGATTTTAGGCCTTGGAAGCTCAAGAATTAATTTTAGGGAATTTATTTTCCTGCAGTGACACCGATAGAGGCCTAATCGAGAAAATTCAAAATAGATACCTAGAGGTGGTGAAAAATTCTGAAAATTTTTAGATCACATTATCATATTAAAAGGTGAATAATCATGGAGAGAAATGAATTTTTGGAGGTCTGAAAAAATTATAGAATGTTACTAGTGAATAGTAACCGATAAAGTTTCTAATTGGTTTGGGATTGTGATTTGGTTTGTGGGTCATCTTTTTGGACCAGACCAAACCATTTGTGTGGCCCATATTGAGTCCAATAATGGCCCAATTTCGTGCAAAATCTGGAGGCTACAATTAATTAAAGAAAAATGCAAAAATTAAGAGATATTTGTGTGGAAAAATCTAGTTTATGGCCACATGTTCAAATCTAATCAATTCTCACACTTGATGGCTGCCAACACACCTCCTTATTTGTCATTTGAGCGTGCTAATTAGGGGGGAAGTGGCAGAATTTTTGGTCTATAAATACCCCTTGAAAATACAAAGAAAATGTTGGAAAATTGGGAAAAATAAGGGGAAATTATGCCACTGTTCATCCGGCCACCTTGCATGAAATTCTTGAGGAGTTTTAGGAAGGGAATCGTCCAACTTACTTCAAGGAAACACTAAGGTATGTCCAAGCATCAATACCCCTAAGTTTTACATTGATTAAACAAGGATTTTTGCTTGGGAAAATACTGAAAAAATGCCAAAAAATTCTGAAAAATTCAGCTAAGATGTGTGATGCTCAAGTGAAATAAGCAAGATTAAGTGATGTATGGATTGATTTGTGGATGAAGTCAAGGTTAGGGTTTAAAGGGAAATTTTCAGCCAGCACTGTTCATGCAGGAGATGATGTATTTTGCTTGATTTGATGATTCCAATGGCTTTAAAACATGTTTTTGTGTAGGGATATGTTGTTGGAAAGCGTTTGAAATCATTGAAATCAAAAATGATATTTTTAGAAAATTAAGGACCCTATTCGGCCAAGCCAGGTTCATAGGGAAAGAGTTTGAATTTTAAAAATCTGATTGCACTATTGGATTCCTCATGAAAAATTGTGTAGGATTGAGTCATCAGATGGTTGATTCTAAAGAAGGAATCAATTTGTTAAAAATCAAAGAAAAAGGGGGGAAATTGTTGAGTTAATGTTTAAGTACTGGAATTAAGTTGTTTTGTGATTAATATGGCTTACGATTATGTTTGGTTTAATAGGCATTGAGAAGAGGAATTAAGGAGAAGCATTGCTCCTTGGAGGAATTAATTAGACAAGCTTTACAAAGGTAGCTTTGAATTATAATTTGATTGTTTATCTTGCTTGTTTGCTGTGATTGTTGTTGCTTGGATGGGAGGAACTTTGTGGTGATATTGATTGTTTGATTGACATTGGTTATGCTTTGGCCAAATGCTTTGTGGTATGTCAATGTGGATAATATGATGTTCCTCTCCTTGCATAATGTTTGGTATGAATTTCTATGAATTGGGAATGGTTTGGATTGCATGACATGTTACAATTAAACTTGCATTGATTTACATGATAATTATAATTCATATGCTACTGAGATTTCTTTGAAATCTCATTCCTCCTATGTTATTTTACGCCCTAATTAGGAAGTGGACCAAGCATGGATCAAGGGAAGGAATTGACCTTGGCATGAAATGGCTTTATGAATATTATGTTATGTTAGAAATTTGTATCAAGTGTACCAAACTTTATGTTGATTTTATGATAAGTTATGGATAACATTTTGTTGTAAATTATATTGTTATCCCATGTTCCAATGTTGGAATTATGCTTGATGCATTGTGGAAAGGATGTGGATGAAGAAAAAAAGAAGAAATAAATCAAGAAAGTGGAAATTAGGGGATAAAATCTCCCTAAATAGTGCCAAACTTGTGCCACATGAAATAATGGGCAATTATTTGAATTTGGGCATGAAATTTTACAAGAAAATAGATTTCATTTTTAGCTTTAAAACAAGTGGTAATTCATTAAATTTGGAGTTGTGTGCTAAGAGTTATGGCCTTTCAAAATTGGGCAAAAATACTGAAAATTCAAAAATTTACCAAATGAATAGTACAATTTGACGAATTTTCCAGAATTATTCTAGATGGAATTGGACCTAATAATTATTTTTTATTCATAGAAATCTTAGCAAGCTTCGTGTGAAAATTGGAACCACTTCATTTTGATTTTTCTGGATTTAATTATGAATTTTCAAAATCAGCCCATTTTCATATGAACAGTGTACGGACATGATGAACAGTAAATCCTAAATTTCAAATTTTTCATCCGAAAATATTACAAAATGACTTATAATGGTTCCGATTGATATGTAATGGCATATAAAGAGAGGTGTGACACTTTTGGTGTCAAAGCAAGGGTTCTGGCTCTGTTTTTGTACACTATATTGACTGTTATGTCTTGTGCACTATGATTGAATATTGTTAATTGATTGTGAACTGTTTGTTTGATTATTGATTGAATGCTTCTAGTTGGATTGAGAATGGTATGTTATAGATTGAGTTGAGTGCAAGATAAGCTATGGCCTGCTGTAGTGATGACTCCGGGGAAACAGTAAACCAGAGGATGCCGGGGAAGCCGTACCCAGATGGGTACCATCCACATGTTTCTGACCTCTATGACTTGACTCCACCACCCGGATATTACCAACCTGTCTGGGAGATAGAAGACATAATTTTGAAAGAGAACTCTAATGACCTGATCAGGTTAAAGAAAAGGGATGCTTAGAGCACCACAAGACCTCAGCCACATCCTGACAAGGTGGGTGCCAGTGCCATCAGGGCAGCACCTATCCGGACTGTGAGACCGGAACAGCTTAAAGCCAATGGTCTGCCAATCAAGAAGAGGCCATTATTGGTAAGGAAGGAATTTAAATATTATAACAGTCTCTTCCAGGAGTTTATTGAGCTTGGCAGACACATAGATCTGACCCAGAATCAGTATGTTATAGTCTACTAGGACTACTTATACTACTTGATATTACTGCATAATGAAGAAGTTGAAGAGGGTCAATTTGTAGATGATGCTTTGTGGTGTCAGTTGTTACTAGATACGTTACCTACCACCCGAGTTTGGCAGACCCAGATCCGGCAACTCTGCAAACCCTCTATGCCCAGTAACTTTGATCAGCTGCTAGACGATTTAGAACTTTTTGTAGTTACTTTGTTTCCCTCTTCCTCTGCTGGGTTGTAAATATAGGATAACTGTATATTATATTGTCTGTGGTGGGCTATGACCTCACTTTTTGATCCAAGGTACGATCAGTATTAACAACTCCCCAGTGATTGTAATATTTAATTTGGGTGCTAGTCATTTTCTTCTCTTGTATGATTGTTCTAAAAGACTTGGCTTGGTTATGAACACGTTCCCTTATGACATACGTGTGTCCACAACAATACACTCTGGGATAGTACATTTGATATGTATGCCTTCCATAAAATTAAAATTGGCAATTGAATTGAATTGGTTGTCATCCTATAATGGCAATGACAAAACCCTGATCCTACCCCTAAGAGAAATGGAATTAAATTCAGAAGTTAAGTTGAACTTCATAACGAAAGCCCAAACGGGCAATGGTACGATAAATGAAACTAAGTAAGACTAGTAGAGGTTAAGAGAAAAATGTGTTTCGTCATGAGGAACCAAGGGAATTAGTGGCGATGAATGAATATAGAGTGATTACCAAAGGAAGTGGTAACTTTCATCGCTGCAAACAAGGATTCTAGTCACGACGAATGAACATAATAACTCTCAGATGTTGAGATGGTAACTTAATGAGACATAATGACTCTTAGAGGTCACAGGAAGCAAGATTACTAAAGGTCAGAAAGAGAGAGGTAGCCACTATTTAGGGTTATCAGATTTCCCCTCAAAGGAAAAGTAATGATAAGGAGTTAAATAAGACAGTTAGAGGTTGAATCTATATACCACTAAGAAGGTGTAGTGGCCACTTAAGCTGGACAAACTCTTACAGCCTCGTTAGGGCTAGGGCACATGATAGAGTAGCTATCTCAAGTCTTGGATTAGATGAATAGGAACTTGGAGATAGTGAAGTCAAGATGGAGAGCCCTAGTGAAATGTCTTAAGGATCAAGAAGAAAAGGACGAGACAGATAGCTGTACAGGGAACTAGCTTAGAGGTTGGCATGTTCCCATTAATGTTACGAGATACTCAGTTACTTGGGGTATAGGTTGAGAGGCATCCCTTTTTCAGGGGATAAGGTCTTGGCTAGGAGTCTTCCTAGAGAAAGTGGAAATCGGTCCACCAAATTAGAATTGACGTTGCTGTAGATGGAGCAAGATACCTTATCCGAGTAGGAAAGGGAAGCAGCTAAGGCAAGGCAAGTGAAGTTGACCTTACCCAGTGGAAGCATGACTAGCCAAGACCAAAGCTAGGCTTAGATGTACCTGAGCTTAGCGGAGTACTAGAGCAAGCAGAAAGAAGAAAAACCTCATAAACCCTCTCCCTATGACTTCCAGAAGCAGCTACTAACAAAAAGAGCTTGCACTCCTTGTATTAAAGACCAGGCATTATGCATGTTAGAGTATGCTCATACTGAAAAGTAAAGTAGAAGACAGAGAAGTTGCATAAGTCCTCTCTTTATACCGTTTTAAGATAGTAAGAGACGGTAAAAGTAGTTGGAGGAGTTAGAGAACTCCTAAGGCATATTGGCTTAGGTACCTAAAGAGACAAATAGGTAGCCTGGGGAATTGACATGAAGCCTAAGAGAATGGTATTGGTTCTTGGAACAGTTTTGGGAAATTATCAATTAGGTGACCAACTGAGAGGAGGTGACTTAACTTAGTCCTATGGTCAAAAATCTCCTAGAGATTTTAAGAGTATGGTACCTTTTTGGGAAGATGAAGACCAAGGATGAGTTAGAGATATAGAAACCTCCTTCAATTGTAAACCGATACCGAGAGAGTACCCATGACTTCCTTCCAGATAACCTTATCATTGATTAGGTTGGGTTCAATTTCCTTCTAATTAACAAAAGAAAGCCAAAGTTAGAAGAATTAGAGCTATAAGACTTGAAAAAAAGAGACATTTAGGCTAGCTCTAGATACAGGAAGAACCCTTTGTGATACAGAGACAAACTGAGTATTGACGGGAAGATCCTTAAGATGAGGCGAGAGATAAGAATGTAAGCTGAAAAGACCCAACTAAAGATAGATCATGAAGGGTCTAAGATAGTAAAGTACCAAGGTTTAAGCCTATCAGAATCAGTGTCTTAGATTCCCGTCAGCACTATTCAATTAAGCATGCTCGGGCAAGAGTAACACAAAGAAGGTGACCCTGGGAAGTAATGTAAGAGGGTGCTAAAGCCAAAAATGTTAGCCATTTTGGCAAGAATGCACTAAGTCTAGTGAGAAATAGAAGATAAAGTTAAGAAAATTGTGAGACTACTTAGTGTCCCAAGTAGTATTGTTTCGGACTGAGACCCAAGATTTACTTTGACGTTCTAGAGGTCCTTACAGAAAGAAATAGACACTACTCTCAGATTCAGTACAGCCCACCATCCACAAATGGATGGACAGGCGGAGAGAACAATACAGACGTTAGGAGATATGCTATGCACATATGTGCTTGATTTTGATAGTTTCCATTCAAGTATCCTAATAGCGCCATACGAAGCACTCTACGAGAGGAAGTGTAGATCTCCCTTCTGTTAGACAAAGTTCAATGAAAGAAGTATGTATGGTCTTGATAAAGTGAATCAGACTTTCCAACAGATTAAAGCTATTCAGTAAAGACTCCTAATAGTTTAAAGTAGGCAAAAGAACTACACAAATACTAGAAGGAGACCGTTAGAGTTTGAGGTTGGTGATCGAAGTGTTGTAAACAACGCAAGTTGATTAATCCCTAAAGATTAAGAAGTTAAGTCCAAAATACGTTGGACTGTTTCAAATTTTGTCCAAGGCTGGACTAGCAGCTTAAAGTTGGCCCTTCCCCCGAATTTGAGTCAAATTCATGTCTTCCATATCTCCCAATGAAAGAAGTACCATCTAGACTCGACATATGTCATAAGTTATGATGATAGTGTGCTCCAAGAAAACCAGTTTTTTAAGGTCAAACTAGAGCTAATAATTGATCAGAAAGTCAAACAGCTGAGGAACAGGCAAATTCCACTGGTCGAGGTTGTTTGGAAAGGTCTTACACTAGAAGAAGCTACAAGGGAGATAGAGACTGAGATAAAGGAAAAGTATCCTAAACTTTTCTAATAAAATACGCTTTAAATTTCGAGGACGAAATTTATTTATGGGGAGAGAAATGTCACATCCAATAATATGGCAATTAGGAATAAGGATATTCCTAAATATTCAAGGGCCAAAAAGGATAAGGAGAAATAGAAGAATTATGGTAAAAAATAATTAGTATGATTTTCCAAGTCAATTATGAAGGTTTGACTAATTAAGAAAAATTGGTCAAAAATAATTATGGAAAAATATTTTCAAGTCTCAAAAAATTAAGAAAAAATAAAGATAATATTCTTTGAGAATTATATGAGGTTGTAAAATTTATTTTATGACCAAATTACCCCTGAAAAAATTACAAAGGAATTTAAGGGTAATTTAAGCTAGTTTAAGGCCTTTTATTTGGAAAATTCCAAATAAATATTTGGAAGGAGAATAAAATTCCAAGAAAATTCCTATGATGCCCAAAGAAATTATAAGAGATTATAAAATTAAAATGAGACCCTCAATTATCCAAAATTTTTCCTAATTATTCAGAAAAGTGGAAGAATCACTAAAGAGAAGGAAATTATTTTTCCTTTTTATCCAATTAATGAAAAATTGAGTTTGAGCTAAAGAGGGTATTTTAGGAAGAGAAAATTAAGGAGAATAAATTATGGATCTGATAGAAAATAATTACAGAGGCCAGAGTACTGTAATTATAGAAAAGAAATTAAACTAGGAGTAAAAGTGCACCGATAAAGTGTAGATTAGAGTCTTGCACTTTACTTGGCTCACAAATTACCACTTGTCAAGCCCCTATTAGAGAGTAATTAAAGTTGCCAAGTGTCAAGCCTTAAGAGGAGAGGATCTTGACTTTGGAAACTAATTATATTTGGTTTCTTGTTTGTTTTTCTTAAGTTTAATGGTTGGAAAAATCTGTTCCTGTTCCTTTATGGTGCTGGCCGAATTGATCTTTGGGTAGGGAAGGAAGTTTTGTTGCTCAAACTAGCTAGAACACTTTAAATCATGATAGTTTCAAGTGATTTGGTGTTGTTTTTGAAAGATTTCTTAGTTGGTTTTCAAGAGGGACTATTCGGCCAAAATGAAAGCTGTAACCTAAGTGTTGGAAGCATTAAAATCAAAGTTATAAATTTTGGAAAAACCTAGACCCTATTCCAACCTTGGTTCTTGAGGAAGGGGATTTATTTTCTTAAATCCAAGAGTATATTTGGAATCTACATGAAAAATCATGTAGGAATGAACCAAGAAAGGATTTTTAGGGTTAAGAAAATAAACTCTAAAAATTCTAAGAACAAAGATGGAAGCTTTAAGGGGTTTAGGAGTTACTTGAGCTATGTTGTTAATTTTTATGTGGAATGACTAGTAATCTTGCTGCTTTTTTTGTGATTTATCATGTTAAGGTTTGTTAATTGTGGAGAAGAGAAAGAAGGTCAAAGAATCAAAGAGTATTGGATCAAGGTAGTGGGATCTAATTAGCCACTAATGTTAACTTTGCATTGTTATTTATCACATGAATGCTTGCTATTGTATGGTTGAACTATGATGATTGTACTATGGTTGGTCCTTGCATTTGTTGCCATGGCCTTGCATGCTGAGGTTGCCTATTTATAAGAAGGTAGTGGGATCTAATGATGCATGTTGATGTTTTGGTTGATTGATCTTGCTACTAGGATTTCATTGAAATCTCATCCCCCATATGTAACCTAACATTTTAGGGGCTGAATCATAAAAAAGGAGGCTGAAAATCCAAGGATAAAAATGGTGATGAACCATGAGGAAACAATTATGTTTGGTCATGTATAAGTATATATGCTTGATATTATAACCCTAAGTAGGATGCCAATTTTGAGCTTTGTTTTATTAAGTTCCGTCATGCTTAAAGTTCATGTCATGAGTTTCAAATCAATAGGTAGCACGTTAAAAATGGCCAACTATGTGATTTGTAATGATTTTTCAAAGTCAAGGTCCAGAATCTGAAAAAAGAGTTTTTACCCAAAAGACAGAGGTGACTTTCACAAAAACCTGACACATTTTCAAATGGAATTGGTTCACAAGATTATTTTTTCTTGAAAGAGCATTCAAAGAGCTTTTCACAGAATTTTGAATCACTCCATTTCAATTTTTCTAGATTAGGTTATGATTTTTCGAAATTAGACCAGAAAACTGGATTTTTACCAAATAAACAGTAAAAATCTGAAAATCAGCATTTTTCAAGAATTTGTGAGCCCAATGCCATCCTATGTGGTCTAAAATAATTCTAATTGAACTCTAAATCACTCTAGTAGTAAAGTGTAACAATTTCTGTTGCTAAGTAAGGAAAAAAAGAAAGTACATCCAAATTAATTTTGTTAAATGGATATAAATAAATTAATGAGGCAAAATTAGAATGACAGGCCTGGAGAAAAAAATTTATCAGGAAGGATCTTTAAAAAAATTATATTTATTTGTAAAGACTAAATCATAAGACAAAAGTTTAAAAGTACTTAATTACCCTCGTAAGAGCTCAATCCCCTCTCAACACTTACCCAACAACATGATGTTTTCTCTGAGCATTTTCATCGTCGTTGCGTCACCTATATGTGACACTATCAATTTCCGTTCCGTTGGCAGTCCGAGAAGACTCGTCGTCACCTATAGGTATTTCACTAGAATTTGCTGAAATCTTCATTGGAACGAGTGATTCAGTATCCCCGCCGAGTCAAAGACGACGACATGCTTGTTAGTGCCCAGCTTGTGGGAGTTGTTAGTGTTCCTACAAAGTGCCTTCGATGAGTTTGTCGCCGGATGTTTCCCCGTTCTTTGTTCTTCCGGCAAGCCTCCCAAGCTAGAAACCACTCTTCAGATAGAATTGAAGTTCATACGCGTCGAAGAGAACTTGTACATTGCAGCTGATCTGGAGCACAAGGGCATGAGGCAAATGCATTAGATTGAGGATTTTCTTCCAGCTTTCATTATTAAGAATCTCAAGTTATCAATTCTCTACTTCAAAAACATGCAACCAAATGGGAAAAATGTTGTATTAGATACCCAAAAATGCATTAATAAATACATTTGGGTAAAACATAACAATGAAATTTCGGTAGAAACCCATTCTGAACACTGATGACGGAAAAGTATTTTACCAAAGAAAATGCCATGTTTAACTTCCACATTTGTTCTGGCAAAAAAAAAAAAAAAAAAAAAAACCTTCCACATTTGATTTCAAGGATACCAGGAGAAAAGTGGCAAAATCGCTTTATGCTGCAGAAATATTAATAGAAGGGAATACGCTTTGTTTTTACAGCCCTTTTCCCAGTCATATAGGCAGAATGCTGCATTTAGAGTGTGCAGTGAGATACCTCCGATGAGTCTGCCAATCGCCAACGGAATGGAAATGGAGTGTTACAGGAGGTGTTGCAATGGCAGAAATGCTCAAAAAAGCAGGTGGTCTGATGAGAGGGAATAGAGGAGCTCTAACCAAGGGTAATCTAGTACTTTTCAACTTAAATTTTGGGATTTGGTCTTTATACATAAATACAACTTTTAAGATCCTTTATAGTACTATTAATACCATCTAATAAGATATGATTTGCTTAGTTTCAAACAAAGGGTTGGGAAAAAAGTTTCAAACGAAGGAAATCCAAGAGCATAAAATTTTCATACTACTTATAATTAGACTTTTCGGACTTTCATCCACAGTAATTCCATAAAATCGTACCAAAGTAATTTTGTACCCATCTTAAAGCTTAAGAAATTATTTTTTAAGATAAAAGTTCTTTTGTTGGTATTTAGATGCGTAAATTCTAATAACCTTACATATTCACATTCATGTAAGACTGCAAAGTCCTTACATTACACATTATACCAATACACAGCTTAACTATTACAGCCAAATTAAAGTTCATCATGTAACAAAGTAACTAGAGCACATTGCGATTTCCAACGCACTTTGTCAAAGGCTTGGCTTAAACAATAGCTTTCTTATCTTTGTTCTCAATTGAGATGTACTAGCACCTCTGAAGGTTAGAGACAAAGGAAGCAAGATTCAGAGAGAAATCTCAGCAGCATACACAACTAATCAGAGTATTATTAATAGAAAAAAAATTCTTTTAAACTGGTTAAAATGAACTTTTTTAAGCAAACTTGGGATTCCAGACAAGATTGGCTTAGAAAGTTTAGCACTTTCTAGACTGGTTGTACACCCAGTCTATAAAAATATATTTTAGACTAGTTATTATTGTAACTGGTCTGAAAAAGGTGGACATTTTATTAAAAAAAAGTTGTCCACTTTTTCAGACCAGCTGTTGCCATAACCAATTTAAAACTGGTTATGTTTTTATTAATACACGCTCCGCCCCCCCCCCCCCAAAAAAAATCCTCCTTTGAACAACTGAAATGTTAATACAATATAAATTCAATATCCAAATTTCAAATCCACATGATGTAATATAATGTTTAAAACATATATATATATTCAATTCTAATTTTCCAACAATTCAATATATATATTGTCAAAGATTACCAACAATGTTGCAATTAAACTGTGAACTAATATCACTGTATAAATCTAATCAAACAATTCAATCTAACAAAGGCTATACATTGTTTTGTAGGAATAAGACATTTACAAGTCCATTGTCTTCTCGAAATCCTTGCTCGATTTTCATTACCAACAAAAATTTGTATATTCATCATATATATTATCGAATCTTCTGCCATTTGTTTTTTTAAGTTTTTTTTTTTTTTGCTTGCTTGCTTTATTTTTGCCACCTCCAAAGGAGTTAGATGATTTTTGTTCTTCTACTGTTGGTGCTCGCATATGTAATTTAAACACGACGTCTACTCGCACCAAAATGGAACATGGCCTTACCCTACCACTTCTTTCGGATGGCAAGGGAGAAGAGTTTTATTTAGTGAAGCTGAATATAAAAGAGTTCATTTTGAATTTGCGAAATGCATTTCGTACGGTTGATTATGACTGCATGGAGGAGGTCGTGATTAAGAACGAAACCGAACTGAAGGCCGGGATTAAGTTTCTACGTGATGAACAGAAAAATAGTATTGCTTAGTTGAGAATGAAGAAATGCCAGCAGTTGCACATTAATTATCCCAAAAGAATATGATTAGAAGAGACATTAAATGTTTCAAAATTGCTAATGTTGAAGTTGGTCTCTATGGTGACACTTGTAATTGAACCGTTGTGTTCAATGTTCAAATGTCAGTGCTATCACATTGATGATGGAAGATTATTTCAATTTTTTTTTAAAAAAATTCTAATAATGTGCCATTCATTTATTTTATCTATTCTCCGCATGATTATTTGATTCATAGTTAGTAAAGGAAATAATGTTTTTAATAAAAACAATAATTAATGTTGTCTTAATCCTTCAAAAGAAAATATAAGTAAAAATAATAATAACGGACTCTTTTTTCCCTAAAAAAGCTAGTGTATTAATTAAAAAAAAAAAACACACACACACAGAGGTCTAGTTCTTAATGGGTTTCACGGTTAAAGTTTTACAAACTTGATGGTCCCTAATTATCATTTGGAATTGAGATGGAGGAGACTGGAGCAGGACCATTCAGAATCGTTTGTTGGTCCGAATGGGTAAGAACTAGTCCTATGTCAGCATAAATTCAATTTTTATTATAGATATAAGGACTTCATTAGTACATGTGAGTTTTAAAAATATTTTTAGGAACTTTTGAATTATGTGTCCTGTATTGTGCTTAGTAAGTTCTATAATTTAACTCACTCAAATTTTAGAGTTAAAGCGCAATCTTTCCCCTAAAGTATCCAAGCAAGGGTAATTCCAAGGGGAAAAAATATTTTCGCACAATTTTTGTGCCAATATATTTTTTTGGTGCCCTTTGCAATCCAAATTGAGAAATCTACACGTTTGACCGTTAATTGATCTAATTATGCCTATACAATCACATGGCATCCACCTCACTTGTACCTTTTACCACCTCATTGTTTTGCCCCCTCACCTTTTTTTACCTTTGTTAAAACTCAATGTAAAACAAAAATAGGTGTGAAATTAAAAAAAAAAAAAAGAATTGAAATGGTTGAAGCTAATTATAAAGTCATCTACTTAACCTTATTAAACTTCCAATCGGGTAGTTTATCCTGTTATGTGATTATTTCTTGTAAATATGTTATTTTGCGTTAATCTGCACAATTTGTACGTGTTTTTATATATAATTAGTGGAATTTTAATTTTGAAAAATCAGAGTGATTTAAAAAAAAGAATGTAATTACCGAAAAGTCCCTTAACAAATAGATAACAAATTTTGGTAAAAAAAAATGATAACAAAATTCATATTGTTCACTTATTATTGAGAATTTTTTGTGATTTTACAGATATATCTCCTTTTAAATTTAGTTGATTAGGCGAAAATATGAAAGCATTTGGAAGAAGAAAATTAGAATATTTGAAAAGAAAACAAATTTAAAATACCTGTAATGGCCAGAGCTACAGAGTAAGATTAAAAACAGAGACAGGACCTACCATGGAGAAGGCTACGAGCACTACAAAAAAGTTGACTTTCAGCGGCGACTTTTGTCGCTGCTGAAAGTACAAAAGTCGCCGCCGAAAGTTTTTTGCGGCGACAAGTCGCCGCTGAAAAGTCGTTGCCGTAGCAGCCATGGCTGAAAACTTTCAGTGGCGACTAAAAAGGTCGCCGCTAAAAGATACTTTCAGTGGCGACTTTTAGAAGTTTCGGCGGCGACAAATGTCGCCGCGGAAAACACTTTCAGCGGCGACAAAAAAGTCGCCGCAGAAAACACTTTTGGCTGCGACACTCTTGTCGCTGCTGAAAGTAGTGCCTAAGAAGAATTGGCTTTACCAATGCCACGTCATCGTCTCCGGCCGCCACGTCATCACCGTCGACCTCCACGTCATGACCGCCGACCACCACATCATCACTAGCCACCTCCATGTCATTGCCACATCACTCCTCCTCACCACGTCATCATCTAAATATTTTCACCTTAAATGTGTCTTCTTCCAGGTTCGAACTCATGACCGCCTCCTTTCGTGTCCAACCTTCTTGCCGCTGAGCCAGATTGAATTTGTTTATTAATATTGTAAAATAAAATATATATTATTATATTATACTTTCAGCGGCGACAAAAAAAGTCGCCGCTAAAGGTCCACTTTCGGCAGCGACACTTTTGTTGCCGCTGAAAGTCTTGGTTTCAATGGCGAACTTTCAGCGGCGACTAAAACTGTCGCCGCTGAAAGTCCACTTTCGGCGGCGACAAAAAAAGTCGCCGCTGAAGGTCCACTTTCGGTGGCGACACTTTTGTCGCCGCTGAAAGTCTTGGTTTCAATGGCGAACTTTCAGCGGCGACTAAAAATGTCCCGCTGAAGTCCACTTTCGGCGGCGGCACAAAAAAGTCGCCGCTGAAGGTCCACTTTTGGCGGCGACACTTTTGTCGCTGCTGAAAGTCTTGGTTTCAATAGCGAACTTTCAGCGGCAACTAAAAAAGTCATCGCTGAACGTCCACTTTTGGCGGCGACAAAAAAGTCGCCGCTGAAGGTCCACTTTCAGCGGCGACACTTTTGTCGCCGCTGAAAGTCTTGGTTTCAATGGCGAACTTTCAGCGGCGACAAAAAAAGTCACCGCTGAAAGTCCACTTTCGGCGGCGACAAAAAAAAGTCGCCGCTGAAGGTCCACTTTCAGCGGTGACATTTTTGTCGCCACCGAAAGTCCTAGTTTTAGCAGCGACTTTTTGGTGACTTTCAGCGACGACTTTTTTTGTCGCCGCCGAAAGTCGTCGCCTAAAGTCTGTTTTTTTGTAGTGGAGGGGCATAGCTTCTCTTTTTATTTCTTTAAGGCGTGGGAGGTTGGGGTTTGAGGGGTTCAACATTCCCGCTCTTTTCTCACATTAAGGAGGCGAAGCCCAGCATTCCTCAAGGATCTAAATAAAGGATTTGAAAAGCATTTGGAGCTTCTAGAATAGGATATTTTAGGGTTTAGGGTTTAACCAACATCATTGTGATGTAGTCGCACATTATTTGCCTTGGGTACCATAGGTTGTGGCTTCAATATGCCCCGCAAGCATTAGCTTGCTAATTTAGAGGGACAATAAGATTTTTTATGCTAATGGTCTTGTAGATTAGTGGCATAAAAGTGTTTTTTAAGTTAGAAGTCATAGGTGCTCAAGTTATTAATACTTGCTTTTCTAATTGTTTCTAGGAAGAATGACAGAAAAAGAACCCCGATAAAAATATGAAATATCCCAATGTGAAAAGCCAATACTTTAAAATGTCAGAATGGAAGGGAAACCTAAATTTACATTTTGAAATTGAAATAAAAATGACAAAGTACCATTTATTAAAAAAAAAAAACCCCTTTTTTGGTGGCCGGCCTCTGGTGACCAACTGCTAGTGGGATTTCATCCCATCACCACTTGGTGGTTTGGGTTAAAATTAAAGATAACCATTGAGATACTAAAGTTTTACGATGAATATAATGCAAAAAAGTATACAAGTTAACTACTAGTTTTGACTACGTACCACTTATTAACAACTTTTATGTAGGTATTGACTATATCTCAATAGATATTACAGCATTTGTTTACGAAATAGCAAGTACTACTATTAAAAAAATGCTATTTTCATATGTTTTTGTGGTCTTTTTTCATCTATTTAGAGGGAGACATTGACTAAGGAGATGTAGATGGTATGTATTTATTTGTCTAGTTTCAAAAAACAAGCAAAAAACCATTATATCCATCTATTTTGTCAAAACAGACGAAAATAGCACTCTTATATTCGTTCATTCTGGCAAAAACAGATAAATATAAGAGCTTATATTCGTCTATTTTGGCCTAAACAGATTAATATAGGTGTGTTATATTCATCTGTTCAGCCCAAACATATGGATATAGTGATATTTTTTAAAAAGAATGTGAAATTATTTTTATTTTCAATTTTTATTATAACATGTAATTTTCTCTCCCTATAAAGTAATTTTAAAGTGTAGGAAGCAAAAACAAAACATAGCAACAATAATAGCAATTCAGTAAAAAATTTAATGACATCCTAACTTATTAAAATAGATATTTTAATCCCTTTTGACCTCATGTATTATAAGTGTAGGAGCTCTCATCGTCAAAAACTTATAAGTTCATAAATAAGAAAATTTACATTCATCAAGATAAGAGAATTAAAGAAAAGCATCAATTCAAATGAAAAAAAAAGCAAATTAATCATAACAAAACTAATTATCATCATCTCTAGTTATTAAAGAAAGCGAGAATTGAAGCCAACATTTTTTGAAATATGTTACAACCAATCACATGTTTATACACAGAAAGTAAGATATCTCCTGAGAAATATAACAAGTACACCACAGAGCCAGCATTGTATATTTATCCAAATGCCCATATTTCATGGTTAATCATCAATGTTAAGTATATCTCTCCTCTATACATCATCAAATAATGGTTTCTTGTTTTGGCTTCTATAAATGTTTCTATACATGTTTAGGTGATAAGTAGAAAGCATGGTATAAATAAAAATTTATAACAACGTTATGCACACCACTTAATGTATGGACTTCATTATATGAATTTTTAGAATCCCATAGCTTCCTAAAATTTAACATGAGGATTAAACATTGAGGACACTTAATTAACTATCATACTCCAACAAAATTTCTCTCCTAGACATTTTCACAAACACCTTATGTGCATTAATATTTAAATATGTTTAATATACTTTTAATCTTAGTATGCTTTCCCAATCAATGCCATTACTCTCCAAAAGCTATTATTCACCAACAATCAATTTAAATAGAAAATTTTCAACACCCAAAAACCCAAACAATCACTTTTAACACCCATATAATAGTCACATACAACCAAAACATTTACCACCAAACCACATAACTTACCTTGCATCTTGCAAAGCCAAAGCTATTTGGGGGGGGGGGGAGCAAAGAGAGTGTCATCAAGGAATCAAGAGAAGAGAGGAGTTGTTCGCCATCGAGGAGCACTACAAAAAAACAGCTTATTACTAATGGAATTAGCGACGAAAATTATTCTGTCGCTAGTTTATAACGGATTACCGACCGGAATCTTGTTGTTAAATTTAGCGACAGATTACAGACAAAATTTCTGTCCATTACTAAATTCTGTCAAAAAATCCGTTAGTAAATATTTAGCGATAGAATTTTTTCCGTCAGAAATTTTCATCATTAATTCCATCTCTAATTTTAATTATAACATTTTTAGCGAAGAAAATTGTTTGTCACATAAGTTTTCGCCACTAATTCCATCACTAATTCTATTCTGTCGTAATTCTGTCACTAATTTTAAATTCCATTATTGTAGATTATAACCTTACTACAATTTTGTATAATAAGTCAACAAATTCATTGCAGTTCAACTGCTAAAGCTACAAGCACGCACAGACGAGGTCCTAAATTCGAGCCATGGAGAAGTCACTTTGAGGAGGAATTATGAAAATTTTCCGTCAATAATTTGTGACGGAAAATTTCTTCACTAATACATGGTTAATTCCGTCACTAATTCTGTCGCTAAATAAAAATTCCGTCACTAATCGCATGTTTTTTTTTATAGTGAAGAGAGGTTGGCTACGAAGTTCATTGTGTTGTCGAGCTGCTCCATCACTGAGAAGGAGAAGAGAGAAGGAGCTACTATCGGCTAAGAAGGAGAAGAGAGAAGGATGGTAGCTGTCGCAAGAGAAGAGAGGAAGAGGGAGAAGAATAAGCTTGCAATGAAGGAGAAGAGGAGAAGAAGAGAAAACTACTACTGGGCTCACTCTAATCTGATGAAAAAATGGTGCTGCGGTCTGGAGGTTAAAATTTAAAATGAAAAGCTTTTTTTCTGTTACATAAGTAATAGATGAATATATATCTACATACTCGTCTGTTACATTCTAGCAAATGAGTATGTATGTACATACTTGTTTGTTACCTTATAAAAGACGACTATAGGGGTCGTTTTTCCTCTATTTTGAAAAATAGACCAAAATGAGAAACGAAAATGACTTCTTTTATAGTAGTGAAGATCGATCTTTTATGTCATTATTCACAACTTTTGTATGAGTATTGATTACATTTCAGTAGGTATTAATAACTTTATTTTACCAAGTAACAAGGCCACTATTTTAGGTCATTCACAACTCTTTTTTTTTCCATAAGTATTGACTACATTTCAATAGTTATTAACAACTTTGAAATAAAAATTAACAAGTCACAATTTTAACCTAAATAATAATTATTATGCCTTTTTTATTATAATTATTATGTCATTTTTTCCTAATAATAATTATTATGATTACGTCTTTCTTATTCTTATTAAGAAACACAAAGTCAGGTTTCAAAGGTGGGCCCTGTTAAGAATCATAATTGCTTGTTCTAAATTTCCCTAACTTGCTCTTGTCTCATCCCTTTGCGAGGCAATGACTGCAAGTGTCTGATTCGACGGTAAGATCTTTATGCACCATTCCAGTGATTTTTAATCTAGGTGCGATGCATGTTAAGAACTTTAGCATACGCTGGTAAAAAAATTACTTGAGGATGGAAATTTTAGCACAAAAATAAATCACATTATAATAAGATTGTTCATCCAGAGTTGGCATGAAGATGGCACAAAATTTTTTAGAGCTAGTACATATACAAATTTAAAAAATAATAAAAAGAAATAATAATTACTATTAGGGAAAATGACATAATTATTATTTAGGTTAAAATTGCAACTTGTTAATTTCTATTTCAAAATTGTTAGTAGCTACTGAAATGTAGTCAATACTTATTAAAAAAATTGTAAATAACATGAAAGAGTGGCCTTGCTACATGGTAAACTTAAGTTGTTAATATCTATTAGGATGCAGTCAATACTTCGCAAAAAAAATTGTCAATGACCAATAGTCAAAGCTAAGTAACTAACTCCTATAAATATATTGCATTAGTTTGATAGTAAAATTTTAGTGGCTCAATGATCATCCTTAATTTTAACACAAACAACTAAGTGAACTAAGTTTCTCATTGGTTATTGTTTTTGTTTAATGCAATGGTGTTTACTTAATTTGAATTCTTTTTTCCTGATGCTGGTGGATGGCCAACTCTAGTGTATGATTTGGGTGTTGGAGTTTGCCTTTGAAAGAAGGGAATTGCATTTAGACATCTCGTTAAGCAACTTATAAGGATTATAAAATTTTTGCATTTTATGAGATAGAAACACACTAAAGGGCCCTAAGTAATCACGATAAAGCTTCTATGCATCATAGAATGAAGTTAGAATATGGGTACAGGTGGATTTAAAGAAACTTATATCTAATTATTAACCTTGATTCTAAAGTTTAAATTAAGCTCAATAACCAGCAGAAATTGAATCGCAAAGCGTAGAGGGGATTATAATTCTTAGGGTGTCTCTTAATTGCTTGCCTTCCCTTTGAGTTAATTTGAATTTCATTGCTTTTAATTGCACTTGAATATACTTCTTTTGACAATTCACTCGTAAATTGATTAGTTTAACTAAGATGAAATGGGATTTAGTTTGTGCCTAATCTCTTTAACTATAGTTATTTGTGGAACGATCTTGATTCCCTTATACTTTTTTTGACATTAAAATAAGGGAAAATTAAATTAACTCTATAGTCTGCAATTGTTTATGCCTTGCTTTCAAATAAGGTAATATAGTCTTTTACTCTCTTCTATTCTTAATATATAAGAACTACTTAATTAATTTACATAGATTAAAAGGGTCAAATAAATTAGTTAATTATAACAAATATGATTTGATCTTCCTAAAATACTCTTATATGATTTTAAATTATATATCAATTTATAAGTTAGATGAATTATTTTAAAAAGTATTGATAACTATGAGAGATAAAGTAGACTGATATTGTATACCTAAAATCAAATCCAACCGGCAAACTTACTCTTATATTAAAAACATGAGGTAGTAATCTATCCCTATATACTCCTCCGGTCTTTAATGTAAGATCTAATTGGGGAGTTGATATTAGTCCTATATATAAGACTTATTTCACATGTTTATAATTTTTTTCTTGAATCAACCTAATTGACATTCCTCCAACAATAATTAAGTAGGAGAGGGAGAGATAGAATTAAGAAAGATACTTAGAGTATTTTAGAAAAGATATACCATATTAACTAATTTAACTAACATCTTTAATCTACTCAAATTATTACATTAAGAATTGAAGGAGCATAATTTGGGTTAAAGCGCAAATTCGCTTTGAAAGTTTT
This sequence comes from Neltuma alba, assembly GCF_004799145.2. NCBI lineage: Eukaryota > Viridiplantae > Streptophyta > Magnoliopsida > Fabales > Fabaceae > Neltuma > Neltuma alba. The sequence continues at coordinate 62,619 of NW_021635786.1, forward strand.
CACTTGGGATCACTAGGTATCCAGAAATTTTTTTGGGAGCAAATTTGGCTTAGAAGTTTAAAATCATAGCAATATTACTTCCTGTGGTTAAAAATATTAATGGTCAATATTATTTTTTTATGGCAGGAGATAATATTACTATGATTTTAAACTTTTAAAGCAAATTTGACCCTAAAAAAATTCTAGATACTTAGAGCTTCTAAGTAAAAAGGTTCGAGACAAATTTACCCATTAACTCTAATGTTTAAAAATTATAAGGAAAATCTCTAATAGAAATTGTTAGGATCTTACCTGGTCAAATGGTACAAATTGGATTTGAATATTAATCAGTCACTGTCTATGCTCCGCCTTATTACCTCATATTTATCATCTTATATCGTTTCTAAGTAACAAAATAAGTTATTTTATTAAATGTAGAAAAACCATGTACTCAAAATATCAATTAGAAGCTACCTTAAAATAGTTATGCAGGATCAGTTACCGTCATTGTATAGCATCCTGTTGTAAATAAATAATATTATGATGTAATAGGAATGATGATTACAGAACATTTGTTTAGGGTGCCATTAAGGAGTTATGGAATAAAATTTATATTTTATATAAATATTAAAAATAAATGTGAAGCAGTTAAAATTCATGAAGGCTATAGATGTCCATACGTTGATTCATGTAATATTGAATATGGATTGCATCGTTAAAATTATGATATAAAGGATTACCTATTTGTTCTAATTTATCATAATTATGATTACACTGAATTATTTTATTGTGCCAACCAGCAAAGACCGGAAATCCTGAATGGATCAGTAGAATGCATTACAATTAGGAATCATGATGCATGAAGACTTTTGATTCATGCATTAAGATATGATCAATTGATCTAGTACAGTGAGAAAGAGCCGCAGAACATGGACTCGGTTCGAGATCTACTTTCTCCCCCCCCCCCTCCTAACTCAAAATATGCTAAGTCACTTTGAACTTAAGATTAATCTTTATTAGACTGAGATCATTAAGGTTAAAGTCCTCCCAATATGTGCGCTTTCCCTGAATTCAAACTTGTGTCCTCCTAGTCACGGAAGTGAGACTGCTTACTATATCAACCAATAACTTGTTAGTTGAAACGTACTTTCTATTAACCAGTAATGTATAAATTTGCATTAAAAGCCATACATAAATTTACTTTTCGGATCATATGATTTCGTTAGTTTTGTTTAATTATTAATTTGAGTGATTGGTTAATATGATTTGAATTATTTCAAGTTAAAGTCAAATATTGAATAGTAAAATTAATATAACTATATTAATTTATGATTTTTACGATAACTCTTTTAATTAGTAACATATCCCAGGCAACATTTGTCAACGTTTCTAACTATATACTATGTTTGATTCTTAATATAAGTCATAGTCAACTAATTTAAAAAATTTAAGAAAGCTAAATAAATTACTTTAAATATTTATATATATTTTTTTCAAAACTAATTCACTTGACTTGTAAATTGATATGTAATTTAATGATAAACATACATATTTCAAAGAGACCATGTAATATATGCTATAATTAAGTTATTATTTAACTTTGTTAATCTCTTTAAATTAGTCAGTTGGGTCTTATATTAAGGATCAGATGTGGTATATTATGAAATTATGCAGTCAAAATGTTTATTAATCTAATAAGACCACATGATAAGCACGTAAAGGAGCTGAAAATTTTATTTTAATTATAAAATATTTCTCATTTCATTAACGTATAGAAAGCACAATGATATTATTATATATATGTCATCCATGTTTAACCGACTTGATTGAATCAAACTTTTTGTCATCGTATGTATGTTTACTACTTAAGATAGCCTCCAAAGTAAACGTTCTTGAATTATTTTTACGATGTGCGTACTATTCATTAGCCGATTAGTACAAGTCACTACTTAACTAGTCGGAAAAATACTGCTTATTATACATAAATACAATATTTATTTATTAGGTATATATATCCAGCTGGGCTAAGTGATGTTTATTCCCTCACATACGGTCCATTTCTTGACCAAGAGAAGTATATACACTTTAATGATAGAAGAAAAATCAAATGAAACATTAATGTTAAATTTACTTGCTAAAATTTTCAATACCTAACTGTTTAGTCATGCACGGCCAAGCACAGGTATAAAAGGGTTTGTTGTAGTACTCTCCCAAAACAAAGCATTTTGCATAATATGATCAAAGGATCTAAAATGGCGAGGTCTTTGCCACTATGTTGTTACGTCATCTTATTATGCCTTATAGTGAGTGGGGTGGTTGCTCATGAACACCACTCGCGACCACGGCCACAATGGCTTCCGCGTTGGCGACGACCTCATAAGCCCTTTCATCCTACACGGCCTGATAATCCCTTTAATCCTACACGACCTCATAACCCCCCACCACCACCCCCACGAACTCCCTCTCGTCCTACACGACCTAATAACCGGCCTCCACCACCACCCCCACGAACTCCCTCTCGTCCAAAACGACCGAATAACCCGCCTCCACCACCCCCACAAACTCCTTCCCGACCTATGCAACCCAATAACCGCCCACCGCCACCACGACTTTCACAATTAACACCACCAAATATTTTATCACCCAGGCCGCCACCTTCACATTCTCCATCTCCATCGCTTTCTTCACCACAATCATCCTCTCCTTCTACATTACCACTGTCTCCTTCACCAACAAAATCGTTTGGCAACACAACTCCTCCTCCTATATCATCAATTTCTCCTTCACCAACTCCTTCAAATTCAACTAGCCCTTCACCTCGTCCCTCTTTATCACAAACCCCATCTCCTTCTCCTTCAACGGCCTCTAAACTAATTGTTCCCTCTTCGCCTTCACCTTCTAAAGCTAATAATAACTACCCACCTTTGAATTCATCACAAAGTCCATCTACTTCAGCATCATCATCTTTATCTCCTTCACCATCGCCTTCAACAAAAACTCCATCATCTCTTTCTCCATCACCCTCAAAGCCAATTATAGCTCCTCGTCCTTCCATATCATCATCTTTTCCTCCTACCCATTCACCATTAGGTGCCATGAACTCCTCGCCTCCTCGTTCTTTAGAAACACCATCTCCTTCTCCGTCAGCTACTCTTTCAAATTCAATTAACTCCTCACCTTGTCCTTCTTTATCACACACTCCATCTCCATCTCCTTCACCCTCTAAACCAATTGTTCCCTCTTCTCCTTCACCTTCAAATGCCAAAAATAACTCCTTACATCCGAGCCCATCACAAAGTCCATCTCCTTCAGCAGCGTCATCTTTATCTCCTTCACCAACACCTTCAACAAAAACCCCATCGTCTCTTTCTCCGTCACCCTCAAAGCCAATTATAGCTCCTCGTCCTTCCATATCATCATCTTTTCCTCCTACCCCTTCACCATCAGATGCCATGAACTCCTCGCCTCCTCGTTCTTCACAAACACCATCTCCTTCTCCTTCAGCTACTCTTTCAAATTCAGTTAACTCGTCACCTCGTCCTTATTTCTCACAAACTCTATCTCCTCCCTCACCCTCGAAACCAATTGTTCCGTCGTCTCCTTCACCTTCAAATGCCAAAAATAACTCCCTACATCAGAGTCCATCACAAGGTCAATCTCCTTCACCCTCAAAGCCAATTTTAGCTCCTCGTCCATCCATATCCTCATCTTTTCCTCCTACCCCTTCACCATTAGGTGCCATGAACTCCTCGCCTCCTCGTTCTTCACAAACACCATATCCTTCTCCTTCAGCTACTCTTTCAAATTCAATTAACTCCTCACCTCGTCCTTCTTTATCACACACTCCATCTCCTTCTCCTTCACCCTCGGAACCAATTGTTCCTGCTTCTCCTTCACCCTCAAATGCCAAAAATGACTCCTTACATCCGAGTCCATCACAAAGTCCATCGCCTTCAGCATCGTCATCCTTATCCCCTTCACCATCACCTTCAACAAAAACTCCATCGTCTCTTTCTCCTTCACCCTCTAAGCCAATTGTAGCTCCTCGTCCTTCCATATCATCATCTTTTCCTCCTACCCCTTCACCATCAGCTGCCATGAACTCCTCGCCTCCTCGTTCTTCACAAACACCATCTCCTTCTCCTTCAGCTACTCTTTCAAATTCAGTTAACTCCTCACTTCGTCCTTATCTATCACAAACTCCATCTCCATCTCCCTCACCCTCGCAACCAATTGTTCCCTCGTCTCCTTCACCTTCAAATGCCAAAAATAACTCCCTACATCAGAGTCCATCACAAGGTCCATCTGCTTCAGTAGCGTCATCTTTATCTCCTTCACCATCACCTTCAACAAAAACTCCATCGTCTCTTTCTCCTTCACCCTCAAAGCCAATTGTCGCTCCTCGTCCTTCCATATCATCATCTTTTCCTCCTACCCCTTCACCATCAGCTGCCATGAACTCCTCGCCTCCTCGTTCTTCACAAACACCATCTCCTTCTCCTTCAGCTACTCTTTCAAATTCAGTTAACTCGTCACCTCGTCCATATTTCTCACAAACTCTATCTCCTCCCTCACCCTCGAAACCAATTGTTCCGTTGTCTCCTTCACCTTCAAATGCCAAAAATAACTCCCTACATCAGAGTCCATCACAAGGTCAATCTCCTTCACCCTCAAAGCCAATTTTAGCTCCTCATCCATCCATATCCTCATCTTTTCCTCCTACCCCTTCACCATTAGGTGCCATGAACTCCTCGCCTCCTCATACTTCACAAACACCATCTCCTTCTCCTTCAGCTACTTTTTCAAATTCAGATAACTCCTCACTTCGTTCTTATCTATCACAAACCCCATCTCCATCTCCCTCACCCTCGAAACCAATTGTTCCCTCTTCTCCTTCACCCTCAAATTCAAAAAATGACTCCTTACATCCGAGTCCATCACAAAGACCATCGCCTTCAGCATCGTCATCCTTATCTCCTTCACCATAACCTTCAACAAAAACTCCATCGTCTCTTTCTCCTTCACCCTCAAAGCCAATTGTAGCTCCTCGTCCTTCCATATCATCATCATCTTTTCCTCCTACCCCTTTACCATCAGCTGCCGTGAACTCCTCGCCTCCTCGTACTTCACAAACACCATCTCCTTCTCCTTTGGCTACTCTTTCAAATTCAGTTAACTCCTCACTTCGTCCTTATCTATCACAAACTCCATCTCCATCTCCCTCACCCTCGAAACCAATTGTTCCCTCATCTCCTTCACCTTCAAATGCCAAAAATAACTCCCTACATCAGAGTCCATCACAAGGTCCATCTCCTTCAGTAGCGTCATCTTTATCTCCTTCAGCATCACCTTCAACAAAAACTCGATCGTCTCTTTCTCCTTCACCCTCAAAGCCAATTGTAGCTCCTCGTCCTTCCATATCATCATCTTTTCCTCGTACCCCTTCACCATCAGCTGCCATGAACTCCTCGCCTCCTCGGTCTTCACAAACACCATCTTCTTCTCCTTCAGCCACTCTTTCATATTCAGTTAACTCTTCACCTCGTCCTTAATTCCCACAAACTCCATCTCCTTCGCCCTCACCCTCGAAACCAATTGTTCCCTCGTCTCCTTCACCTTTAAATGCCAAAAATAACTCCCTACATCAGAGTCCATCACAAGGTCCATCTCTTTCACCCTCAAAGCCAATTTTAGCTCCTCGTCCTTCCATATCCTCATCCTTTCCTCCTACCCCTTCACCATTAGGTGCCATGAACTCCTCGCCTCCTCGTTCTTCACAGACACGATATCCTTCTCCTTCAGCTACTCTTTCAAATTCAATTAACTCCTCACCTCGTCCTTCTTTATCACACACTCCATCTCCTTCTCCTTCACCCTCTAAACCAATTGTTCCCTCTTCTCCTTCACCCTCTAATGCCAAAAATGACTCCTTACATCCAAGCCCATTACAAACTCCATCTCCTTCTTTCTCACCCTCGAAACCAATTGTTCCCTCGTCTCCTTCACCTTCAAATGCCAAAAATAGCTCCCTACATCAGAGTCCCTCACAAGGTCCATCTCCTTCACCATCGCCTTCAACAAAAACTTCATCATCTCTTTCTCCTTCACCCTCAAAGCCAATTATAGCTCCTCGTCCTTCCATATCATCATCTTTTCCTCCTACCCCTTGTCCATTAGGTGCCATGAACTCCTCACCTCCTCCTTCTTCAAAAACACCATATCCTTCTCCTTCAGCTACTCTTTCAAATTCAATTAACACGTCACCTCGTCCTTCTTTATCACACAACATCTCCTTCTCCTTCACCCTCTAAACCAACTGTTCCCTCTTCTCCTTCACCCTCAAATGCCAGAAATGACTCCTTACATCCGAGCCCATCACAAACTCCATCTCCTTCTTTCTCATCCTCGAAACCAATTGTTCCCTCGTCTCCTTCACCTTCAAATGCCAAAAATAGCTCCCTACATCAGAGTCCCTCACAAGGTCCATCTCCTTCACCATCGCCTTCAACAAAAACTTCATCATCTCTTTCTCCTTCACCCTCAAAGCCAATTATAGCTCCTCGTCCTTCCATATCATCATCTTTTCCTCCTACCCCTTCTCCATTAGGTGCCATGAACTCCTCGCCTCCTCCTTCTTCACAGACACCATCTCCTTCTCCTTCAGCCACTCTTTCAAATTCAATTAACTCCTCACCTCGTCCTTCTTTATCACACACTCAATCTCCTTCTCCTTCACCCTTTAAACCAATTGTTCCCTCTTCTCCTTCACCCTCGAATTCAAAAAATGACTCCTTACATCCGAGTCCATCACAAAGTCCATCTCCTTCAGCATCATCACCTTTATCTCCTTCACCATCACCTTCAACAAAAACTCCATCATCTCTTTCTCCTTCACCCTCAAAGCCAATTATAGCTCCTCGTCCTTCCATATCATTATCTTTTCCTCCTACCCCTTCTCCATTAGGTGCCATGAACTCCTCGCCTCCTCCTTCTTCACAGACACCATCTCCTTCTCCTTCAGCTACTCTTTCAAATTCAATTAACTCCTCACCTCGTCCTTCTTTATCACAAACTCCATCTCCTTCACCTTCACCCTCTAAACCAATTGTTCCCTCTTCTCCTTCACCCTCAAATGCCAAAAATGACTCCTTACATCTGAGTCCATCACAAAGTCCATCGCCTTCAGCATCGTCATCCTTATCTCCTTCACCATCACCTACAACAAAAACTCCATCGTCTCTTTCTCCTTCACCCTCAAAGCCAGTTGTAGCTCCTCGTCCTTCCATATCATCATCATCTTTTCCTCCTACCCCTTCACCATCAGCTGCCGTGAACTCCTCGCCTCCTCGTACTTCACAAACACCATCTCCTTCTCCTTTGGCTACTCTTTCAAATTCAGTTAACTCCTCACTTCGTCCTTATCTATCACAAACTCCATCTCCATCTCCCTCACCCTCGAAACCAATTGTTCCCTCATCTCCTTCACCTTCAAATGCCAAAAATAACTCCCTACATCAGAGTCCATCACAAGGTCCATCTCCTTCAGTAGCGTCATCTTTATCTCCTTCAGCGTCACCTTCAACAAAAACTCCATCGTCTCTTTCTCCTTCACCCTCAAAGCCAATTGTAGCTCCTCGTCCTTCCGTATCATCATCTTTTCCTCCTACCCCTTCACCATCAGCTGCCATGAACTCCTCGCCTCCTCGTTCTTCACAAACACCATCTCCTTCTCCTTCAGCTACTCTTTCATATTCAGTTAACTCTTCACCTCGTCCTTATTTCTCACAAACTCCATCTCCTTCGCCCTCACCCTCGAAACCAATTGTTCCCTCGTCTCCTTCACCTTCAAATGCCAAAAATAACTCCCTACATCAGAGTCCATCACAAGGTCCATCTCCTTCACCCTCAAAGCCAATTTTAGCTCCTCGTCCTTCCATATCCTCATCCTTTCCTCCTACCCCTTCACCATTAGGTGTCATGAACTCCTCGCCTCCTCGTTCTTCACAAACACCATATCCTTCTCCTTCAGCTACTCTTTCAAATTCAATTAACACGTCACCTCGTCCTTCTTTATCACACACTACATCTCCTTCTCCTTCACCCTCTAAACCAACTGTTCCCTCTTCTCCTTCACCCTCAAATGCCAGAAATGACTCCTTACATCCGAGCCCATCACAAACTCCATCTCCTTCTTTCTCATCCTCGAAACCAATTGTTCCCTCGTCTCCTTCACCTTCAAATGCCAAAAATAGCTCCCTACATCAGAGTCCCTCACAAGGTCCATCTCCTTCACCATCGCCTTCAACAAAAACTCCATCATCTCTTTCTCCTTCACCCTCAAAGCCAATTATAGCTCCTCGTCCTTCCATATCATCATCTTTTCCTCCAACCCCTTCACCATCAGCTGCCACGAACTTCTCGCCTCCTCGTTCTTCACAGACACCATCTCCTTCTCCTTCACCTACTCTTTCAAATTCAGTTAACTCCTCACCTCGTCCTTATTTATCACAAACTCCATCTCCTTCTCCCTCACCCTTGAAACCAATTGTTCCCTCTTCTCCTTCACCTTCAAATGCCAAAAATTACTCCCTACATCAGAGTCCATCACAAGGTCCATCTCCTTCACCATCGCCTTCGACAAAAACTCCATCGTCTCTCTCCTTCACCCTCAAAGCCAATTATAGCTCCTCGTCCTTCCATATCATCATCTTTCCTCCAACCCCTTCTCCATTAGGTGTCATGAACTCCTCGCCTCCTCCTTCTTCACAAACACCATGTCCTTCTCCTTCAGCTACTCTTTCAAATTCAATTAACTCCTCACCTCGTCCTTCTTTATCACACATTCAATCTCCATCTCCTTCACCCTTTAAACCAATTGTTCCCTCTTCTCCTTCACCCTCGAATTCAAAAAATGACTCCTTACATCTGAGTCCATCACAAATTCCATCACCTTCAACATCGTCATCTTTATCTCCTTCACCATCACCGTCAACAAAAACTCCATCATCTCTTTCTCCTTCACCCTCAAAGCCAATTATAGCTCCTCGTCCTTCCATATCATCATCTTTTCCTCCTACCCCTTGTCCATTAGGTGCCATGAACTCCTCACCTCCTCCTTTTTCACAAACACCATCTCCTTCTCTTTCAGCTACTCTTTCAAATTCAATTAACTCCTCACCTCGTCCTTCTTTATTACACACTCCATCTCCTTCTCCTTCACCCTTTAAACCAATTGTTCCCTCTTCTCCTTCACCCTCAAATTCAAAAAATGACTCCTTACATCCGAGTCCATCACAAAGTCCATCGCCTTAAGCATCGTCATCCTTATCTCCTTCACCATCACCTTCAACAAAAACTCCATCCTCTCTTTCTCCTTCACCCTCAAAGCCAATTGTAGCTCCTCGTCCTTCCGTATCATCATCATCTTTTCCTCCTACCCCTTCACCATCAGTTGCCATGAACTCCTCGCCTCCTCGTACTTCACAAACACCATCTCCTTCTCCTTCAGCTACTCTTTCAAATTCAGTTAACTCCTCACCTCGTCCTTATCTATGACAAACTCCATCTCCATCTCCCTCACCCTCGAAACCAAATGTTCCCTCGTCTCCTTCACCTTCAAATGCCAAAAATAACTCCCCACATCAGAGTCTATCACAAGGTCCATCTCCTTCACCATCGACTTCAACAAAAACTCCATCCGCTCTTTCTCCTTCACCCTCAAAGCCAATTATAGCAACTCGTCCTTCCATATCATCATCTTTTCCTCCTCCCCCTTCTCCATTAGGTGCCATGAACTCCTCGCCTCCTCCTTCACAAACACCATCTCCTTCTCCTTCAGCTACTCTTTCAAATTCAATTAACTCCTCACCTCGTCCTTCTTTATCAGACACTCCATCTCCTTCTCCTTCACCATCTAAACTAATTGTTCCCTCTTCTCCTTCACCTTCGAATGCCAAAAATGACTCCTTACATCCGAGTCCATCACAAAGTCCATCGCCTTCAGCGTCATCATCCTTATCTCCTTCACCATCACTTTCAACAAAAACTCCATCGTCTCTTTCTCCTTCACCCTCAAAGCCAATTATAGCTCCTTGTCCTTCCATATCATTATCTTTTCCTCCTACCCCTTCACCATCAGCTGCCATGAACTCCTCACCTCCTCGTTCTTCACAAACATCATCTCCTTCTCCTTCAGCTACTCTTTCAAATTCAGTTAACTCCTCACCTCGTCCTTATCCATCACAAACTCCATCTCCTTCTCCCTCACCCTCGAAACCAATTGTTCCCTCGTCTCCTTCACCTTCAAATGCCAAAAATAACTCCCTACATCAGAGTCCCTCACAAGGTCCATCTCCTTCACCATCGCCTTCAACAAAAACTCCATCGTCACTTTCTCCTTCACCCTCAAAGCCAATTATAGCTCCTCGTCCTTCCATATCATCATCTTTTCCTCCAACCCCTTCTCCATTAGGTGTCATGAACTCCTCGCCTCCTCCTTCTTCACAAACACCATCTCCTTCTCCTTCAGCTACTCTTTCAAATTCAATTAACTCCTCACCTCGTCCTTCTTTATCACACACTCCATCTCCTTCTCCTTCACCCTTTAAACCAATTGTTCCCTCTTCTCCTTCACCCTTAAATTCAAAAAATGACTCCTTACATCCGAGTCCATCACAAAGTCCATCGCCTTCAGCATCGTCATCCTTATCTCCTTCACCATCACCTTCAACAAAAACTCCATTGTCTCTTTCTCCTTCACCCTCAAAGCCAATTGTAGCTCCTCGTCCTTCCATATCATCATCTTTTCCTCCTACCCCTTCACCATCAGCTGCCACGAACTTCTCACCTCCTCGTTCTTCACAAACACCATCTCCTTCTCCTTCAGCTACTCTTTCAAATTCAGTTAACTCCTCACCTCGTCCTTATTTATCACAAACTCCATCTCCTTCTCCCTCACCCTCGAAACCAATTGTTCCCTCTTCTCCTTCACCTTCAAATGCCAAAAATTACTCCCTACATCAGAGTCCATCACAAGGTCCATCTCCTTCACCATCGCCTTCAACAAAAACTCCATCCTCTCTTTCTCCTTCACCCTCAAAGCCAATTATAGCTCCTCGTCCTTCCATATCATCATCTTTTCCTCCTACCCCTTCACTATTAGGTGCCATGAACTCCTCGCCTCCTCGTTCTTCACAAACACCATATCCTTCTCCTTCAGCTACTCTTTCAAATTCAGTTAACTCCTCACCTTGTCCTTCTTTATCACACACTCCATCTCCTTCTCCTTCACCCTCGAAACCAATTGTTCCCTCTTCTCCTTCACATTCAAATGCCAAAAATAACTCCTTACATCCGAGTCTATCACAAACTCCATCACCTTCAGCATCGTCATCTTTATCTCCTTCACCATCGCCTTCAACAAAAACTCCATCATCTCTTTCTCCTTCCCCTTCACCATCTTTTGCCATAAATTCCTTGCGTCCGCATTCTTCACAAACACCATCTCCTACTTTTTCACCTTCATCAAAACCGACTATCTTTGCACCTCTTCCTTCTCAATTATCACCTTTATCTCCTTCTCCTTCCTCATTACTTTCTCCTAGCAATCATTCTCCACCAATTAAATCAATCCCATCACCATCACCATCTCTTTCATTGCAAAGTCCATCATCTCCACCTATCCCTAAAAGTTCACCGCCTACCCCATCAACATCCACACCTCTACCTAGAGCCGGTAATATGGGCCAACCCGCCGATTATAGGTTGGCCCGTGGCGGGCCTGAAGCTTGGCAGGCTAGGTTTTTTAGGACCGCTTTCTGACGAGCTGAAATTTTTTCAACCCGGCCCGCGAGGGTGGGTTGGCGGGTTAGGCCCACCAACCCGCCAAATTTTGTTTTTTTGTTTTTACTTTTTTTTTAATAAAACCTACTCAAAGTTTCAAATTTCTAAATACCTAAAATAAAACATGGAACCCATCCAAAGTTCCAAGTTTCAAGTTTCAAATATATCAAAATATTAAACATATGATTAAATGAACATGATATGTCCTTAATAATTTAACAAACATCTCAAATTAAAACATAAATCCAAATTAACACTACCACAAAGTCACAAACACAATGTCACTACACAAATCACTATCAAGTGCTCAATCATTACTCATGAGCTAGGGCAAAGGCGTAAAGCAAAGACAGAGAGCAGAGAGCTTGGGGCTTGGGACTTGGGACTTGGGAGTTAGGACTGGCCAAGGGCGACTGGGAGACTGGGTCTAGGAGAGTTGGGAGTCTGGGAGGAGTGCGACACACAAGCAAAATGTGAAAATGAGACCGTGTTGGTGTTGCCATGTTAGATTATTAGACATGGACTGCTCACTGTTGCACTGTGGACTAGGCCAAGAGTGTAGACACTGAGAGGCAAAGGGAAAAATTTGCCCCAAAAAAAAAAAAAAGGTTAAACGGGTTGGCCCGCCAACCCTGCGGGTTAGCCCGCCGTGGGTTTGGGCTTGGCGGTTATGGACTCAAACTTCCATTTTAAAACGGTCTTAATTTTTATCAACCCAACTCGCCACTTGTTGGCGGGTTGGTGGGTTGAGCCCGTGGGCTCAACCCATATTACCGGCTCTACCTCCACCACCTAGCCCAAGAATTCCATCACCACCTCCACCATCAACACCTAAACCCCCTCCACTAAATGCTCCCCCTCCACCATCCCGACATTTAAGATGCATCAAATTTTTTATCTTTAGAATTTGCTTCTGATCAAATCCAACATCACCCAGTCCTATATATATATATGCTCTAAACCTTCGTTTCACTATATATCACTTTCTTTCATTGTGCACCAGTCCTTCTTTGTTTGTGATCCACCAAACACACTCAAATATCCCATGAAGCATTACATCTTGATGGTCATTCCCATCTTATCATTTCTGATCATACCATAATATATTACCATACAATAATGCGCTACCCTATAATATTATGTTCTTGTGTAATAATGTACTATGAATAAGTGAAGTTTTATATTATGCTATGTTTGTTCGTTGTAATCTGAATTTGAATAATATATCCATTTACAGCATGATATTTGATATTTTGCTTTTAAGATTGTTTTGGCTTGTTTTAATTTTTATATGGGAAAATGACAGAAAAATGATTTTTTTTGGATTTAGAAGTCCCAAAAGTCACTTGAATAGGCGAAATTTCGTTTTAGTTATGAACGACCAAATGAGAATTTTATAATTTGATAGAATGACCATATTACCCTCATAAACTTTAGGGGGAAAAAATCTTAAGACCCCTATCACACCGGCAAGCCGATGAAGCTATGTTGTGCTTAGTAAAAGTAATAGTAAAAGCATTATGCTTTCATAGTTAACATTACCCAAAAAACCTTATGTTCGTAAACTATCTTTCATAATTGGGGAATGCAACACCTAACTTTCTATATACTAAGAGGATCATTTTAACGTCTGTGAATCACCAACGGTAGGTTTCCGACCTGGAAAAAGACAGGAAATTTTTTTTATATCAGATACTAACTGAATACTGACGAGTGATTCACACACTTGAACCTTGTCTCTATTACTAATAATGTAGGCACACAGACATAAAATAATGCTACATATTTAGGTAGATATATTGGTCATCTCAGTCAATGGCCCTTACCTATATGCCAATAGTGCATACCTCCTTATGAAGAATACAAAATAATATTTATATAAAGCAAGTAAAGTTACTTGCCCATATAAAATAGATAATAAAATAAATACCAACTTATCAAGATATTTTGCTACATATTTATAGAATATAACAGCCATCTCTGCTCTTCAACCAGCCCACCTTCTTCTTATACAACTTCCTTTCCCTTAACACCGTGCATCTTTGCTGTATATCATGGAAGGGGGTGAGATTCTGGAGAATCCCCGTAGTAGTAATTTCCATCAAACATAAATGCAGATTACATAAAGCATGCAAAACAAACCATATGGAACATAACCTTGCAAGCTATGCATAAAAAGCATTTAAGTGCAATGACACATAGTCATATTGATTACCTGAATGTGCAATCAACGGCACATAAGGTCGAACATATAATGGCTTGTAGGGCTGCATAAATAATGGCTCATAAGGCCCCATATCTTTTAGCTGCACGTGATCACGGCTATTAACTCATGCAAGGAATTAAGGATTACATGTTCTCATGCTCTTGAATAGTAATATGGTACAAACAGACATGTAGCAATCATACATAAATATAAGGTAGAAAAAAACTACTACCTGGTCCGCTTCCCTCCAAATCAAACCTTACCGTTCTCCTTTCTTTTTGCTTCTTGGTGGGCTTGAGTAGATACCAAAACCTATCATATTCGTAAGGGTAGATCAATATTTGATCCAACTGTAATTCATAAATTAAATAACTCTCTTTAAATCCCAAATCTTCTTTAATCTCTACTCTTACATAATAGTTGGTCATCCTAGATAATTTTTCTTATTTAAACTATTCTCTTTGAAGGGTTTCCCTCCTTATCTCAACCCATATAGTTACTTTGCTCAGTAACTGGTCATCTTGATCAAAAATATTATTTTAGTTACTATATTTAAGGACTATATTGTGTCGATGCCGGCTCCACTTCATTTGAAGTTTCTAAACTCAATTTAATAACCTAAAATACTTGTTCAACATCCAAAGATATTGAGTTTTTATAACACATGCCTATACACACGTACATCTCCAATGATTCACATAACCTTGCACTTGATCTGGAAGTATTTTCCAGATTTAAAAGCATACTCCTACATGCATATATTCTCCCATAGCCTCATAATCCTCTTATACAGACTTTAATCTATGCCAGCATATACTCTAATCATTGAAATTTCTATTCATCAGTTAGTAACCTCAAGCAATCTCAACCATAAATTTTAAATCAACTACTCTATCTTTCATAATCTGGGAATTATTCCTAACTTCAAGACTATCCTTTAAAACTTAATATAATCAATCTTCAACTACAATTTATATAACAAAATCACTATTTATTCTATGTGCAGACATCAAACAAACCCAATTCTCAAGCCTTCAATTCATAACCCATAGTACCAAATTCCAACTTAACAATCCATTATTTTATTATTCACCGACTATATTCCCTTATTTCCCCATTTCCTAGATTCATGAAAATCATCTTTAGTAGAATTAATTCCTTTTTAATTTCAACACAACCATTCAGGCCTATCACCAAATGTTCACTAACATAATTACTGCTTCAACTTCATATTAAAACTCCCCCTCTAAAAAGAATATATTTCCTATTTAACGTTCTGATTGTAAAAATATACAACAAGCCTCTCGATCAACACCCAAATACTCACACTTACTTCCACAATCACCATTTCTTAATTAATCCTTTCCTATTACCCATAGTTTATTCACACACTTGCTTCAAACTCGTTTAGAATCCTTTAATTATCTATTTGCTTTTGTTATACGTTACACAGCCCCATTTAAAATCTGAAATTTTCCATATTCAAAATACATTTCTAGAACCAGCCTCAATAATCACAAAAGCAAAATAAACACCATCCAAGCTTATATACATTTATGCACATATATCCTCCACTCAATAACCAGTGAACCCGAAACCATTTAACTATGAAATTTCTGTTCCTACAAACATGACCGAGACACACATATACAAATATATATATAACACATTTATCTAAAACGTGTTTTGCTCTTTCTAGTCCTATAAATCGAACCACTCATCTCTTACTCGTATAGTATTATTCTACCCATTAAACTATGTTCTCAAGCTTTTTTTTTTTTGCTTTCGACTAACACTCAGCATAACGAAACCGAAATCTTTCTCATTACAAGAACAAATCTGATTCTATCTTCATGAGCTATATAATCTCTGTTTCAGTCAAATGAAAACAGAGTAAAAAATCCCACATGCAAACCATTCAACACACTCCATCAACACAAACCATTTTCATCTTAAAACGACCCACTCCCTTGCTCGGACAGCAATAAACAAAGGAAAAGAACACATGCAACCAGTCACACAAGCAACCCACTCCCCGCTTATACTTCTCATTTCTTGCCTTCATCTACTGAAGCCGACACACACCCAAAGCTTAGAAACACAGCACACACAAGCACCTTCAGGATCCCACGGCGCATGCATATATATATATATATATATATATATATATAAGAAACGTCCTTCTCTTCCCTTTAACCTCTGTTTCGGTCCACATAAACAGAGACGAAGAGGGAAACCTTCAGACCGAAAGAGACGCATGAAATTTTCAGACTGACATGCAGTCTTCAACCCAACATGCAAGATCAAAAACCAGTATCAAATACCTCAATCTAGCTATAGGACATGAACTCATCGGTCCTCCTCTTCGTTTCTTCACTTTCTCTCACTAAAACGTATCTCGCTCTCTTCCATCACAGCCCAGAACACGCAGATAACGGAAAGGAAAATGGCGGAAGATTGATCAGGAGGCTCAGCTTGCAAGGTTAATCGGCTTGCATGTAACTCAAACACCTCCGATCACTCCTCCAGCTCCGACATGCTCTGCTTCTCTAGTGCTCTCTCTCTCTCTCTCTCGCCCCCCTTCTCTCTCTGTTTCAAAACTCGGGCAGTAATGAAATGGGGAAGAAAATGAATTTTGATGGTTATAAGGATGGAGCAACACATGAGTGTGCGTGTGGCTGATTGTCTTGACCATTTTGCCCTTCACAATAAACCTTGTCTTCACTTTGATCCTTTCTATATTTTTCTGAACCTAGAGAATAAACACAGAAATTATTTCACGATGTTTTATATGGATTTTCCTTATCCATTAGCTTTTATGACCCTTAAAATAATTTTCATAAAAATTTCGGGCCAAAAATTATCTCCCAGCTATTTTTCCTGAATTTTCCAAGAAAATAGTCTTAATTCTAGAAATTAAATCCTTAATTCATTTTAAGGATTTTATGCCTCAATTAGCTTCTTTACTATCTCAAATGATTATCCTAAAATTTTCAGATTAAATATAAATCTCTAAGTATTTTTCCATAATTTTCAGAGAAAATAAACCATTTTTCTCTTAGAATTATCTATTAAAATTAT
The DNA here is from genome assembly GCF_004799145.2 of Neltuma alba. Classification (NCBI taxonomy): domain Eukaryota; kingdom Viridiplantae; phylum Streptophyta; class Magnoliopsida; order Fabales; family Fabaceae; genus Neltuma; species Neltuma alba. The sequence continues at coordinate 79,726 of NW_021635786.1, forward strand.
TTAAGCCATTTTTGGGGAAATAATTTTTCCAAAATATCTCTAAACCCTGAGAATCAGTATTCCATGCTTTTCCCCAATTTTATTTGGCCATCAAATAATTTTAATGAATTTTTTCTTTTTTGCTCATCTTGAGTCAAAAAATTCGAGATGTTACGGGGGAAAATCTAAATTATGCTTCCTAGTTAATTATATTAAGATTAAGGAACAAATGAGCTCATAATATAAAACACTTACATTCCTTGAGCTTAGAATATATAGAATTTCTCATTACTGTTTATATACTGTACTAAACGTAAACTTTTTGGATATATTTTAGAAAAATTTACAAGCGTCTGGCAGAAATTTTGATAGAATTTCTTGTCAAAGTAGGACCTTTCAAAAATTCTAGCAACTACACAGCATTGTATAGTCAAGAGGAGCTCTCCATGCCAGCTAATAACCTAAATATATTCACAAGAACGAATGTTATATATACATCTAGCCTACATGGAGCACATAATAATTACAAAACTAAATACATAAGTTTAAATTTACAATGTTGATTAGAAGTTGTCCATAACGAATCAACAAGCTTTTGACTTAACAATATATAATAAAGCCCCATATTGATTATTTGCCGGAGGTGTTGGGTTAGCTACAGTATTTAGTGCCAAAAATATTTTCTAGTGAACAATGTCTTGTTTAGAAATTAATGAAATACCAAAAGAAATAAATTTAGCACGTATATATGACTTTGTATACTAAAGACATGAAAATTATGTTCAACTTCTGAATTGAACAAGCATGAAAACAAGTGAAATTATATAAAAGATTATTAAATGAACAAAATTAAATAAATGATAAAACAACTTGTTTATAAAAATCGATTCATAAAAATTGGAAAACTCATTTTTCAAGTAGGATTTTAATTGCATATATAATGGATTGCAACAAGCATGGACACACAATCCATGAGCATACATAATCAATTAAGTGTGAACTATGAAAACAAACGTGAGCACATATAGTTCATAGTGATAGGCGTAACCCAGTCATAAAAACAAGTGTGAGAATGATGCCTATAAATACCAAATGTGAGTATTATGGCCACAAATAATCTAGTTATATGTTAAGGATTGATGCTACTGCTGTTAACGACTAGCGTTATGTTCTATACTTAATCCTTTGAAAAATGTTTTAAAGCATGCCTGGAATCAAATTACCGTCATTCAATGAAACGATATCTCAAATTAAAAATTACAAATGATATCTCAAAAGTTTTTTTTTTAAGCAATTCCACATCTATGCCACCTCCAGCACAAAATCTTAAAGGTTTATTGTAACACCTTATGTTTATACCAATTAACTTGCCTTGTAGAAGCATTTGGAATCACTTTTGAAGACTACAAGTTATGAAAAATCAAGTTTAAAAATTTTCTTTTGCGCATTACTATTCATTGTAACCCAAAAATGTGACAAACTTCGAAAATTCATAACTAATTATAAAAAAATCGAAATCGAGTGATTCCAAGTTCTATGGAAAAGATCTTTGGATAAAATTTTGAGAAAAAATAGTTTATGGACTTATTGCCTTAAAATTCAAGCCCAGTTTTTCTTGAAAAAGTTACTGTTTATATGGTTATTTTTCCATTTTTCACTTATTTTAGCCTAACTTTGGAAGGGCATAACTTTTTGTGTGGTTATCAAATTCAGGTGAACCAACTCTCATCTTAAAGAGAAAAATCCCATCTATTTGCTGACCAAATCTCATGGCTATACTCACTCGATTGCTTAACTTGACTTTGGTCAAAGTTTAGGTCCATAATGTTGACTTTTATCCCCCTTGGAAGGATAAATTGTCTTACTTGACCAATTACTTGCATACTAATTCTCCTACCACATAATCATGCATATTGGACAACACTAGCATGCTTTCACATATTAACACATAAGCTAGCATATATGCATAACTTAAAACCTTAAAGCATACCCTTAATTACATTTATCCAACATAAGGTTTTTCTTCATTCTTCTTCTTCTTCTTAAGGAAAACTTAACTCTCCACTATAGCCACTTCTTTTCCTTTGCTCTTGGAGGTTGAAGGCCCTAGGGTTTGTTAAGCATAGGGGTAAGATTCTTGGGGAATCTTAGTAGCACATTGCATACATTACTATGGTTACACATCACAATGTAATTCAAGCTACATGCATACATACATACTTGAGTATTATGTACTTGTCATGGAAAAACATAACATCATAACATAACATATCATCTCAACCTTGCATAAACCAAGGTATACATGCATGGAGGTATCATGGCATAACATCATAACACATAGCAATGAACATACAATGTATAGTAACTCTAACAAGCAATGGAATGCAAAAGCTACCTTGTTGGCTTTCCTTCCTCTTGAACTCTTTTCTCTTGACTAAATCTTTGCCCCTTTGTTGTGTATAGCCTATTAGGCAACCAATGACACAACATTAAGCATTACTTTAACTCCATAACTTAACATAACCCCTTAAACCCCTTTTTTCTTGACTTTTAGGGTTTATTTTTTTAGCTTTGATTCTTGAACTTTCTTGGACCTTTCCTACATAATTTTTCATATAGAATCCATTTATCATATTAGTTTTATGAAAATCCAATCCCTTTCCATTGAACTTGACTTGACCGAACCATAGGGATAAATAGGTTCAAAATTTTTATTTAAATTTTTAATGCTTCCAACATCCCTTTCTTGGTATATACCTACACTAAATCATCATTTGAACTCATTGGAAGCATCAAATTGAATTGAAACATATTCCCTCCTATATTTCTCAATTTGACCAGACCATATATATAATTATAGGGAAAAGGATTCTCAACAAAACTAACATGTAATCACTTAATCATTGACCTTTAACCATGCTTAATCTTAACCATACTTCATCTAAACCATTCCCTGTCATTTTGATAAAATTTGGGTAGCACTCCCCCTTAGGAAAATGACTTTCCATCATCATTAAAATAGCACAAAACCCACATATCATTATTATACTTGAAATAGGAGAGTTGTAGAAGCTTACCTTGCTTCCAAATGACTTTCTCTCACTAGAAATCTTCCCTCTCTCTCTCTAAACGAAAATTTGCAAAAGGTTTCCTACTTGAAAGGCTTCACACAAAATGAACATGTGGGAGGGGGTATTTATAGGCTTCCTTTTTCATTAATTCTACATTTTCCCTTCTTGCATAAGACTTAATCTTAGCTCTCCAATTTTTACCTCTTTCCACATGTACAAATTTTAGGCTATGTGGCTTAATATGTTAACACTTGGATGGTGAGTCATTAGGGTTTATGTCATCTTTCTTATCCATTAAGATTAATTAGGCTTTAACTAAGGTTAACTCTCTTAATTCCTTGATTAACTTGGCTAATTACCCTTCTAGAAACTTTTGACTTTTCAAAGATAAATGGTTAAATCCTAGCCATCCAATGAACCATGTTTGCCACGTGTCACGATCCTACGGAAGATGACTTAACTATAATCATTTTACTTATCCCTAATTAAATTTTAATCTAACTTGATTTAGTATTTTTTTTCCTTTTTCTTTTTATTTTCTTTTTCCCTTTCTTGGCCAATTTGGGCGTGACATGTGTCCTTGACATTCTATCAGAAATTTTACCACCCCGATTATTTTGAAAGTCTACTGAATCATAATATAATATTGGTTTATTTTATCTGATAGCCAAAAAATTCTAGTATCTCAGAATTCTTATATCAGATCACCATTAATTATATCTTAGTAAAGGGAACTTCCTTGATTAATTTCATAATTTTTCTCCCCATATAACTTTTTAAATTGCCGTTTTCGTAAAAACAGACAATCTACCGATATTAATTTAGCTTTAAATTCAATTAAAGCTAACCTCCTCATCATTTAGGGTTATAAATAATTTTATAAATCTCCATAATTCCTAAATAAATTTCCTTTAATTTTTCATAATTTTCTGAGATCTCTAGGTATTTTTAATAATTGATATTGGCCAATAAAAGGCAAATATATGACACCACCTTAGAGGAGCAGAGGGGAAAAAATAGTCAACACTATTGACTAATTAGTCAACCTTATTTAGTCACATAGTAGAAATTTTGCTCTACCGGGTAGATAGGGAATTGTCTAACACTTACCTGTATTGCATTCTAATTTTTCTACTGCCCATAAAATATCTTCTGGTGACTCATATGATGACTCATCACCCTCATAAATGAAGCACATGGGAAAGAAGAAGGGAATTCAAGTTGAACTTGTCTTTCTCAAAATATCTGAGATATTTTCTAACTTTGTCTCCTAATTAAGGGACATTAATTATTTAACATTTGACTGGAGTATTTTATCCAATCCTGAACTCCAAAAATTCATCTATTTATACCATAAAATCCATTTAATTCTGTAGAAAATCTCTGAATCTTCTCAGATCATAACTCAGACCATAAGTATTTCCTTTTAAATTTCCCATAACAAACCCATAAACTGTAGTTCTAGCCTTAAAAAATATTAAAGCCATTCTGCTGGTCATCTAGGATCGAGACTAATTTTATAAATTCTATAGCCTCTTAGATCATACATCCCCATTTTACCATAATTTTCTGAGGTTTCCTTATGATTCAAACAATTAAATCTACCTCTACATCTCAAACTCAGCTATAAACTTATAAATTCCTTTTAAGTCAGCTCAAGAGCATTTTCATCATTTCTCCTCATATACAGGCCTTAAAATGTCATTTTCCATTTTCTGGAATTTTCTAGAATTTTTGGGTACTACTTCCATTTTTACCCATTTCTGGCCCGAAACTTTCCAAAAATTATGGTTTTGCCCCTAGTCAAGTAAACCTCATAACTCACCCTATTATGGCCTCTATCATAACCTTTGGTCTGAACTAACCTCTTTTCCCATTTCTGGGCCTTGAGACTTCACTAGAGCCTCTAACTTTCTTTACATTTTAGTCCCTAGTACTTTCTCTATTTACAGTTTAGTCCCTAAAACCCTTCAACATTCTTTTTACATTTCTGGGACTCTTGCTCATAGGGATTTAGTAGCCTACCTATCTTAGGCTAATCCATGTATTCTTAGGCCCAAAACTTGGGATGTGACATTTATCATATACATCTTCCACATCTGTGTCTCTCTAGCACCAACTTTGAGAAGTTCAACTCCTCCTCCTTCGACATCTATGCCCCCTTAACTGCCAAAAGCAAGAGGTAAACCTCCTCCCCTGCCCACATCTATGACTCCTCAATCCCCAAGCTTAAGAGATTCGCCTCCTTCCCCATCAAGACCCATGCCATGTACACCTCCAAGCCCTAGAGGTTCATCATCTTCACCACTAACATCTTTGCCCCCAACAGCACCAACACTGAGAGATTTAGCTCCACCACTATCAATATATTTGCCTCCTCCATCGTCAAAAGTGAAAGGTACAACTCCTCCTCCTTTCACATCTATGCCCTCTCTGCTCTAGATGTTCACTGCCTCCCCTGTCTCTATCTACCCCAGCTCAACCACCTAGCACAACAAGTTCACCACCTCCCTAACCCATATCTGTGCTACCTCTATTTACAAGCCCGAGGCGTTCACCTTTTTGCCCTAAAATATCACATCCTGTTAATTTTAATCTATTAAATGAGAAATTTAGAACCAATCAAGGGCCAGATAAAATAGGAGAAGTAAAGACAAAACAACTTTCGAAGTGAAACCCAGGTAGGGATAAGACTGTCATTTTGAAAAGTTTCGATCAACGAAGAACAGTAATAGAAATTATGCCTAAAATTCTTAAATTTTTTTGAAAATTCAGGAAAAATGGAATAAAGTGTCTAGAATAGTATTTGAGGTCCAAAAAGTGAAAATAGGAAAAAATAATTTATTAGAGAACTTTATATAATTATAGGTATTTTTAGCTAATTAAGAGAAAATTAGCCAAAGTGAATTATTTTAAATATATAAAGGCATCAATTATTCAAACAAAAATAAGAAAAAATTAGTTGAGAGTTTACAATAGGTTGAAAAATTACACCTAACCTCTAAAAGTGCAGAGGTTAGCTTTAAATAATTTAAAGCCAAATTATGTCGGTAAAAGGCCTATTTTGGAAAAATTTGAATAGAAGCAGTTACAGATCAAATTTTTACCTGAAAAAATTGATGAACTTCTCTTCAATAAAAGAGAATTGATGGCATAGACAAACAAATTTTTGGACCTTCTGGATTAGACAGAATCTAGGAAAAATTTAACTGACACAGTGAAATTATACAGTGGAATAACTTAAAACTTTGTGGGACAACTTTTTCTCTTAATTTTCTGTAATTTTTGGTGTCATTTTATGAGAGGAGGGGAAGGTTGGAATTATGCCATTTGTTAAGGGGCATAATTGAAAGAGGTTAAATTATAATTTTATATTAGGTTTTCATCATATGTTAGAAAGGCAAGAGGACACATGGCATGATCAAGAGGTGGAAGACATGATCATGAGACAAGTGGTCATGGGAATTTTAGTAATTTACTAGGGACAAAATGGGAAACTTATGGCAAAAATTTTGTTTGCAAATACCTCCCCACACACATAATTTGGCCAAAAATAGGGAAACCAAAGGAGAGAAGGCTTAAATCAAAGGGAAAAGAAAGAGAACAAAGAAGAAAGTAACCAAATCAATTTCAAGGCAAAACACAAGGTAAGTTAATTAATGATTGTTTTAAGAGTTTAATTGCCTTAATTAATGATTGATTTAGATTTAATTTTGATCGAGTTTGATGGCCAAAAACCACCTAAGATAATGTGTTGGCCTAGATGTTATATAACTTGATATGAATGATTAGAAGATGGCTTAGGATTTAAAGGATAGAAAAAGGTTGAAACTTGTGTTATAACTTAATTTATGGAAGAATTCTAACTTGTTACATGTGTGTGTTTATCTCGGCCAAGATGAGAACATGAGGTTAAGGTTTGATTCATGTTAATTTGATGCTTCCAATAAGTTTAGAAGATGAAATTGGGTAGGATCATGTTGAGAAAATGTGTTTGGAAGTATTAAAATTGAAAATGAAATTTTAAGCCCAAGAACCCTACCTCTCAACCAAGTGTGAAACTAGGGAAGGAGTTAGAATTTGATGAGTCTAAGTTTAAATATGGATTTTGCATAAAATCTAAGTTTACATATGTTGGAAAATCATATGAGACTTATGTTAAAAAAGGTGATACAAAAACCCTAAAATCAAATATAAGGGTTAGAGTTTATGTCAAGTCAATTCATTGATGTTGTTTGGGTTGAAATTTAGAATGCCTTGTTGTGTAATTGATAGGCATTGTCCATTGGCAAGAAGAGACTCAAGAACAAGGGAAAGAAGTAAGAATCAAGTCTTGATACAGGGTAGTAAAAGCTTACAATTTTAATGTTACTTTGTATTGGGTATTTGCTATGTGTTTTTATGCCATGATGTGGTTGAACTAGCTATGATGTAATGTGTTTAACTCTTGCATTTTATACCCTAACAATTTGCATGATTGAGTTATTTGAAGATATGATAATGTGCTCCCTTTTCATGGCATGATAATGTTGAAAATTGCATGAAGATGTGAAGGACATGTAGCATGATATAACCTTACATTATTAACATTATAATTATTGTTCTTTGCTACTGAGATTTCTTTGAAATCTCACCCCTCTTTATATCCACATGAAACCAATAGGAGCTGACTCTTCAAGGGATAAAGAAAAGGATATGGAAGGTTGAGGCCAATTTGCATGAGACGTCATGCAACTATGTGTTTATGAACATGTTATGTAATTATGAACTTTTAAGCAAGGCTATGTAATTTTATGTAACTTTGGTGAATGGTTGTAAGAGATGATCATCCTATTTCTAAGAAGTTCTATTAGGCATTTATATGTGATTTTATTGACGAAATTAGGTGATGTTATGTGATCATGGCCTAAATACCTTAAGATAATGTTGGAAATGTTTCAAAATTCATGAACTTGTGGCAAGGACTTTCATTGTCAAATGATGGTGACATTTGGTGAACTCAAAGTTCACATTTCAAATTTTAAATAGAATGGTAGACCACTTAATTTGGAGCTATGTACAGAAAGTTATGAATTTTTGAAATTAAGGTAAAAAGCCAAAAATTAGAAATTTACCAATATAAACAGTACATTTTGCATAAAATATAAAGTCCGAACGGTAAAGGAAATAGTCCAATGAGTATTTTTCTATGTAAGGAAATGAAAGAGTTTCAAATAGAACTTAGAACCACTTTACTGCAATTTTGCTAAAATTAGTTACAGATTTTTAAAATTGGCCAAAATTTTAGAGTTACCAAATGAATAGTAACATGAGAAGGTGATTTTTCAAAGTTAAATTTTCTAAACCTAAAGCCATACAATATGATTCTGTTTGACATATTTTGGTTCCATATATGATAATAGGTTGTGATGTTACATACTAAATCTACACCATCTCTACTACCAAACCTTAGAGGTTCATAGATTTATAAGTAGAGAAGTTAATAGAGAAATAAAATCTATATAAGACGTTGTGGATGAATTCCTAGATTTATTCTCATTTCAGAAAACAAAAGAAAGGACGAGATTGGAAATGAGAAAGATTAGAGTCAAACTGGTCTTTTCGACATCCCGCCACCTATTTAAGCCCTCCGAATTATCTCCCCTCTCATTTTTCACCGCTGCCTACGCCTGAAACGGAGAGAGAGAGTCGAGAGAAACAGAGGGAGAGAGTCGAGAGAAACGAGAGAGAGACTGGGAGGAAGTGAAGCTATCGGAAGAGGTTATCGGAGGGAATTTGGCGCATGTAATCTTGGTTGCTCACTAAGGTGGGTGTCTAGATTCATATTCTATCTCTGCTTTCTGGATTTGATGAGTAGTTCGCAAGATGATGATGATAGAAAATTTGGCTCTAGTGAGAGAAAATCAAGGAACAAGAGAAATAATGTTAGTGAAGTGTAGAATAAAGTTTTGCAGATAGAATGAGGAGTTGCATGTTGATTTTTTGTTGTTGAATGTTAACTCCTCTGTTTTTCAAGTTCGAAACAGGGGTAAGGAAAGCACTGAAAAGACTTTGGATTTTATTAGTGTTGGGGCGTCGGGTCTTATGGAATTTGAAGGAGAAGAGGTGTGGTGTTAATAGATGAATAGTTTCTGGTTACATAATTATAATATGCAGATTTTAATAGCTTATTTGTGGCTGTTTGAAGTGGGAAATTTGGGGGTTATATAAGTGAATATATGAAGTGATTGTTGTGTGTGCTAACCGTGATTGTTGAGGAGTGTTAATAAAATTGTTGAGTCTGAAATTGCTTTTTAGGGGGAGGTTAAGCCGTGGGGTTTAATAGAAAGAATGAATAAAACATAAATAATAATTCTATAGATGCGTGGCTGGGTGTGTAAATAGGGAGATTAGTGGGTTGAATCTGCGGGCTCAACCCACCAATCAGTAAAAAAATAGTGAGTTAGGTTGATGAAAATTAAGCTCATTTTAAAATGGATTTTTTGAATCTGTAACCGCCCAAACCCAATCTGCGGTGGGCTAACCTGCAAGGTTGGCAAGTTAACCCGTTTTGTTTTATTTTATTTTAAATTGTTTTTCTCCCTTCAAATGTAATTATGTTTACTCTTTTGGTCTTTTTATCTCATTCTCATTATTTAAAATTACCAAAATATAATATATCTTTTACTTTGTATTATGAATTTTGCTTGTGACAAAGTTAGTTGAGCAAAAAGAATGTGGTTTTATTTATCAAGCTCAACCAAATAATTTCACATTTTAATATCATTCTTCGAATTATATAAACATTGAATGGTGGCTCATGGTTGAGACTTGACAGTGATTTGTAGCATTGTGTTTGTGTTATTGTTGATTTAGATTTGTTATGTTTTAATTTGAGATGTATGTTTAATTATTTAGGATGATGTATTATGCATGCTTAATATTTTGGAATGTTTAGAATTTTGGATTTTATATTTTATTTATGATAATTTCTATTTCTATATTTTATTTTAGGAAAAATCACAAAAAAAGACCCTAAAATTTGAAAAACGCAGATAAAAACCTGTGACAATTTTACTATGGGTTTTGACAACTTCATGACATATTATTATTGTCAAAACCCATAGTGAAGTTGTCAAAGGTCCCTATCTATGTTTTTCAAATTCCAGGATCTTTAATTACGATTTTCCCTTTATTTTAGGTATTTAAGAATTGAAATGGATTTTATCAAAAGAAAACAAAAGGCACAAAAAAAAAAGTGGCAGGTTGGCAAGCAACGAGTTGGGTTGGTAAAATATCAACCCGTCAAAAGTCAGCTCTTTTAGGACTGGCTCATCGGTCTTTGAGCTCACCACAGACCAATTCATAAATGGCGGGTTGACTAGCATTACTGGCTCTAGGCCAAATATATGTGCACACCCGTGTGTGCACATGCGATTTCTTGGATGTGTGTGTGTTGGCCAAGGAATTGGACGTATAATGCAATCTGGAAATTCTAGACTAAACGCTTTAAGGGTCCGTTTCGTACTGGAAAACTGAGGGGAGGGGAGCTCGATATAAAAAAATTAATGAAATGGGGTCAAAATTTTTTAATTAATTCTTATTACTCTTTTATATTACGTCTTCTACTTACTAAAATTTTAAAACCCCACTTCTTAAATTTTTTATTTCTAAATCGAGCTCATTAAGAGTTTTCTTCCTCTCCCCTCCCTGTTAGTGGCAGTCTCACCCAAGAGGGGGGTGAATTGGGTCTGTTGTAAAAATTTACGAAATTAAAATAAAGAACTATCGGAAACAGAGAGTGTGAGTTTAGAATGATTTCACCGTAGAAAGAGAGACACAAGATTTATACTGGTTTGGTCTCAACCACTTGACCTACGTCCAGTCCTCAAAACACCTCTGAATATTTCACTATGTTCCAAGATTGATCGGGCTCTTGGTGCCTCAGTACAGTAATTGAAGCTCTCAATCACTCCCCCTTACTTGCTGTAAGGTTACAGCCCAACTCAAGAGTCCACACCATTGAGTATCACACAAACGAGATTAATGAGTAGTAAATAAACTCTCTTACAGAGTGAATAAATAATAATCACTGACGCTCGGAGTTATGAAAGAACAGAGTATTGAATGCAATAGTAAAAATCAACAGAGGGTAGCTCGCGTATTCAATCTGTTCATTAATGCTTCTTCGCGCCTTTTATAGTTAAGGTCGTTTAGTAACCTTTAGATGGAAGAGCTTCTAGTCGTTGTAAGTCCGGTTGCGTGTTTTTCCAGTTGCAACGGTTTCTGCAATTAATGCTTTTGACAAGGTAGGTTACAGACTACTTAGACAATCGTTGGAGTGCCGTTGGGATTTTCTTCGTAATCTGCAAAAATACATTAATTCAATAAGTTTATTCTTCGAAGAATAAGATCAAGAGTAGCTTCGACCAACTAATAATCGAATATTCATAGCTTATGATTAGAATCAATGTCAGATGCACTGGGTAATAACTGAACGTGCTTGATCGAAATGTTGTTCGATTATTACTTGATCGATCAGGTTATCGATTATTCTGAGTGAAGACTTTGAACTAGAGAACTAAGATTATCGATCAAGTTATGGAACATTTGTTTATCGATCAGGTGATCGATAAAAGGAAAAAGTGATATCATACTATGATGCATAGACAATGAAGATCAAGGTTGCTTTTGATTTTGACATTCTTTAAATAGTGAAACAAGACACTTATGAAGGTTGAGAAAAGCTCGAATGAAATATATGATAAATTTTGAGAAACATCGAGACTTAAGGTTTAAACTGAAATCGCCTTCATGATTGAACAAGTGATCGAACACTTGTTGATCGATCAGGTTATTGATAAATAGAGTGTTATAGAAATGACTTTTGAAACACTAATTATCGAACACCTTATCGATAAATAGATGATGGATAACCTTATCAATAAAGAGTAGACAAAGTTATATTTTGTGAAAACACAGGCTATGTAAGTTGATCGAATAGATGATTGATAAAAGCTTGATCGATAATATTATCGATAAAGAGGTCTTTTCTTGTAAAACAAAATAGCTGATTCATCGATCAAGTTATGTGAAAAACAGTGTAAGCATTAAGGATGGTTATCGATAATATTATCGATAATCTGATTATTGATCTGGTGTTCGAAGAGCCACGATGAGACAGAGTTATGTTGATTATCGATCATGTGATCAATAATGTTCTTATTGATCAAGTGATCGATAAGCCACCGAAATAAATTCCTGCACGAAGAGTTATGAGGCAATGTTCGATCATATTATCGATAAATAGCTGATTGATAATGTGATCGATAAATGGCGAAAAAAACAAAACAAAGAATGAGTAAAGTACATTACCATTTATCTGTTTTCTCATCGATAACCGGTTTATCAATAATGTGATCGATAAACACCTTTTAATTTTGCATTTTAGATTATCGATCAAGTGATCGATAATTTATCTCAGATTTTCATGTGCAACTAAGAATGATCGATTATTTATTATCTAACATGTTATCGATCAAAGTTTCTGCTGAGTTTACTTAATTAGACAGAGTTATTATCTATCAGCTTATCGATAAAACCTTGATCGATCAACATGCTAATTCACAAATTACTCACTTTGTTATCATCAAAACCTTAAACCTAACACTCCCCTCTATTTCCTTTATACCAAATAAGTCCTAAGTTACTTTAGAGATTATACTATTATAGGAAGGAAAGGTTAAATTAATGAGATGATCCAAGTGTTAGTGATAAGCTAGAAAAATAATTCTAGCTTAAGAAAGGTTAATTGAGTATTTTAGGGAGTTAGATAATAACTAGGAAAGTGAATTGAAATAACAGTTTGATTTGATTTTGTTAATTTGAGAGTTTTGAATCTGAAATTTTATTCTAAGAAGGAAGATATTTGTTGGAAGTTGAAGAGGATAAGATTGGAAAAGCATAGATGATTTAAGTACGTAGTTAAATACTAAGTACTAAAAAGGATATTGTAAATAGGATTGAAATTATTGTTGGAGGTTTTAAGAGTAGGTCAAAAAATGAATTTGGGCTGATAATCAAAAAGGTAATTAAATTTGGAACATTTGAGATTAAATGCCTTAAGTTGTTTGAGAACTTACAAGAAAGATAGTTTGAATTAATGTAAATGGTTAAAAGTAGATTAAGTTTTGTAATTGAATAGACATAGAAACTCATGAGAGTTTTAGAATTTCTTAAGAAAGGTTGTTTGAGGAATGTTAAATTAAATTTGAAGGGATTAGATGTATAGATGTTTGAAGTCAGAAATAAATTAATTTTAGGAAGGGTGGTTTCCGTGGAGTTAAGAGATGGAGATATAAGGGAATAAACTAGTAGTTACAAAATAGATATAATGGGAAGCTTTAAAGATTGAATGATTGAGTTAGAATTAAAAGTTAATGGCTGTTTGGTGGTCAAATAAGCTTAAGCTAGTTATTTGCTTAATGAATGCTAAGTTAAGATTTTAGAGATTAAGAATGATGTTCAGTTAGTTATGAAAAAAAAATATACATATATATATGGGTGCATGGGAATTTTCCTAAATTAAAATAAGCTATATAGAGGATTGTGAGGGTTTAAGATTGCATATATCACTTAAAAAAAACTGAAAACTACAGCGGTTATTTTGTAGTGGTTATAATAAACCGCTAGAAAACATGACATTGTAACGGTTTTCATGTGAAACCGCTATAAATCAGTATCGATTGACCTAAATTTCACTTTCTGTCACACATTGTAGTGGTTCTACATAAAAATAACCACTACAAAATTGGCATCACCTTCCCGCAACATGGCGGGAGATTGGCTCCAATTTTGTAGCTATTAAATAGTAGCGGTTATGACAGAATAATAGCAATAAATTATTTGTAGTGGTTACTTTGTAGTAGTTGTCCTAATGGCAGAAGATGAACCATTTTATCTTTATAGCGATTAATATAAAACCGCAACAAATGATTAAAATTTGCAGAGTTTATATATTAACCACTACAAATCTTTCACAATTTGTAGCGGTTTTCAAGACAACCACAACAAAGTGTTGAGCTATTTGATAGAGACATGACACATGTCACAATTTTGTAGCAATTTGTCAGTAAATCGCTACTAATTTCGACATTGTAGCGGTTTCTACAAAACCGCTACAAATTTTCGGCACCTATATAAACGCTCCCCCCTCCTTCTTTCACTTTCGCTACACGTGTGTACGGAAGTTCTGCTGAAATTTTTCCTCAAGTCCACTGTAACTCCAGATCCAACTCTAGCTACCCAGGTACAAATATTTATTTATTTATTAGTTAATTAGTTTACTAGTTATAGTATTTAAATATTTTATTAGTGTCGTATTAATTTAATATTTATTTTAGTTTACTTATTTAATTGACATTGATATTATTTGACTTCATAATTGTATCTGGTATTTGTTTTAAATTTTTATAGTTTGCATGTTAGTTATAATGATTTAATAATAAAATATATTTATTTAGTAATTAAGTTATATGACATTTGGAGTGATATTATTTTAATTATAATTTTTTGTATTTTATTTAATTCAAAGAACTTGTATTTATTGGTTTTTTTAATTATTAATTACGAACTAGAAGATAATTATAAAATGTTTAGAATTTATTAAATTCATATTTAAACAGTTCTGTATTTTGTATTTTGTTTAATTAGTTGTATGTGATTTAGATTATTGAATTAATTAATTGTGATGATTATATATGTTATAAAATGATTATATATGTTATTTGTAATTGTTTTATGATAAAATTTGTTTATTTAGTAATTAATTTTATTAGACATTAGGAGTGATATTATTTGAATCACATTTTGTAGTATTTTATTTAATTTCAGAAACTTGAAGTTGGTTTCTATTCGTAAATTTTTATTTATGGTTTCAAATGTAATTGTAAAATGTTTAGAATTTATGAAAGTCATATGTGAAAAATTTTGTGTTTTGTATTGTTTAATTAATTATTTGTGGTTTAGATAGCATGGCTTGTCGACACAATAAAGATCCTATTAAGACTACAAGACCCTCCCGACATCCTGAGCAGCCTGGGCCGTCTGAGGAGCTGACAGAGGAGGATGAGGGGCCCATGATCAACATGGAAGATTATGAGATCGATTAGCATTTTGATCTCAACCTGGGGGGATGAGGGTGGATTCAAAGGTCATGTGGAAGGAGAGGTCTTGGAGGAGGAGGAGAAGGAGGACCACCTCCACCAGCAGCAACAGCCATGTCGACCTAGTAGACAGTTGAGCTGCTGGGAGGTGGAGGTTGTGGGCAAGTGAAATAAGTTATTTAATATTAATAATTAAATGTTATTGATATTATTTGATTATCAATTTAATTGTGCAAACCTAGCTGGCAATAGGTCCAGGATGAGACTGAACGTGAAGGACATGCATTACATTCAGGATGCATGTGTCACATTCCCTCTGAATGAGCATAGGGAACTAATTGAGCTGGGAGGACATCTGTTCGACTAATACCTGGTTTATCTAGGTGGACAATACACGATGTTTACCATCTATGAGCCCACCTAAAAGAAGATGTCATAGAAGAACAAGAGAGACACCTGGGAGCTACTGAAGGTAATTCATTAGTATTTAAAATTTAGGATTAAATATTTTCCTTAAAATAATTATGAGTTATATTATGAATTTGATTTCTTAGTAATCAAATCATAATTTTGTTATTTAATTACAGAAAAAATTTGTCGCCAGGGATAACATGAGGACATATACACTGAAGAAGTTAGGGGAGGGCTGGAAGAACAGGAGGGGCAGCCTGTACAATGCAAAGAAAGGTGACGAGATGAGACCCCTGGAGGAGATGCAGGCAGACGTGCCAAATGGCATCCCTACCAACAATTAGTCATCATTTGTCCGGCTTAGGTCGACACCTGAGCAGAGGGTATGACTTTAATTTATTACATTATTGTTATGTTATTGTCATACAAGTTAACTAAATTTATTATATTTTTGTTGCCATGTCTTTCTCAGAGAAACACGTGAGCCGCAGCCATCAAGATATTTAGCATATGACCAATTCGAAAACATTTACTGTGATCTATAATGAAATTGTAAGTAATACTGCAAATTTAATCAAATTATATGTACATATACATATATATGTGAATTTATATAATTAAATTTTTTTGTTTTATTATAAATTGGTAGGGGAGGAAGATGCAGCAGCAGGAGGGACGAACGACCACCTATGACGAGATGTGGCCGCAGCTCCATAGGCATAAGAACAGCACTCCTATATCTGAGCGGGCGGGCCAAGGAAGTTGCTATTAGTATTTAATTACAATTTTATTGTTAATGTTATGTTAATTTCATTTAAATTGATAAAATTATTTTGGCAAGAGAGGATGACCTAGAGTATTGCAAAACTCTGAGAGTCTCAAGGGTCAGCTGTGGACTCCACTACCTCACTTAGGGTAGGCTTATCCAAATCTGAGCACCCTGGATGAGTTAGGGGACTCGGTTCTAGCGCCACACTGAGTTTCGTTTACGGTCGAGGCCGCCATGTGTCTTTTAAGGCGAGGACCTCCTAGTTAGCAACAGCATCACACCGGACCTTTTCTGGCATAAGGTGTCTGAGAGAGCCATCAGTCAAGCAGCTTCGTGAGGAGTTTGAGGCTCAATTTTAGGCTCGTGAGGCCAGGATGTAGGCCAAATATAAGCAGTGGATGGAAGCTACCAATACGACGATAGAGATTGTTTGGCGAAGGGTAACTCCTGACCTTCCTGCTCCTATACTGCCTAATATCTCCATAGATGATGATCTTCCATCCTAGCTGCCCTAGCCTTGGCCCCAGTTGCAGCCCTAGCAGCAACCGCAACCACAGCCCTAGCCCCACCCCTAGCTCGATGCAGATGATATTTTATGGAGTCGTCATAAAAGGTCGATATTTGAGGATTTTTTCTATTTTCATTATCAGCAAAACTTTTATTTATTTATTTATGGATTACTGTAATTAATAATTGAATTTTAATTTTCATGCTATTTTATTATTTAAAAGTTATTCGATAAATTAAATATTAATTAATGTCACACCCAGATCCTTGTCATCCCGTAAATGGGAAAGAAAGAGGGTCGACACCAAAATTTTAAAAGGTTAATTTTGGAAACCTAAAAACATGATCTACAAAAACCGAATAGGGTTCGGGAGTCAATTGTGTGTGAGGAAGGTGTTAGGCACCCCACAACACCTATTCAAGAGAAAGATTACCCTAAGTCGACTACTCAAAATCAATATGGCCTTTTTAATTATATTTTAATTACTGTAAAGAAAAAGGTAGATGCAAAGAAAAAGTTTTTTATTTACAAAACAAAAAAATTATTTATCAAGTTGGACTTGACCTAGGATAAAAACACAAGGCCTACGTACCCTCTCAAGGGATCAAAGCCCATGTAGTTCGAGGGTAGAAATGCGTGTCATTTGGTTGATATCTTTTTAAAAATATTTGTTTGATTATTTAAAAAGGATTTTTTGTGGGGTGTCATTTTTTTAATTTATAAAAACAATTTTTGTATTTTTATTTGAAAATATTTTTTTTTTTTTAAGAAAAATTTTGGATTACACTTCCTACGGAGATTCTCATAATCTCACACAGAAGAATAATCATTCAAACCTGTAAAGCTTCTAAAAACCTCACACGGCTCTAAAAAACATTTAATTTTAAAATATTTCATTTTTGAGAAAAAAGCTTAGGGTTGCATGTCACACCTCTTTTAATATCCCATTATACGACAATTGGAACCATTAGAGCATGTTTTGTAACGTTTCTAGATGAAAAAATTTTAGTTTTAAAATTTCACCTTTAATTCTGTCCGTACACTGTTTATCCGAATTGGGGCCAACTTTGAAAATTCATAACTAATTCTAAAAATATTGAAATGAGGTGGTTCCAATTTTCCCACAAAGCTTGCTAAGAGTTCTATAGATAAAAAAAATATTCATTAGACTCAATTCCATCCAGAACAGCACCAAAAAATGATACAAAGTGCACTATTCAGATGGTAAATTTTTGAATTTCTAGGATTTTAGCCCAATTTTGAGATGGCATAACTCTTAGCACACAACTCCAAATTTAATAATCTACCACTTGATTTAAAGATAAAAATAGAATCTATTTGGCTAAAAAATCTTAGGTCCAGATTCTATCATTTGCTTATTATTTTATGTGGCACAAAATTACCTCTTTTTAGGGCATTTTTATCCCTTAAATCATAGTTTCTTCAATTTTCCTTTCTCTTTTCCAATTGCCATCCATTCTAACACATCACACCATGATTATAAACCATCATACAGCATTATAATTTACATAATGTCAAAGTATTCCATATCCATAATCCATTACAAGCTTGTAGCAAAGTTCAGCAAAATATAACATAACTTAATATATTGTCACAAAGTCTCCATGGCCTCCCTAGCTCACGCCAATTCTTTGCCGTTATCCATACTTAGTCCACTCCCTATTGTTGCATAATTTAATATAAGGGGGAATGAGATTTCATAGAAATCTCAGTAGCAGTGAACTATAATCATCATGTTACTCAACCAATGTCTAATGTGATATGTCAAAAAACTTCATACATCCTCAAGTCACATAAAATCACATTTTTCATCAAATCAAGAGAGGAATCAAACACACTTTCACATTAACATATTATCATGCATTTGGCCAAAGCATATCAAGTGTCATAAAATCAACAATGCTGCAAAATAAATCCCTTGCTTCAAGCAATCCATATAAGCACATTACACAAGCAAGATAAACAATCAAATTACAATTCAATGCTACCTTTTACTACTTGTCCAATTCAGTCACCTCAAGGGATAATGATTCTCCTTGATTCCTCCTCACAAAGCCTATTAATTCAAGCATAAACATAGACTATATTAATAACCAAACAACTTATATACAACTCTTAAACTTTAACTTAACAATTTCCCCCCTTTTTCTTTGATTTTTAACAACATAATTCCTCCCTTAGAATCAATAACCTCATGACTCATTCCCACATAATTTTTCATGAGGAATCCAAATATGGAATCATATTTTTGAAAATCAAACTCCTTCCTCATGTATTCACCTTGGCCGAATAGGGTATATAAACTTCCAAGAATTCTATTTTTGATTCCAATGATTTTAAACACTCCCCAACAACATATCCCTACACAAAAACATGTTTTAAAGCTATTGGAATTATCAAATCAAGCCAAAATAATTTGCTCCTACATGAACAGTGCTTAGCCGAATAGAACTGTTAAAATCCTAAATTTGATTTTCTTCCAAAAATCAATCCATACACCATTTAATCTTGCTTATTCCACTTGATTATCAAGGTTTCTATCCTTTCCTAAGTGCCACATGATTCAGCAAAATTGGACAGCATTTTCCCATGATTTTCCAAGCTAAAACCCTAACCAATCAAGCTTGAAACTTAAGGTTAAGGATGCTTAAACATGCCTTGATGTTTTCTTGATGTAAGTTGGATGATTCTTTGCCTAAAAAACTTGAAAATTTGGAAGAAATAGGGTTGGAGCTACAGTGACAGACTTTCCTCTTATTTTTCTAATTTTCTAACATTTATTTGCATTTTAAGAGGGGATATTTATAGACAAATGAAGCAGCCTCCTCCTCTGATTTTTGGACAACAAATGGCAAAAAAGTAGGGTGAGTTGGTAGCCATCAAGTGTCACTTAACTTCAGATTAAACCATGTGTCCAATCTCTAGATTGTTCCCACAATTATCCCTTAATTTTTGTATTTTTCTTTAATTAATTTGAAGTCTCTAGATCCTACACGAAATTGGGCCCTTATTGGGATCAATATGGGTCCTACAAATGGTTTGAGCTGGTCCAAAAAGATGGCCCACAATCCAAAACAAAATCCCAAACCAATTTGAGACTTTATCGATTACTATTCACTAGTGACATTGTATAATTTTTCTAGACTTTCAAAAATTCATTTCTCTTCATGATAATTCACCTCTTAATATAATAACATGATCAAGAAATTTTCATAATTATTCAGCATCTCTAGGTATTTATTTTGAATTTTCTCTAATTAGGCCTCTATTGGTGTCATCGTAGGAAAATAAATTCCCTAAAATAAATTCCTGAGCTTCCAAGGCCTAAAATAATTTTATAAATTCAAATAAATATTTAGATGATTTATTCATCTTTTTTCCAAATTTATGGAGACCTATAACTAATTAAAATAATTATTTTTCTCTGATTTTCTAATATTTTTTGAAAAACCTTTATTTACAAGAAATTCCGTAATAATTTTTTTTCACCATAATTTCACCTTTCGGGTCTCAACCAAGTTTCCAAAACCTCTAATTTTCATTTTTCTCATTTTTTAGAATTTTCTAAAATTTTTCTCTAATTTTCCTATTTTGCCCTTCCTGGACTGATAATTACGAAAATGCCAGCGTGGACCTTATCGGGATTTCACATTAAAAGTTGTTTTGTCTCTCTGTCTAGTTCTTACATTAGCCCTCATCCAAATTTTAATCCCTTATACCCAGGTGAAAATTTTTCAGGATGTGACTTTCCACTTCCTGCGGAGACTCCTATAATCTTACATGAAAGAGCAATCGTTTGAGCCTGCGAGGGTTCTAAAAACCTTACACGGCTATAGAAAACATTTTTATATATTAATTTTGATGAACATATTTTTCTTAGTTTAATTAGTAAAACAATGTTTACATCAAAGTTTAAGAAAAATGAGTGAAAGCAAAAATTAATCAACACACATTGCCCATAAACTGAGAGCCTCTATATTCACAATAAAACAAGAAAGGGAAGGCAAGAAGTATATGTGCGTGAAAATAATGTGCATAGTGAGGCAGTATATAGGGGTGGAAACAAGCCAGGCGACCTATCAGGGGCCTACAGCCTGGCCTGGCCTGTTTTCCAAAAGAGACATGCTCAAGCCTGTTTGAAGGCCTATTTAAGTTAATAGGCCAGGCTGAGGCTCTCTAAAAGGCCTGTTAAGCCTGTTAGGCTGGCCTGAGCCTGTTAGAAACTTATAATTATAATATATAAAAAAATTAGTTAATGGTATTGTTAATGTATACTTTTAATTTATTTTTTAATTTTAATATATAGTTAATAGCTTAGTTCTTCCTTAGATTTTGAAGTTTAGTTGACAAGTAAAGATAAAAATATAATTTAAAATAAAAATATCAATAAATAATATGATCTTTAAATCTTAAAAATATAAATAAAATAGGAAAGAAAATTTTTGTTCCAAGAATGATAGATTAATTAACTTATGTATTATATTAATTAAATTATGATACTCTCTTTATTCATTGTAAAATTAATATTTTTTTTTATTTATTTGTCTTAATTTTTTTGGTATTTAAACATAGTTTTGTCCCAAATTTTAACATATAATTCGAATTAGTTTTCAATAATATCCTTATAAATTGTAATTAAGATTTAAAACAGTACCTATGATACTAAAATTTAAATAAAAGACAAAACTAAAAAAATTAATTATTATGTATACTTTTTTTATTTTAGCTTTTTTCTAAAAAAATATTGTAATTTGAATTTTTTAAAAAAACAGGCTTTTAACAGGCTTCAGGCCAGGCCAGGCCTTTATACAGGCCAGGCCAGGCTTTATACAGGCCAGGCTCAGGCTGAAAAATAAGCCTGTAACAGGCCACAGGCCAGGCTCAGGCCTATAGGCTACAAAACAGGCCTGGCCTGTTAAGAGTAAAGCTTGGTTTGGCCTGGCCTGTTTCCACCCTTAGCAGTACATATACATACATTTGAAACTTAAAGGGAAAATCACACAATTAGAAGAAAATAAGAATAGATGGAAGCATATACGTCCAAGGCTTGCTGCACGAAAAGAATGAAGAGCAAGACTTTTTCCTCTTGCCTCTCTTCTGTTCTAGAATTCTCCTCCTTTTCCTCTAACCCTTAATCTCCTATTTATAGCCTCCAATTGGGGTTTTTTAATTTTTCTTTATTTTTTTTAATTTCCCTTCATTATGACTTATAATGTAACTTCCTATTTAAGCATTAAATCATCATCAAATTGTGATTTTTTTAATTTTAATTTTCGTTTTTTATTTTGTTCACTATTATAACTCTAAAATATGTTTCTAAATTGAGGAGCCAATCATTTTAAATGAGGAATTTTTATTTTTATTTTCTAGTTTTTCTTATTTCCCTCTTTAATGTGTTCACCTTACATTTTCTAAATTAGAGACCAATCAACATTTAATTTCATCTTTTGCTTTATTACCATTTTTGTGAAAAATATTTTCTTATTTGATTTTTTCTTTTTCGGGCAGATTTTCAAACTTAGTCTCCAAGAAAGAATCAAGGAATATATTTCTTTAATTATTATTAAGATTTCTTATTTATTAGATTTATTATTATTTCTGTGGGCTCGGACAAAATAGGGTGTTTACAATTAAATTTGTTAATTGAATTAAAACGTAACTATTAAATTGGAAATTAAAATTAATAAAAACAATATAATCAAATTAAAATAATATATAATGCAATTCTAATTTATTAAAATAGAAATTTTTAAATTTTTAAAAAAGAATATTTATATTGGATAAATAAAATAATATTTCAAATTTTAATTAAAAGTTTATATTCGATTCTAGATAGTTGAATTAGTATTAGCACTTTTTATTACTTAAGAGTTATTCAATAAAATTAAACATGAATTAAATTTATCAATTAAATTAAAATGTAACTATTAAATTAGAAATTGAAATTAATAAAATCAATATTTATGTTGGATAAAAAAAATATTTGTAGCGGTTATTAAACCGCTACAAATATTTGAATTTGAAATCAAATTTCCCGCCGATATTTGTAGCATTTTATTTAACTGCTACAAATAAAAAGAACTGCCTCAACAATTAGTAGCGGTTAGTTGAACCGCTACAATATTCAAAAATTGAATTTGGAGCCTCTCAATTTGTAGCGGTTTACAAACCGCTACAAATATATGACCGTTGGAATTTGCAGTGGTTATTGTTTTGCTGTGGTTATTTAACTGCTACAAATTTTTACCGTTGGATTTAGCAGCAATTTTAGCACTTTGTAGCGGTTATTTAACCGCTACAGATTGTTTGACCATTGCTTTACTTCTTTTTAACCATCTTAAACGTTTCAAAGTGCCATTTATTCTTCCATTTGAGCTTTTCTCTGAAATCTTTCCTGCTCTTACTCACATAAATTCTATAAGTCATGGATCAAGTTGCTGAGTACGTCCTAACGATATTTGACTGGATTAACCTTGTTCATAGAATTTACTTCTACGCATGCAACTACTAATGGTAAGCTTCTTTATCTATGTCCTAAATGCAATTTCAATAAGTGGAATCCACAAGATATTATTAGAGACCATTTAATTTTGAAGCCTTTCCCACAAAAGTATACATTTTGGTCTTTCCATGGTGAGCAACATGATATGATTGCTCAGTCAACTCTTGTAATTTCTAGAATGGGAGTTGAAGCAGAGAAGTCTAACCCTATCAATGAGGCTGTGCGTGACGTATTTGGAATTCATGAACACATATCAACTGAAGAAGTACAGGGGCCTGAACCAGAGTTCCTAAAAAACGAAGTTGCTCAAAGTTTTTTTGATCTCATGGGTGATGCTGATAAGCCTTTATATCACGAGTGTACAAAGTACTCAAAGCTATCATTCATGGTAAAGCTATATCATATAAAATGCTTATGCGGTATCACAGACAAGGCAATGTCAATGCTTCTAGAATTATTGACAGACGCATTCCTTTATGCAAATTTCCCATTGTCATTTTATGAAGTGAAGAAGATGATTAACAAGCTTGGCTTGAACAACATGAAAATTGATGCCTGCCTAAATGACTGCATGTTATATTAAGGAGAGCATGCCAGTAGAGAGACTTGTATAAGGTGCAAGACATCTAGGTACAAGCTCACATGAAAGGGGAAAAAGTAGAAGAAGAAACCTACAAAGATTCTAAGGTATTAATTGCTTTAATATTTGCTTAAATTTTTATAAATTATGTCATTATTAAACTAGTATAATTGCTTTAATTTTTAATTTCTTTGGAAATTATATCGTTAATAAGGTAATAATATTTTTACTTTATTATTTTGTAAATTATTTTATTACTTCAGTAATATATTTGCTTCATTGTTTTTTTTAGAATTATTTTGTTAATTAACTACTGTATATTTTCTTATTTCAATTCTTAGGTACTTTCCTTTGAAGTCGCCCCTGCAGAGAATATATATGTCATAAAAAATGGTGGAGCATATGCAATGGCATGATGTTGACAAAAATCTAGATGGCAAGTTAAGATATCCACAAGATTCTGAGGCATAGAAAGCATTCAACTCAAAATTTCCAGATTTTGCTGCCGATCCTAGAAATGTTTGACTTTCATTGGCGACCAATGGTTTTAATCCCTTTGCTAACATGAGCACCAGTTGCAGTATATGGCCTGTCGTGTTAATTCCGTATAATCTCCGACCTTGGATGTGCATGAAACCGAGCTCTTTTTTGCTGTCTATGATCATTCCTGGCAAGAAGGCATCTGCAAATGATATAGACATCTATCTACAACCATTGATACAGGAATTGATCAAGCTGTGGACTACTAGTGTGGAAACTTATGACTTATATGAGAAAAAGCTTTTCAACCTTTGCGCAGTATTAATGTGGACAATTAGTGATTTTCCTGGGTTGGGAACATTATCTGGTTGGAACATACATAGGGGTTGGCTTGTCCTCAGTGCAACTTTGACTCCAAACCTGTACGCCTTCCACATAGTCGTAAATGGTGCTTTATGGGTCACCGACGGTTCCTCGATTTGAAGCACAGATTTAGATTGCAACAGAATCGCTTCAATGGTAAACAAGAAAAGAGAGTCCTCCTCTTACTTTATTTGGCATCAATATATTTCAACAGCAAGAGGGTGTTGATGTTGAGTTCGGCAAGATTGACAAAGTTGAACGAGGCAGACAATGTTCTCGTGGCACGTCTGATAGTCAGCCAATGTAATGGCAGAAAAGAAGTATCTTCTTCACCCTTCCTTATTGGAAATCTAATTTGATCTGTCATAGTCTTAATGTCATGCACATCGAAAAGAATGTGTGTGATAATGTGCTATACACATTACTCAATGAACCCAGAGAGTCTAAAGGCCACCTCTCTGCTAGGAGAGATTTACAAGCCCTTGGAATTCATCCTAATGCTTTGCCTAATGATAATGACAGGTTTCAACTAGCTAAATTCACATTGATAAAGCAGAACAAGGATAGCTTCTTGGTCAGCGTTAAAGAAAATAAAAGTCGCTAATGGATATTCCAGCAACATCTCAAGGTGTATTGATCTATAAGCTCAAAAGATTACTCGGTTAAAGAGTCACGACTCGCATAATTTGATGCAACAATTACTTCCTTTGGCACTTAGAAACACACTCCCTCCTGATGTCTTTATGATTTTTGTGGAACTGTGTTCATTTTTCAAAAAGTTATGTGTGAAGGTGTTGATACCAAAGGAGCTAGATTAACTGTAGAATAAAATAATTTTGATGCTTTGTCATTTAGAGATAATAATTCCTCCATCCTTCTTCACTTTCATGGTTCATTTTATAGTCCATCTTGTTCGAGAAGCAAAACTTGCTTGCCCAATTCAATATCGATGGATGTACCCTATTGAAAGGTGTGTTATATTATCTCTTTCAATTTTCCACATTTTCATCTCAATTATAGACAATTATTAATTGTTAATTAATTAAACATACAGATATTTAGGAAAATTAAAATTCTATGTCAGGAATAAGGCATAACCAAAGGGGTCAATGGCAGAAGGTTATGCTAGAGATGAGGTCCTAAGTTTCTAATCTAGATACTTTGACAACATCGGGACAACTTTCAATCGCCCCCCATGCATTGATGATTATCGGGACAACTTTCAATCGCCCCCCATGCATTGATGATTGTCCACTAGGTCCTTCCAATTTGAGTGACTTCTTCCCTACTATTGGGAAATCAGTTGGAGCGTTCGAATACTTCAAACTGACTCCTACCGAGAAGTTACAAGCACACAAATATGTTTTGATAAATTGCACTCAAGTTGAACCTTTTCTCTAGTAAATTGTATATGGATTTTCTTTTTTATGTTTAAAATTTCTTCATCATTGTCTTCTCTAACAAGTAACACTATAGGGAATTTAGCAGATATGTTAGGTAGTAGCTATGGGTTCATTCACAAACATCTGTTAAGGTTGACAAGAGAGTCTATAGGGAATTTTCGAGTTGGTTTACACATCGAATACATAATAACAATAACCCCCACATAGTTGAACTCAAAAGTCTTACATATGGTCTGTTTGATGATGTCAGGACGTTTACTACATATAATGTCAATGGGTTCAAGTTCCGTACAGTAACGTGTGATCAGGGTTTGCTCACACAAAACTCTGGAGTTTTTGGCACATTTGGAATGAGGAGTTATGCTAGTACCAGTGATAGTGACATACGATTTGGAGGCATTCCTTACTATGGAATGCTCATTGATATTGTTGAGTTAAATTATCAAGGATTTTTCACTGTCACTCTATTCAAGTGTTGTTGGGCAAATACGACTGTGATGCTTGTTCTTACACAACCCATTTAGATTAATTCAAACAATTTATTCAAAAGATTAACCATGATAAAAAAGAAAAAACCTTAAAATTTTAAAATCACTATCATGGTTAAAAGAAATAAACTTATATTATGAGCAATATCGATAATTAACTTGGGCCTTGGACTTCCAAAGTCTAAAAATATCATTCAAGCCTTAGCCCAAACAAAACT
Organism: Neltuma alba; assembly: GCF_004799145.2. NCBI lineage: Eukaryota > Viridiplantae > Streptophyta > Magnoliopsida > Fabales > Fabaceae > Neltuma > Neltuma alba. The sequence goes on from NW_021635786.1 coordinate 106,662, forward strand.
TATACTTTCAAAAGAGTGTCACGTGCATAGTCTTAGAGGCCTCTGGCCTTCTAACAACCATCTCATCAATTAGCAGTAATCGAATGTATTAGTTTATAACATCATAGTAGATAGGCCCTATGTGGCAATATATAATAAATCAGCACATAAAACAAAAGAAGAGAGGCTATACAAGCAATAACAGCACAATAAGCATCTGAGGCCTTTCCTGACAGATCATCATTTGAACTATTACCTGTAGATAGTAGAAATCACGGGGTGAGACAAACGCCTCAGTAACTAGCTTTTCAACTTGTCATACATACCAACATGTGCTCATAAGATGTCAAGTGGGACAATTATATAAATCTCAAGAAATATAGATATATCAATGGAAATATAAAATATATATTTAGATAATCTCAATCATCCAAACCCTTATTACAAGGGCTAACAAACATGCTACATAAGTCTATCTCTCACTATAGGGGATCAATTAGACATATAGGCCTATCCCACACTTTAGGAGATGAATAAGTAGTCACAAAGGTCTATCCCTTACTATAAGCCTATCCCACACTTTGGGGGGATGAATAAGAAGCCGCAAAAGTCTATCTCTTACTCTGGGGATAAAGAAAGCCAACCAATATGCACCAATGGCAGCCTTATCACATGGTAGGATATGGCTCAATCCAAAAATTCAAATAACAACCAATCATTCACAATATAACCAAAAATGTCTCAATCGTTTCTCAATATAATCCATAAGATATAAATCATACATTTTTTCAAATTTCTCAATCACAATTCCAAGAATCCCACAAGACAATTTTCATAGCTCAAAAGGTATAACATATCTACTCGAGTTCCAAATAATAAATCATTATTCTAAATAAAAAAATACTCACAAACAACATATTAGCACATATAACAAGTGGAAAGTAGTTACTTCTCTCCAAAACAATAGTAAGGATTACCACAAGGTCAATCATTTGCTTAACCAATAATTAATCTACACAATTAATATAAGCTAATTAATTAATAATTAAGCTTATATATTAGTTAAATGTTTAATTTAATTTAATTTAATTTTCATTCTAAATTCCCACAACTTTCACAACCCAAAATTAAGTATTTTATAAATGAATTATAATGTTCTAATAAGCCAAATTATTTATTTACATCCTCCAACTTATTTACTTTAATAAAAAGAATTTTCCAAAATTTTCAAATATGGATTTATTATGTTCTAAATTCTAAAAATCTCATTTGAAATTTAAACCTCAAAATCGAATCATAAAAAATTTAATAGTACCTCAAATATTTATAAATAAATAATCTAATCAAAATTTTAATGTTATAACTATCAAATATATATTTCCATAAATAATAAATTTTTTAGCTAAAATAATTATTTTAAAACCTCTAGTCACTCAATAAATAAAAATAAACCGATTAAAATCTCAATAATATGCCAAACAACCCAAATAAATTATTTAACTTAATTTTAATCGGTATAAATATGACACTAAAAAAAACAGGGAATTAGTGACGAAATTCTATTTTATCGCAAATCTGTCACTATTCCATGACTAATTCTGTCACAAATATTAGCGACGAAATTGTAAAGGATTTGCCACGGATTTTAGCGACGAAAGTTTCTGTCAGTAAAATAAGATTTGCAACAAATTAGCGACGAAATTTTTTCTGTCACTAAAATCCATCGCAAAAGTCCGTAGCTAATTTTGTTAAAAAGCTGTCACAAATCCATCACAAATCCCTTGCAATTCCGTCCCTAACTTTGTCATGAGATAAGCCAATCTTTTTGACAGAAATCAGGGTCAGATTTGCGACGAAAATTTGTGACGGAAATTTTTTCGTGGCAAATTTCCGTCGCTAACACAACTACCATCACTAGGCCATCGCAAATTTTCATCACTAATTTCCATGACAAATCTCTGTCACTAATCCATCACAATTCCATTACAAATCCATCGCAAATCCGTCACTAATTTGAAACAGTTTGTGTTATTTATTATTGTTGTTTATATTATGTAAAAGTTATGTATAATTATTTTTAATTACAAAAAAGGAAAGAAATTTTTTTTATTTTGATATAAGAATTGAATTATTTTTATTAGGTCCTCTTGATTATTAATATTATTAGTAGAGTAGTTTATATTTGTGTTAAAATAAATTCTTCTTATAACTTAGTGACAATTTTCTTTTTCCCTTGTAACCTAATGATAAGTAAATAAGTAAGAGAAGATAAGAATTTCAATTACTTTACTATGTGAATTAATCCACATACCTCCATTTATGAACTCTAACATAACAAGAACGCTTGAGGCAAGTGAGAGATGATGGTATTAAACCTGGATAAATGTTTTCATATATACGTATAAAGTGTTGGTGCTTTTAATGATCTATCTTTTTTATTCTTAATATCTTGTAACACCCAATTGAATTAAAAATGGTTCATATATATTATCTCACTTTTAATCATTATTGATATATGGTCACTTAATGATATGATTTTCATTACATTTATCGACTTTCACATCATTATAATGGAGGAATTAGGAATGTTTATTCTTAAAAAGAATTAATTAATCGGGAAACTAATACATTGATTTTTTAATTGTGAAAAAAATTTAACTTTTTAATGTCTTGTAACACCCAATTGAATTAAAAATGGCTAATATATGTATATATTATCTCACTTTTAATAATTATTAACGTATAGTCACTTAATGATGTGATTTTCATTACATTTATTGACTTTCACATCATTATAATGGAGGAATTAGAAATGTTTATTCTTAAAAAGAATTAATTAATCGGGAGACTAATACATTGATTTTTTAATTGTGAAAACAATTTAACTTCTTGATGTCTTATAACCCCCAATTGAATTAAAAATAGCTAATATATATTATCCACTTTTAAGAATTATTATTGATGCCACTTAATGATTTGATTTTTATTATATTTATTGACTTTCACATCACTATAACAAAGGAATTAGGAACGTTTATTCTTAAAAAGAATTAATTAATTGGGAAACTAATACATTGATTTTTTAATTGTGAAAACAATTTAATTTCTTAATGTCTTATAACCCCCAATTGAATTAAAAATAGCTAACATATATTATCCACTTTTAAGAATTATTATTGATATCACTTAATGATTTGATTTTCATTATATTTATTGACTTTCATATCATTATAACAAAGGAATTAGGAACGCTTATTCTTAAAAAGAAATAATTAATTGGGAAACTAATACTTTGATTTTTTGAGGAAAAATTGGGAATAAACCACTTATTAAAAATTTAATTGGCAAATGAGACCTAAGAAATTTGTGCAACTTAATTTCTATTATATGTAACTTAACTTCCTTTATGTTCAATTTATCTTTCCTTGTGTACAATAATTTTTTGGTACAATGTGTAACTCAATTTCTTTTTGTGCAAATAAAATTCTCTTATGTACAAGTCATCTTTCCTATGTACAAAATAATTTCTTATATCCAAATAATATTTTGTGCAAACTATTTTTTCTTTGTGCAACTTATCTTTCTTTGTGTACAACTAATATTTCCTTTGTGCAATCAATCATTGTAGATCCTATTTGCCAATTAAATTTTTAATTAGGTATTCATTCCCAATTTTCCATTTTTTAATTGTGAAAAAAATTTAACTTTTTAATATCTTGCAACACCCAATTGAATTAAAAATGACTAATATATAAATATATTTATTATCTCACTTTTAATAATTATTGATGCATAGTCACTTAATGATATGATTTTCATTACATTTATCGACTTTTACATCATTATAATGGAGGAATTAAGAATGTTTATTGTTAAGAAGAATTAATTAATTGTGAAACTAATAGTTTGATTTTTTTAATTGTAAAAACAATTTTCAGATAAACGTATATAATTTAAGTTTTTTATTAAATGTATATAATATGAAGTTTATTATTAAATAATAAGTGTAATTGTGCTCAGTGCTCACCGTTTTGAATTCATTTATTATTAAATAATAAGTGTAATTGTGCTCAATGCTCACCGTTTTGAATTCACTCTTCGGCACCTGATGGAAAAACGCAAGATTGCCGCTAATGCTTTCTCCATTTCAACCCCTCTTTTTCCATAGCCGCCACTCCTTGAGCCCTAGATCTCACCACTTCATCTTCGCCGCATCAGTGACAAAATCTCTTCAATCATCTTCCTATGTTAACAACATCGACTTCCTCCTCCAACTTTCATCACCAGCGATGCTGTTACCGGCCAACATAATCATTGTCCGTGTTCTCCTCGCTCTGCTTCAACTTCTTTCTTCAACTCTTGCAGCTCAGTCTCTAGTTTCTTTTCATCACCAACCTCAAGGTGAATTTTCTTCTTTTTTGTTTTTGTTTTTGGTGAATAAATATAAACTAAATAGAATACAAAACCAAAAGATTATGGTAAACCATGCGAACTTGTCTTGGAGTCTCGATGCCCAGTAGATCCTTGTGCAATTGTTCTTCCAACTCTATTGGAGGTATTACCCAAGTTCTTTTCTTTTTGGATTGAAGGAAAGCTTGATGCTCCATCTTGTTAGCACACGCATTAGCTTCTCCGTATATCACTTTGAACCTGAGTTGCCATTCTCTTCCCATAAGCTCTCTTTGTTCCTCCATTAAACCATTGTAATCCTCTAGCGGTTGCTCTTTCTGAATTTGATTCTTCTTAAAATCTGTTGCGTGTTTATCTTTAAAAATAATATAAATTTTTAGTTTGACTTAAATAAATTTCGGTGCTTTGAGTGTATTTCCGCTTTATCTATGTCTGCTTCTAAACTTGCTTTTTTTGGTGTATGGGTTTTTGTGTCTATTCAAAGTTTTCATTTTTAAATCACCCATTAAGCTGTATTTTTCCTAAATGATGTTTCTAGGTCTTTTTTGAAATGAATTAACTGTTAGCCTTGAACCTCCAATCAAATATTGCAATTAAATTAATTCATTTACTCTTATGATATACAACTAGAAAATGCTATCCCGTGCTTCAATTAGTATAATTAATAACACTAACTTATTGTAATTTATATTATCCCCAAAAACATCAACACAACATAAAGCACTTCATCTATAGATGATGATATTGAAATTGGCTTATATTTTAATCCTTAGAGTCAGATCTTATTAACGAGTTAATATAGTAGCATTGTTTCACTCAAAAAAATAATAGCATTGTGACAAGTTAATTAACCATTTGAACTATACAAAAATAGTTATTGAAAACAAAAATTAATTAGGATTACATTTTGACTCAATATAATTGCTATCTCTTTTCCAATCTCATATATCATTATATATATATATATATATATATAAATTGGCGCAAGTCTACTTTTTTTTTTTAACCTTATAATTTCAGATTGTTTTCCAAAAATTTTATTTTAGAATAGCATTTTGCTAAGCGATTGCACTTTAATGCAAAAGCTTAACATTTATTTTCAGCTGTAATCTTTATTTATTTAATGCATGACATGATCATTTTTTATAAATAACTATTTAATGCATGATATAATCTTTTTTTTTTTATAAATAACTACAGGCTTTGCAGTTGGGAAGAAATCCTACTTAATGTGAATTGTTCACAAAGACGCACTTTGCTATCAAAACTAACCAATTTGTGGATATTAGGTCAACTGAAGTTTCTGTAAGTATATATTTTTCTAGAATCTTTTTCTGTAGGGCTGTGCTAATGGCCTGAGGCCTGACTAGTTGTAGTGTGGGTCTTTAATTCTTTACTTGTGGTTACTAGTCTGCATCAACTATATATTTAGTAGGGTTAAATAATCTAATTAAAATATGATTACATTCTATATCGATCAAAATCTTCACGCTTTTGCTTCTGTTTAATTAATGCCATAGTCCATACCAAAAGTTTTGAAAGGCATACCTTCAACGGTGATATCCATTGTCATCGATGAAAATGAGACTTTAATTTGTTTTGTTCCGATTCATTAATTGACATTATTTCATAAAATCAAATAAAATATGAACATTAAAATTTGAATGGGGAGAATGGAAGAAAAATGTTAGCTTTATAATCTAAATAAAATCAAATAAAATATCAACATTAAAATTTCACTTTCCTTCTCAATCTAAGCACACCTTTGAATTTCTCGTTTTGCGCCTCTTTCATGTCATATGCTAGTTGAAAATAATACTTCTGGACCTTTTTAAGAGGTCTCATTGCATAAAAACCATCTTTACCTTGTTTTTAGGTGTTGTATGCTCAGAACAACCACATCCTGTATATTTTAATAACATAAATAGTTTTTGTATTTATTTCAGAAATGGAATTATTAAGAAGTGTTTGTTATCACTTTTATCCCATATAGATTCGGCCAAAATTTGCTGTTGAATTCTTGTAGAACTTTTCATCTGAAAAAGGGGGAAAGAAAAAGGAATGCATATCTTAGGGCCATTTCATTGTCATCTCATATGATAAGGGACATGTTGCTTTTTACTGCCTCTCTTAGGTTAAGAACCCATAGTCTTCTTTTTTTTTTGTTTGGTTTGGTTTGTTTTTTTTTATAAATAAATTTTTTGTTTTCATTGTAAACTCATTCACATACGGTGGACGGTTTGGTTAGCCTTATATTTTTTAGCATCGATAGCTTTCTTTTTTGCCCTTTTTTTGGGGAGAGTGTCTAGCTGTATACCCCCTTATTTCCTAGGTAAGTTTTCCCCCAATTGAATTAAAATAAGAATAAGAATTTCTTTTTGCTACCTCAATGGAAGGATGGGAATTTAGCCATCTTTAGTTCCTAGCCTTTGAAAATGCCTTACTGGTGGTATAATAATAATGGTAATAGTAATAGAAATATGTAGATATTCTAATTGTGCATGCTTCTCGTATTAATAAGTATTATATTTGGAAGTTATTTTATATTATTTTGTCCTTATTACTTTTAAATTTTCTTTTGGTTTTCCTCTTGTTTGAGTCTCAAACCCAGCCAATAACAAACTAGCAACACGTGTCAAGTATATCAAAATTAGTAAGAATCTGTGGCTGAACTAGTAAGAAAGGTATTTTTATTTATGTTTCAAATATAAATTATGAAAATATTGTGCATCTCATTAAAATAGCTTGTGATTCTACTCTTTGGTACAAATTGTGCTTGCTACAAAGAGTAAGCTGTCAAAATTTGCTGTTATTTGTGGTTGGAATATGGAGCTTCCATACTTGGAACAACTTCTCTTTCTAATACTGTCCTTTTCTTTTGTTATAATGTATGTTTTGGTCTTTTAAGAAAAAATGAGTATTTATTTTGCTGTGCATATGCTTTTAACTATTCAAATTATATCACCAGATTCAATTTTGAATGTGCATTCCTAAAATTTTGCATAATTCATTTCTAAAATAATTTATGCTGAAGGAAATTCATTTCTGTCAGCAGATGCTTGCTGCTACATGTATTTCTAGGCTTTTCAAGTGGTTTGCTTTTTGAATTTGCTACAAGTAGTGTAATTGTGAGCAAATAATGGATTAAATGATTCATACCTGAATTTTTGACAAAGTGAACTATTAAGTGCCCTCTTTTACCCAAGCTGCTAGTGTACATTTTCTAACTTGGTTGGCATTAATGAACTCACACCTATATGTGGTTAATTTAGATAGTGCATGTGACTAGTTTTGGGGCAAATTTGGCATGAAATTCACTTGGATTCATGCTGTCTCCATGACTTTTTGCATTGTCCCTAAGCAATCTTTTAAGCATATAAAGTACTTCGGTGAGCTTAGTCATTATTTTGAATAAACTTGGAGGTTACATCATTAGATTTTGGTCTCTGCCAGTAGCTATTTTAAGGCTTGTTCACTCTGGATTGTTGTTTTCCAGATTCGTTGAGATTGCCTATTTGTGTGCTTGTCAATGCTTTTATATTTTGAATTTTTTACTTTCCTTTTTCACAGGAACATTACATGAGGATCAAGGCATCCAGGAGTTCTATTGTCGGATCTCCAAGTGTGGAGGAATCAAATCAGCTAGATGGTAAAGAAGTGAGGATTTGGTTGCAGGCTTCTGGTGCTAAGAACAAGAAGGGTCAAATTTATGGCTTAGGATCTAATGCCCAGCATAATGACTACACACAACATTCTGTTAGATTCAAGGTTTTGATGATAACAAATTAAGAAATCTGTGTTTTAGTAAGTTGATCGATCACTGATCGATCAAAGATTTATTGATGACTTGATAGATAAAGTTCTTGTGTAAACAAATAACTTAGTAGAAATATTAATCGATAACTTGATAGATAAATCAAATTTGTATGTGTTGATCGATCATTTTTAACACCTTTTTATATAGAAGTTTGCAGAAAATTATCAATCAATTGATTGATAATCTAGTGATCGAACAACTGATAGATAATAGGACACAAGTTTTGGTAAGTGTTTATTGATCACTTGATTGATAAATGAGTTATTGATGAGAAAAGAGATAAATGGTAAAACTTCCTCCTCTCGTTGTATTTTGTTTTAATCACCATTTATCAATCACTTTGTCGATCTCAGCTTTATCAATAACCTATTCTCTTATTGCATAATATCTCACCTGCTTATTGATATTTTTCTTCTGTTTAAGTTCTTTTGAAAATTACTTTACCGATCACCTGATCGATCAACGGTTTATCGATCAAATGAACGATCATCACCTTTTCACTGATTTAAACTGTTTAAGTCTTTCTTCGATCACTTGATCAATCATCAATTTATCGATAAATTGATTAATCATCCAATCTTCTGAATATTCTATTTTCACATAATGTGATCGATCAAACATGCTGCTAACATTTCAGAATTGAGCTTCTTGACTACATTGTTAACGATCACTTGATCGATAAGTCTCTAATTGATCACTTACTCGATCATCTTAGGATTTGTACTCTTTATGAAAATCTTTGTTAAACTTCGTTTTATCGACCAAATTTTCTGTCATCTATTTATTGATAAAGTATTCGATCAATGTACCTTAAAAATCAAATTCTCCCCTGCTTATTTTTATTGATAAATTGATCGATCAAACATTTTTTGATCACTTATTTGATCAATGATCTAGCACTTTCAATACCAGAAGCTTCGGTGAGATTTAAGAATCTTTTGAATATTTCTCCTCGAGCTTTTCTCAGCCTTACTATTTATCTTAATTCTTTATTTTAAGAGATTCAAAATCATAAGTGACCTTGAGCCTTCTTCCTCTAAAATCAATCTTTTCATTTATCGATCATTGGATCGATCATGTGTTAATCCATAACTTAATCGATAAATATAGTTATCTGTTTCAAAATCTTTCATCTTTATTAATCGATAATGTAATCGATAAACTAGTTATCGATCATGTCTTCAATCAAGGTTGATCGGTTTATAGTTATTGGATCTGATGTTTGATTGATTTACTTCTCTCCTACCATGAGAATATTACTATCATTTTATTAGTTATCTTCCTGAATGTCATTCTGAAGTAAAAACTTATTAGATTGAAGTATTGTTACAGATTACGAAGAAAGTTCAATGGTTATCCAACAGTTATTCAGTAGCCTATAACCTACCATGTCAGAAGCATTAAATGGCGAATACTGTTGTAATTGGGAAAACACGCAACTGAACTCTCAATGGCTAGAAGCTCTTCCATCTAACAGTTATTAAACTTCCACAACTATAAAAGGCGCGAATAAGCATTGAATGCGGATATTGAATACACGAGCTAGCTTCTGCAAATATTTTACTGTTGCATTCAATACTCTGTTTTTGTCTTTACTGAGCTTCAGTGTTTCTCATTCATTTACCCTGTGAGAGAGACTAACATATCATCTTTAATCACTTTCTGAGTGTAGCTCAAGAGTGTGGACTCTTAAGTGGGTTTGTAACCTTACGGGTAGTAAAGGGGAGTGGTTGAGAAGATCAATTACTGTACTGAGGCACCAAGAGCCCGGTTTGTTAGATATGATTAGTTTTGATGATGTCAAATAATAGAGCAAAAAGTTTACATAAATTATTTATCTCATATTTTGACTAACTATCATACTTACTATCTTGTGTAGTTTCCTCAAGAAAAGAAAGGAGTTATTATGTTGCACTTTGAGTTATGGAGAATGATCAAGAGGAAGAAGAAGAAGAGAGATTGAGAAAAGAAGAACTTGCAAGATCAAATGAAAATATCAAGATTCAAGTTCATAGATTTGATGTTAAATGTTGCTATACTCAATCAGAAGTTTGGATGGCTCGGTCGGAAGCTAAAATATACAACCGGGAAGTTATACCATCATATATTGAGTCACCCCTCATATAAACATGGAAAATAAGCTTCAGAGGTGATTTTCATGGGCAATTATCGATCACTTGATCGATCATCCATTTATCGATCAAGTTATCGATAAAATACATCCTCTGTTATGCTTTGTTCTTCGTTCAGCTCTGACATAGGTTCGGTATTTCTTCAATATCTCTCAAATCACAAATCCGTTTGAGGTGAAACTTAATTCCTATGAAACTATACTCAGAAAACGGTTCATGGACACCAAATTCACCTTCAAAGAGTTTCATATGAGGGAGATATGTTGTTCGAAAGATTGCAGTAAGGATTAACGCCTTTATTCCGACCTTTAGTCATTGTGATGAAGATAACTTTGCAACCACAATGAATTTTGGGGTGATTCTTGTTGCATTAGAAAGTAGACTCAAAGAGCTTTCTGGGGATAGGTCATTTACAAAATTTGGAGCTGAATTGGAAGATTTATGATCACTCAAAGTTGACCTTTGTTTTGCTTGAATCAGAATTCGAAATTATTAAGGTAAAGACCAGAAGTTCTACATAGATTGATTAAGCTCTTAAACAACATGCTACCCAAACATGTTATTGAGTAAAAGCTCTAGAAGAGATGAAGAAATGAAAAGCCATTGTCATATGTTACTCGAGCCTGATCAAGCGACTACATACTCATCGAGTTACTGGTACTATCTCCTCAATTCTTCTCTTTTATCTTCATACATATTATTAAGGTTTTATCAGTAACATGTTGGATAAATGATTTTTGGATAACGTTATAGATGAATATGTTTATCAATCACTTGATCGATAACTGTCAAGTTTTATCGATCACGTGATAGATAATTTAGTCTGCTCAATAACTTGCTAGATTGATCGATCAACTAATCGATCATTGGTATAGCTGCTTAATATAAGATGTTGCAGGAAATAATCGATCACTTAATCGATTAGACCTTTATCGATAACTTGTTCGAATATTACATTTCTTCTTACTCGATATAGTGCTCTGTCAAAACCATTCGTTCAAAATCTTTTATCGATCAATTGATCAATCAAACATTTATCAATCAAATGATCGATTATTATCTTCACTGCATTAACTTATGTTGAATCATTTTTTTGATCACCTAATCGATCATTAATTTATCGATAAAATGATCGATCATCCAATTTCCTGAAACTCCTGTTTTCACATAACGTGATCGATAATCAGTTTCTTTACCTTACAGGATTAAATCTCTGTTTTTCATTTTATCGATCACTTGATCAAATATTCATTGATCGATCACCTGTTCGATTAATCCACATAGTCTGTGTTTTTCGCTGAATATATTCTTACTCATTGTTTATCGATAACCTTATCCATCATCCATTTATCGATAATTTGTTCAATCATCAATGACTGAAGTTTCATTTCTGTAACACTTGGATTATCGATAATCTGTTCGATCAACAAGTGTTCGATCATGGAACGTTTTCTGTTTAAACATCAGTCGACTATGATGATTCTTAAAATCAATGATCTATTTTCTTTCAAGCTTTTCTCAGCCTTCTTTTAACATATAACTCTTTATCGAAAAGACACAAAGGCAAACGAAACTTGAAAGGGATTAACCTTGCATATTTCATTCGGAGTTCACTGTGTTCATGTTTCATCATTTATCGATCATTTCTTCGATCATTACATGATCCATAACCTATTCGATAATTGCATATATCTGCTATATTTTTTCTTCATATAATTAATCGATAATATGATCGATCAAAGGATTATCGATCAAGGCATCGATTAAGTAAGTTTATCTTACTTTCTGAATATCTGAAGATCTTATGATTGATTCCATGTTTTCCAACTTATTGTTTCAAAGATTATTAGATACTTATCACTTGATCTGAGGAAGATTATTTCAGGTAAAGAGCCACAACGAATTTATGATGTGAAGAATCGACTTTTGTCAGAAGCTTCCAACGGCTAGTTTCAACGATCATATTTTTCAAGCCAAACGGGAAGAAAGTGCTCAACGGTCAAATACCCAATATCATCTATAAATAGAAGAGCATTCAAAACAAGAAAAAGAAGAAGAGTCTGAGCTTACAACATCAAATGCTAAAATGCCGTATCAACATATTCTCATTTAGAGCTTCGAAAGAAAACTCCCTGTCTCTGTACTTCATAGATTAAAACTTATGTATTCGTAAGATAGAGAGGAGAGTTTCCCAGACGTGCTTAAGATTCATCTATCACTTCTTTGAGAGAAGAAATATTCAATCTTCATTATCATTATTAGATTGTATCCTTACAGTGTATAAGGGGAGGTATTACCTTTGAGAGGTTGTTGTTGAATTAGACTGGTTAGTCTAAGGATTGTAAGTGGCGACACAAGTGCCCAGATCAAACTTGTGGTTCTAGTAGTTCTCAAGTACCCGTGTTAAACTTGAGGGAGATAGTGGATTGAAAATCTCAGGGGGAGCCTGGGGACTGGACGTAGGTCGGTGAGGACCAAACCAGGATAAATCACAGTTTGCATCTTCTCTTCCCTTACTTCTTATATTTCCAGCTAAACCATTTTACTACTGTGATTATGCTTATGTCGATTCATTGTTTTTATACTCAGAATTTCTTATGAATTTTATTACATTGTGAAAAAGTTTTTAATTTTAATTAACACCCAATTCACCCCCCTCTTGGGTGATAAGCCATTCTTACACGGTTAATCTTGGATCATAGTGAAAATCTCAGAGGTATTCTGAGGACTAGATGTACGTCAAGTGGTTAAGACCAAACTAGTATAAATCCAGTGTCTTTAATTTACGGTGAAATCTTTCTATGTCTAAAGCCCTCTGTTTTATTAATTTTATCATTTCAATTCGGTTAAAATTTTCATAACTCACCCAATTCACCCTCCTTAGGTGAGACTGCCACTAACACATTCTTCTCATATGTCTCCTCCTTCCATCAACATAGAAGTCCAACCTGATCTTCAAAATATTGTCTCAGAGCTTAAACAAGAAAATGAAGATCAGACAATTGAATGTCACCATCTTGTCTAGGTTGGAAGCACTTGAGCGAAAATTCTCAATTAGGTCGCCTATCAACTCCAGCACTCAAAGTGAAGCAAGTCCACATAATGATAATTAGTAGTTTGTTTAATATTAGACTTGTTATAACGGTTGCTCTTTAATTTGGGACTTAACATTTTTAGATTTGTTGCTTGTTATGACAATTGCTAGTTTAATTTGGTTTGAATATTAGCTATATTATAATTATAATTTCAATTTGTTTCTTATAGGAAATGCAGCTTGAAACAAAAAATAAAAAATAAAAAATAAAAAAAATTTCATGGATCTGTGACAGAACTTCTGTCTCTAAATATACAATCAGTAAAAAAAAAACATGGAAGATTAGTGACAAATTTTCCAGGGAATTCTGTCACTAATTTGTGACAAACAGTTCTGTCACAAATCCATGGTTAACATGTGACCAAAAATTCCGTCATAAATTTACGACGCAATTTCCGTCACAAATGTGTGCAATTTTTTGACAAAAACTTTGTCACAATTCTGTCACAAATTTGTGATGGATTTCTCTCACAAGTCTGTCAAAATTTGTGACAGAAATGCTGTCATAAGTATATCACAATTTTGTGACGAAATTTCCGTCAAAAATTAGTGACAGACTACTCCCTCACTAATTCATCACAAATGTCTGTCACAACTCTGTCGCCAAATTAGCAAGGGATTCTTTATTTCCATCACAAATCAATTAGTGACGGAACACTTTTCGTCACAAATTCCGTCACAATTTTTTTTTGACAAATTAACGATGGAATTTCTGTCACTAACCAGTTTAGCGACTAAAATTCTATCACTAATTTCGGTTCCTAATCTCCTTTTTTTTTTTTGGTAGTGTGATATATCTCATAAATAATAGATTTTTCAACTAAAACTTAATTTTTTTAAATACTAAAACCAACAATGGATAAATCTAAACTCATAGAAATGATCTGTTATAACATATCTACAATATTACAGTTAATACGCATCAAAACTAAATACTTGTTCCAAACTCTGTACCAAAAATTTTCTCTTAGCAACACAAAATTACTATCATTAGATAGTTATGACTAAGTAGAACAACTTTCATGAAGGAAGTTTTGCAATTAGAAGTAGTTTTTCTTACCAAAATGATCTGTAATAACGGAAAAAGAAACGAGAGAGAGAGAGAGAGTGACGCTGTGAGGGGGGAGAGAGAGAGGAAAAGAAAAATGACACGACAATAAAAAAAAAGTATTAAGGATAAATTAAAGTTCAAGACCCTTTTTAAGACCGAGTAAATAATAGCTTAGAACCCTTTTTTTTTAATTTTTAAATATTTAAATCCTCGGGATAAAGGTGTTACAACGATAACTTCACGTGAATTTATTATTGGCGAACTGGACATCACATCTATTAATTTCTCCAGGCTTATTCATACGAGAGAATCTGAAGATCATAAGCCATACATTCTTGCCTCTGAGGCACACCAAGTTTATTATGTTGAGGATGAGAAACATAAAGATTGGAGTATGGTGGTTCACCTCAAGTCGCGAAATCTTTATGACACGGGTGATGATGGTGATGACATCATTTATGACAATGAATCCTTCCAACCAATGAATTTTGAAAATTTCTTCTCCAAAGGAGATGACAATTTATCAATTGTTAGGTATTTTTTTTACATATAATTTTGGTTCATTTTTGTTATATTAATTAACAATATATGTTTTAATTTAAATTTATGTGTGTTATAATTATTTCTCATTATTTGACTTTATATATTTCCTTTCAAGCAAGGTGATGAAGACTAAATTTTCAATAGTTCATTCCAAACCATTTTTTCAAAATTAGTAAGTTTTTTTTAAGCAAACTTTTCACATTTGTAGCGATTTTATAATTGCTGGAAAATCAATAAACCGCTACAAAACACCAAACCGCTACAAAATGAACAAAATTGCCACAAATGTCACTGGCTATCTATAAATACCCCCTCTCCCTCTTATTTTTCACACCTCCTTCACTTTTCCTCCTCTCTTCTGATTTTTCTCATCTAAAAATTTCTCCTCCTCTCCTTTGATATTTTTCCTCCCATTTTCAGATTGTAATTTTTTTTATTGCTTATTTACTTTTATTTTCTCATATTATTTAATTTTAATTTACTAATAAATTTTTTCTTTTTTTCATGCAGGATTTATTTACTTTTATTTTCTACTCTTTCTAATTTATTTCTTATATTCATAAATAACATTTCAGAAATTTTTTTAATTATAAAACTATAGATCTTCTAATAATATTTATTTAGTACTTAAAATATTAGTAAAATTTCCTTATAGGAGACAAATTTGAATAAGATTTGATAACAAATTTAATTTCCAAGATTATATTTACAAATCATATTTAATTTATTATATTTTATCTCAAAAATTTAATTAATTGCAGACCTGCAAATAAATTTCTTTTTTTTTTTAATTTCAATGTAACATTTGTAGCGATCATAAAACTGCTACAAAAAATAAAATTAAATAATATTTTCACATTTGTAGCGGTTTCTAACCACAACAAAATCCTCTTGGTGGCGCCATCTTTTTGAAAATTTTGCCATTTGTAGCGGTTAAATAATCGCTACAAATTTTGTGGCCAAATTGAAAATTTTGATTCACGCCAAGCTAAAATTATCCCCACACTTGGCAGCGGTTTCTAGAACCACTACAAAATTTCAAGCACACGCATTTGTAGCGGTTTATTGACCGTTACAAACTACCTCAAAAGTGATCTACTTCATTGCGTTTTTAGTAGTGATTGTATAACCGCTACTAATTACTGTAGCAATTTATCATATTGCGTCGCGGTTCGTCTGAACCACTACAAATCCATTTGCATTGGTGGTTTTTGTAGCAGTTGCCTTAATTGCTATGATTGTCTATTGTAGCAGTTAAAACCGCTACAAATCACCTATTTTAACCACTACAAATTATTTTTTTCTTTTTATAGTGTATGTACATGTATTTTGGATGTGTCTCTCAGCCAAATTGGTAAAAGTAGAGTGGAATTTTTATTGATTTGATGTTAATAAGATTAAATGCGTAGGTTTGGAGGAACTCATTATTTGTCCTCAAACATAATAGATAAAAAATAATGTTTTTGATCAATATGACTGGTTAGTAAGTTGGATAAGTGATAAAATTATGAAGAGAAGAAAAAACATTTCAAAAGGCATATTATGAATTTGAAAAGTTGTCCAAGATGGCCAACTATTAAGTAAAAGTAGAATTTAAAAAATTTGAGATTTAAAGAAAGTTATTTAACTTATAAATTATAATTGGACCAAGCATTGATCTATCCTTACTAATATGATAGGTTTTGATATCTACTCAAACTCATCGAAGAAACTAAAGAAAAAGAAAACTATAAGGTTTCAGTTGGAAGGAAGCAAATTAGGTAGTAGTTCTTGCCTATCATATTATAACTATGTTTTGATTGCTACATGTTTGTTTGTGCCATACATGAGAACATGTAATCTTTCTCTTGCATGGATTATTTAGTAATGGCCATGAGTAGCTAATAAACATGGGGCAGTCTCTACCAAATTATCTGTACATTAAAATATCTCAGCTTGCCCATTTATCAATTGCACATAAATTGATTAAATATATAGCTTGCAAGATTGCGTTCTACTTTGGTTTGTATTGCATGTATTATGTGATTTACATAATTGTTTGATTAAAAATTACTATTTCAAGGATTCTCCGGAATCTCACTCTTTCTTCCATGTTGTATAGCAAAAACAAGTAGTTCCAAAGGAAAAGAAGTTGTGCAAGAAGATGGTGGGTGGTGAGAAGAGCAGGAATGCCTGCTGCTTTTTGTATATATGCTGTAATAGCATCTTTATGCAGCTTATTATCTATATTTATATGTTAATTTACACCCCTTCCACCGCCAACAATGAGGGGTACACCTCCTCCTCCATCCAAATTTACGCCCCCACCATCGCCAAGTCTAAGAGGTTCGCCGGCCTCCTCCTCCAAGCACATCTTTAGCATCTTCACCACCAAATCTTAGAGGATTATCGCATTCACCTTCCACATTTATGAATTGTCCAGCACCAATAACTACTCCTATTTCAACATCTACACCCCCTCTAACACCAATAGCAAGAGGTATATCTCCTCTGCCATTCATGTCTACGCCGCCGCCGCCGCCGCCAAATCCTACAGGTTCATCACCTACACCATGCACATCCAGCCCCTTCCGGCACCAACACCCAGAGGTTTAACGCCTCCTCCCCTTTTCATATGTACACCACCTCCACTAATAAGCATGAGAAGCTCACCCCCCCCCCCCCCAATCTACACCTTTACACCCTCCAGCACCTTGCCCATTCACATATATGCACCGCCACTGCTATGCAAAATTAAATACATGTAATATTCTTTTATACAAACAATTTTGTATGCATATATATTATTAAAAACTAAAAACAAACTACTACTTCCGGTCCTAAATATAAGAGCTAATTGACCAATTTGAGTAGATTAAGGAAACAAGTTAAGCTAATTATTTGTGATGCATAGGTGTTACTTTTCCTAAAATATATTTGTTAATCAAGTTTGTTGGCTAAAACTACTATTATTAGAAGGACTATCTTGGAAAAAATAAATAAATATGATAGATAAAGTGGATTGTGGTCTTATATTTAGGATTAAAATAAAAGTCAAACGAGATCTTATATTAAGGATCGGAGGTAGTATATGATAGTTTTAATCATAACTATTTTTATGCAAAAATAATTTTAATTATTTATTTTACTATTTTTTTTATAATGTTTTGTTTTTTAAAATTTTTTCAATATAATATGAATTTTTAATGACACTAATTCTGAATTTTAAATCGTAAATAACTTTTTTAAAAATTTAATTTTTTAACTAACATTGATGAGATATTGACAAACTCAATTATTTTTATATATTTTGATATCTTTTATATGGGTTTTGTCAACTTAATTAGTCCCTTTTGACCTTAATTGATTGATTAATTGATTTAATATGTTTTATTTTAAATTATTATTTTATAGGGGCAAAATTGTCATATTTTGGTTTAATTGTGACTAATTGATTTTTTAGGACAATTAATGCTACCTTATCTTTGAATTTTTGCTTGCAGGTTTTTGAAAGATTTTGAAAATAAAAAAAAAATTAAAAAAAAATCAATTAAAAAAAATTTAAAAAATAAAATAATAAAAGGGGGGAGCAAAACGCTACGTTTTGCTCCACCCCTAATATCCATTATTATCATCTTCATCCGGAGAAGCTGGAGGGCGGAAGCTAAACACGAGCGGGGGCGGCTGGAAGAATCAGGGAAAACACACACACAAGCGAACTGACGGCGCGAGAGGAGCTGGACGGAGACGAGAAAACACGAGCAGAAGAGAGGAGTGAGAGCACAATCACAACCTCCAGCACTCTCTCCGTTCGCTGCTCACCTTCTCTACGTCTTCTCACTGGTGGCAGAGAGAAGACGGCGTGGCGGAACCAGTGACGGCCGTGCGAACAGAGTGAAGGATTCAGCTTGAGTATATCAGCGTCTTCTTCTTCTTGGTCTGACGACGAGAAGGGCACGCGAATAGCAAGGGAGAACACGAGAATCATCATCATCGACGACTTCACCTTCGTCTTCTCGGCTGATCTTGAACACGGAACCAGTGATGTGCAGAGGCAAAAAAATAATAAAAACAGGGAGCAGACGGCTTCACCCTTCATTGCACTTTCCGTCACGTCTCTTTCATGGAAGCCTGTAGCAGAATTCTAAATATGGCAATTCTCATGGCAATCCGTGACTAATTCATGATTCTCCAATTCAACAATAATGGCAGGAGTTTGGATCTTTAAAGGGGAGTTCTAGTTGCTTTAATTTCTTACTCAATAATTTTTTAACAATTCCTAGGTTTTAGGATAGTTTTTCTGATTGTTGGGAGAATTGTATTGCTTAATCTGATTATATTTGGAGATTATTGTGGCTGGATTATTGTTTAGCATTTGACATTGGGCTGTTTATAGCTTTGATTTCAATTATGATGTTATGGTTATAACATTTGTATTGATTTTGGAGTTAATATATTGTGATTTTCTAAGGTGGCTTAGAATCTTGGATCATATTGTCTCTTGTTAGCTTTAATTTTGTTGTTTTGGATTTAAGAGTTCTAATTAAGCATTGGTTTTTAGCATCCTTAATCCCATTTTATTATTCTGGTTGCAGTTAGTAAGTTGAGATTTTAGAAAAATATTTTGTGGCAATTCGAGGTGGCTCGGTGTTGGATTAAAAGCTTAATTATATTCTAAATCCATTATTTTAACTCCCGTATCTTTTGGGGTGAGGATTGCCTGCGTTGTTGAATTGGAGGATTGATTATTATCATTGTTATTAATGTGTTTTATTTTCATTTCTTTTATCTTCATTTATTTCAATCATTTTTATATATAAAAAAAAGGGTATTTTAATTTCAATTTAATTCAAGGCATTTAATTAGCAATTTTTCAAAATAAAAAATTCCTTTTATAGTTTAGGTTACTTACAATTATTTACTAAGATTTAATTTCATTTTCGGCTCCTCAAAGTGAATACAACCCGGATTGTGCACTATATTGCATTAGTTCGGTTAATTTTTGGAGTAACCCCAAAGCGACAAATTAAGGGCAAGTTAACTTCAGATATATAGTTTAATTATATATGTATTATATTACATTATATTAAATTATTTATATGTGATTTATATATTTGATGAAAACCATTTATAATTAGTAAAAAGAACTTGTTATTCAAAAAATAGCTACTATAACACAATTTAATAAATTAGTCTATATAAAAAAATAAAATGACTTGAATAGATTATGATAAACAACATTCTCCTGCTTGTATATGTATCTTATATAATTTATTTTCTTAAATTTTTTTGTATATACCATTTGTTTTTATATTGAAGATAAAAATAAATCTATATCATAAGTATTAATTATATCATGATTAAATTTCATTTTTTAATTATTGAAATTCAAAATTTACTTCAACATTAGCTTGATTTATAATCATAAATTGAGGTGTTCATATAAATCTATTTTTCTGTTTTGAATTCTTATCATATATTACATATTTCAATATATTGTACATATAATAGAATTATTTCTTTCTTATATCAATTTGTATAAGAAAATTACTAGTATTCTTATCATATTTGTTTAATTATTATTAATAATCAAGAGAAATTGATTTTAATGAAATATAAACAAGTTTTCTAAGAAATTGTCTTCCTATTCTCAGTATGTATTTAATGATAAGATGAATGACGATAATGCTTTCATTGATACCAACTCCACATATATATCAATTTATTTTACAATTAAAAATATATTTAAATCATTATATTCTTACTTATGTTATTATATAAATTGTTCTAAGATTATAATCTAAAATAATAAAATTTAAAATTAGCAACAAGTTAGTAACAGAAATTTTCGTGACAAACATTTTAGAAATGGAAATTAGCAACAAAATTTTTTTGGTGTTAAAAATTTTATAATTAAAATTACTAACCAAATTAACGACAGAAATTTTTGACGAAAAAATTCCATTGCCAAATATTTATTGACAGAATTTTCAACAGACTAGCAATGGAATGAAATTTCGACACTAATCCTTGCCAAAAAAAAAAATCCTTCACTAATCCATTGCTAAATTTAGTGACAGAATTTTTGTTGGTAACTCATCAAAAATTAGTAATGGAATAATTTTTCATCACTAATTTTGTCAATAATAAACTGCTTTTTCATAGTGAAAGTGATTCACCTCCTCTTTGGTCAACATCTACCACTACATAAAATTAGTATTTTGCAGTTGTTCTATATAACCACTACTAAATTATACATTTGTAGCAGTGATGCAAAAACCACTACCAATATGCAACGGTTTGATAGCACGAACAATATCAGTAGCGGTTTTTTGTGCATTAGTAGTGGTTTTCTGAAAACCACAAGAAAATTATGGCTCGCAAGCTTCGTGCCATGTGGGGGGGAACAATTGTGGCAAACTTTTGCAGCAGTTCAAGAAAAAAAAATAATGCTACTAAAAAAATAGATGATTTACATTTACAGTGGTTCTAAGTAAACTACTGTAAATTTCAAAGACATTTACAGTGATTTTCATAAAACCGCTACAAATACAGTGTTGAGTTAATCAAAATATTTTTAATAAAATATTATATTTGCAGAGGTTTTGCAAAGAACCGCTGCAAATGCAAATAATTTGCAGCTCTTTTTTGAACCACTACCCAAACCGCTACTAATGTCACGTGGTTATTATAAATACCCCCTCCCTTCCTTCCTATTTGTTCTTTCCCTTTCTCATTCTTTCTCCCCATCTTTCCTTTCCTCGTTCCTCCATCTCTTTTGCTCCATTGGTTTATTAGAGATAAAAAAATAAAAAGTTTATTACTTAACTTTGTTTCTTGTTTACATTTATTATCATGCTTATATAATCTTCTAATTTTTTAATCTCTCTTATAGATTCTTACTACAAGATAAATATTCATCTTTTTATCTTCTGAAAATTTATTACTCAATTATAGATATACATTTAAAAATTATTTCTCACATATCTAAATAATTTCTTATGAAAAACATATTTAAATAAATAAATCATAATATAGAATTGCATATATAAGCAACAAAATGGATAAATAACAAATAATAATTTGATAATACATTTTTTTTAAAAAAAATATGTGCGTTTGCAGCGGTTTTGTAAACTCTGAACTAGAACCACTGCAAACACCAAATTTTCAAATTTTTAGTGAAAATTTTGGCTGCATATTTTTTGCAGCAGTTCTTGAAAACCACTGCAAATTCAAAAAAAACAACTGCTACAAATTAAGTACTTTGTTGTTATCTCTGATTGAAATTTGTAGTGGTTTCTGACACCCGTTGCAAAATTTTGGAGCGAGTTTGACCACATTTGCATCCAATAATGTAAAATCAATAATATATATGGTTTAGTAAAAGCAATGTTGTTTATAAGCTATGAAACTCATCTTGTAGTATCTCAAGTTTCATGTTTTATTTTTTTTAATTCCAATAACGTAACTTCATTTACACATTTCACAAGGCTACATGTGACTTCTTTTATTTCTCTTCAATCTTTTCTCTATTTAGCAGGTTTAAATTATATATAAAATAAGTTCAATGTTCTAAAATCTTTGAAATAGAGGGGGGGAAAAGTCTAACTGACAAAAAAACACGTAATTGAGGAACATGAATTCGAAAAATTACACTATTTATATTATGGAACGGCTATATTGGCTTAATGTCAGTTTTTAGTAGTTAAAGACTGAAATTTCATTTTTACGTTCAACTTGATATGCTTTTCGGAAAATATTTTTACATGAAACGTTCATCTTTTGCTTGTATAAGAGTAGTAAAAGGGTGTTTGGATTAGTTTTGAAAGGATAACTTCCGAAAAAAGTGATAAAAGTAATTTTAATTAGAAAATAGATTTTGTGGAAAAAATTTTTTTGATCAAATTGAAAGTATTTGGACACTTGTTATCAAAATCAACTTTTCGCTAATTACTAAAAGAGATGTAAATAATAAATAGATAATATATACACATATAAGACCATTTTCTTTTAGCTTGTCAAATGTACTTTCATGCAAACCAAGATAAACTCTTCTCATACACTTCAAAATCACTACCAAAAAGCTAATCCAAATACCTTATAGAAAAAAAAATTGGCTTCTTAAAAAACCATGGTTTTAGCCTTGAAACAGAGATTTTGGCATAGTTACTTAATTTATTGGATTTTATGAGGTGGTTGGATGGTTTCTTTTAAAAGCATGGGATAGACTGATACAATTTGTGCAAGATTTTAAATTATTATCATTTATAATTTTAGAATATCCCTGCATATATACATAGATGAATACATACACGTACGCGTTTTTGTTTCTCATTTATTCATATTCATTTTCCAATGCTTATTAGTTACGCACAACTAATAGCTTGGATGGATGGATGAAAATTTTATAAAACTCAAACATGTGACCAGTTCGACCTGTAATTGGACCATCAGTTTTGACTGATTCGAGGCTAGTTTGGCCACTTCACCGTCCATGTTCTAGCTCTCAGGTATTGTTACATTTTTGGTCCACTCTAGTTATCAGAACAATACATTTAATGGCCTCCCAAACTTGTGGTTATCTTTTATATATAGAACTTTCTTTCTAAAAATATCTCTATATTTACAAGGGTCTTTCTAAGTCTTACAAATAAGACATTATAGAACAATATAATTTAGAACATCCCAAAACATTCTAGTACTTTATAGATTTCTCTATTCCATTTCACATACTTCTAAAATATTTTAAATAGCAACTATATCACTATATAAAAAAAAAAAAAAACTGTTTTTCAGCAGTTATGCTGCAATAGTTCAACATAACTGCTACTATTGCTCATGTTTGTAGTAATTTAGCACCAACTGCTAAATTTTCAACGCTTTAACTAGAAATGATGCATTATTAAGGGTTGTCACTATATTAATAGCAGTTTTGCATGCAACGGCTAGAAAATTATGGCACGAATAGTTACACCACATGGCAGGAGAAGTTGGGGACATTAGTAGCAGTTCAAGGGAAAAAACCACTACTAAAAAAAAACAACGCAGATTTATAGTGGTTCTGACAGAATTGCCACAAATTCACAGCACATTTGCATCTAAGCGTCTGATTTGTGTATACCCCATTTCCTATTTCTCGAGTTTATATATCAAATTTTACTAAAAATTTTATAAAATTCAAAATGATAGGACTGTGATTTTTGCATTTGTAGATATTAGTAGGTGAAACATACTACCTTTAACCTCTCAGAGTACGCGTTTGGAAGTGTTATAGTTCAAGCGATTCAGGAATGAAGCCTGTAGATTGAAAATTTACAATTGGTTCTTGGGTCACTGTTCACTGGTTAAATTCCAGATTTTTTTTTTGGGATGCAAATTTAAAAAATCATAACTAATTCTATGAAAATCATATTAAGGTGCTCTAAAATTCTACTCAAAGCTCTTTCCATTCTCTATGAGAGAAAAATACGAAACTAGACTTATCCTTGCCCAATTCGTACAGTTTATTCATAAACTTTACTATTCATTTAGTCAAAACTGTACGTTCCAGTTTCTTTGCCCTAATTTTGACCAAGCATAACTCTTCGTACACATTCATTTTAAGTGATCTACTTCTTTTTTTTTTTAAAGCTCAGGGTGTGTACTTTAACTATACCAAATTTCATGCCTTACCTTATACATTTGGTAGGTCAAACTAGAGCTGGAAGTTGACTGCTCCAGCACCTACGTTTTTTCCATTGGACAATTCTTGCTTTAATTCTTTTTATTACTTTGGCATGCATAACTTGGGTTTTCTCTTTTTCATTCATTCTTATACATTTTCAGTCATGCCATAAATGTTCTAAACCAATACATCGCATCATTGGCATTCATATACATAATTTACACAATAGGAGAATCATACATTAACCAATAGCTTCATTCATTGACATGAATAATTCTCTACTTTCTTCTCCTTCCTTCTCATGCTCTCCTTTATGCAATCATTATCCATCATACTCGACCTAAATAGTTGGTTAGGGAGGGATGAGGTTCAGGAGAATCTCAGTAGTAAACAATGACCACCCAAACATACATGGCAAGCTTGGCATTTATAACATGCTTGCAACTTAACACCTTTATAACATAATGACATATTTGGAAACCATCATGCATTTATCATAAAACACATAGGCCTATGGTATAATTCAAACACATTCACAATCACAACACATGAATTCATAAAATCATATAACATAGAAACATGTCATACATGCAAACGAATACTAAGCACATAAGAGTAAAGTCAAGTTTGCTACATTGTGTCTCTTTTTCTTTACTTCCCCTTCCTCCCTTTTGCTACCAACTATTAAGGTTGCTTGCTCAACCTTTGCCATTCATCTTCCTCAATATCTCATGACCCTAAATGCATCAACACATCATTTCATTCATTCATTAGAGTCATGGTAATCAACAACATCAACACATTGTTTTCTTTAAGCTACATATTAGCTTCTAACTTTTGAACTTGATTTCCAACCTTTGTAAAATTAATTCTACATACTATTCCCATGCAATTTTACATGTAGAATCCATTTCCAAGCTCAAAATAATCAAAATCAAATTCCTTCCCCATGAACTAGCCTTGACCGAAATATAACTCAAGTTACATAGTCATGAAATTTAACCAATTATAACATAAAGCCACTTGATTCTTGTTCCTTTCAAGCTTTTAAATATTATTCTAACATCAATTTCATCTTCCCTTATCCTTAAAAATTTCGTGCAACACCTCCCCCAAGGGTTCCAAGCTCCCAAAAATTCATTAAAATCCATAACAAAGCTCAACAACAACAAGGGTATAGTGAAAACTACATCAAAAACCATAAACATACCTTGTTTTGAAGCTTGATCTTGAATATGACCACTTGACCTTTCTCTCTCCCTCTTCTTTCGCTCTCTAGAATCCATTTTGCAAGAGTTTCCTCATAGGTCCATGGCTTGCACAAAAATGAGGGGTGGGGAGGGGGTATTTATAGAAAATAAGACTGAATCTGGGCCATTGATCTTAAAAATATGTGGTTTGATTTGAACCGTCCATTTCTCTTTTTATCTTATGTTGACATGTGCCCTATGACATCATGCTTACATCATCTTGATGATATCATGCTTGCATCATCAAGCCATATGCTTTTAATCTAACCATACACGTGTCTTGCATCCAACCGTACATATAATACCTTCTTTTCCTATCTAACTGTACACTTGTCTCTTCCGTATTCCTTTATCATTTTGGCATTAAAATAGGAAGAAAATTAATAAAAAATTCATGCAAAATACAACTCTTAGGCATTCCTCTATCTGTCTTGCTATTCTGCACCATATATAGTACTTTTTGGGGTCCTAACATTCCCGAGACTATTGGGACATGTTATGGTACCATTTTCTCACCTCAAATAAATTCATATGGTATTATATAACATGCCCAAAGAGAGAAAGTGATGCTCTTCCCTTGTTCTTCCATTAAAATAATTAAAATAATTAACAACATTTATTTTGGAGTGATCTTGACCAAATTCTTTCTACTGATCTATAACTCTGAGAATCTATCCCCTAGTACCAATACTATTTATTCATCATGGAGAATTCCTCTAATTTTTCTTAAGTCAAAAGTCAAACTCTAGAAAGTTGACTTTGACTTTTCTCAGATTGTGTATAAATAGGCTTTAAATTCTATTAAAGCCAACCTCTTCGCTTTTTGGGGAAGAAATTATTTTTAAAACCTGTGATAATTCCTCAAGTATTTTTTTCTATTTTCTTCCAATTATCTGAGGCCTCTCTATACTTTAAATAATTCAATTTTGAAAATATTCCAAATCAATCAAAACCCTGGGAATTCCACAATTTCCCTCTAGGGGCATTTTTGGCATTTTTAGCCTCATACAAGCCTCTGAATCTTATTCCTATTTTTTTTTGAAATTTTTCTAAAGTGTTCAGGCCTTAACCTACCATTTTCTATTTTTTGGGATTTTTCTGGGATTTTCGGGCATAATTTTCATTTTTGCCCTTACCAGCTCAAAACTTTGCAAAATTATAATTTTACCCTTGGTTTGGCTTAATCTCAAAATTCACCTCACTGAGACTTTCAACATAACCTTTGGCCTAAATTTATCTTTATTTCTCATTTCTGGGCCCGAGACTTCTTCCAAGTCTCTAACTTCCTCTTTTCTCAGTCCCAGAAAATTTTGTCTTTGTGATTTAGTCCCTGGGAATTCTGTTGTCCTTCTAAGGAATCTCTGGGACCTCTGTCAAAAAAAATCTAGTAGCCTACCCATTTCAGGCTAATTCCAGTACTTCTAGACCCAAAATTAAGGATGTGACAGTAGGCATGTCGCGTACTTTGACTCTTCTCTTCTTATTCTACTCTCTATTCAGCTTCAATGCTTCCCCTGAGGTAGTTTTTTAATTTTATTTTTTCATTTTCATCCTTATTTACATTTATTTCGTACACGTTGTTCTAACTGTTTTTTATAGACTTATACCATTCATAACACTAGAATCCTTCCTCTTTCTATTTATTGAACATTTTTACTACTCCTTTATATAAATATCTATTTAAAAAATTTTCACACACTTAAATAACTTTTTAAGCAAAACATTTTTAAATAATTAAATTATAATTTCATTACATAAATAAGTAACAAAGTGGATACCATCCAAATAAAATATGACAATATTTTCTATATTATTTAATGATATAACGATTTTTTCAATACCTAATAATAAAAACCAAATTAGTAAAAAAATAATAAAAATTCACTACATTTGTAGCTGTTCTAGAAATTGTTACAAATTTAAAAAGAAAAACTCTAGCGCTATAATTATAGCCATTTTATGAAGCGCTACAAATTTAAAAAAGAATCATTTCAAATGTTGCACTTTTCTAAGACCTTTAACGCGTATTTGTAGTGGTTTCTAATATCCTTTTACAGCTATTGTTAAAAACTGCTACTAAATTTAGCAGTTTGACCATGTTTGTAGTGGTTTCTTTAGAACCGCTATAAAATATGTTGCGCCACTCATTTTAGTAACGGTTTTGAAAACTGCTACAAAGGTACCAAAATAACTGTTGCAAAAGATTGTTTTTCTGTAGAGTATTTGTCTAGACTAATTATCTAGATTTACAGTACTTTTGAAATATTTTGGAATATATATATTAAGTCTTGTTTTTTCATAGATCTAGAAGATTATAAAACTTTACCATGCCTTGCTTCTAGAATTTTAACTCTTGGGCATAGAATTTCATGGAGGTGTAACCCAACCTAGGGAGCCCTATTCCTTTATTTGATGGAAACGTGATCAACTATATATGAAGCCTAATCATTAGCACCCACCATATAAAATATTCCTACTCTGAATGATAAATTTATATACTGTGACTAATACATTCAAAGTTTTAAAAATTATATAGCTAATGAACAAATACCTTATAATTACTTCATTATGTCATTAAACCAAATAAACATGATTTTTTTTTTTTTGCAACCCTCATTGTTTTAAATTAAAATCATGAGTATAAGATTATCCGGAAAAAGATAATGTATATACACTTCCTCTTGCGGTCTGAAAAAATTTCTAGAAGTGGCCTAATCTTAGTTATAAAATATACTTAAGAGATTATTGAAATTTAATTAAAACAGCTTTTTTCATATTTTTCATTAGTTACGTGTTATATTTGTATTATTATTGTTGGCTCACTCTTTCCTCCCACAAATGAGGGTATTTTTATAAAATAAAATATATTTTTACAAATTTATTGTCTTTAATTATTTGAACCACTTTTTTAATTATCCTAATTTGATTACTTATGTCTCATATATATATATATATATATATATATATAGGACCAAATCAAATGAAGTAATATATATATATATATATGTATATAAAACACGAAACAATTGGAATTGAGGGAAGTCCACAATCATAGTAAGTATGACAATTTAGGTCCCTAAATAAAACCACCAGAGTGAAATGAAAATGAATTTCCTAACAAGCGATTGCTTAAAATGAAGCTTCTTCCCAATAACATAAGTCTGCATTGAGAGCCAAAAGAGCCTCATCCTGCTCTCCTTCACATACTCACCAATTGCTTCTTGTGCTGCCACTTCAAGTTTCTTGTTCATCTTCGTCTTTAGTGATAAGCATCTAGCAAGCACTACTGCATCTTCTATGGAGGCTGAACTACCCTGTCCTCTGAATGGACCTGGTATGAAAAACAATTAAAACTCATTATCTTTATATTGCATCTAGCAAACACAAGTATAGTCAGGACTTTCGACATCGGTCAGAAAGGACTTTTTACGTTTGTTTGTGGAAAGTAGTGCATAAGAGCATAGTAGTTTATCCATAATTTATGTTGGCAAAACAAACCACATAAAATAACTTTTTATGCTTATTACAATGAATAAACCTTTATGTATATTTTTTGTTTAAAAGAGTGATTGCAATGAACTTCCTCAATTTTGATTTAGGAAATAGTTGTCTATTTGAATTTAAAATTTTGAATTTAAAATAACTTTAATATAAAAAAATAAATATTATTAAAATAAAGTGAGCTGGTTATCTTAAAAACCTAAGTGTAAATTTATGCATCGTTTGAATGTTAAATATTTTTTCCCTTGTACCTTTAGCTAATAATATGATTTCTATTTGATATGGGACTTCATCAACCTATGTACTCCTCTAATCATATTTACAAGATAGAGAGAGAATTCTGTTTGATCTAAATAAGTCACTTCGTTAAATTTTAATATAAATATACTATTTTACCTTTTATTTATTATCGGGTAGATTGTTATTTGGGAAAAAGACAAGAAAATACCTTTAAATATATAAAATCCCATAATAGTGCTAGTGAAAAGCAAAAAGTCATATCAGAACAGAAGTACTAATATGGCATTTCTAAATGTTGGCGAAAGACAAGGTTGCCCTTAATAAATTGACGAAAGAAAAAACAATGCAGAAAGCAAGTTAAAGTAGTTCATTTATATAAAGGTGTTATTAATCCATATAAAAGAGTTGTCAACACGCCTAATAAGGGGGCAACACATGATTTGGTTAGGTTTTCCAATTGGTTTGTCCTGTAATGAATTTTGTTAACTACTTGTTGTCAATATATAACAAATTGTTGTTAATATATTTGGAAGAGTTGTCAGTGGCCTTAATTAGTTGGCAGTATGCTATTTGTCTAAGTTTGCTTATTAGTTTGTCCTGTAATGAATTTTCCTGATTATTTGTTGTCAATACATATAACAATATTGTTAATATATTTAAAAGAGTTGTCAACACGTCTAACAAAGTTGTAATGAATTTTCTTGATTACTTATTGTCAATATATATATAAGTGTTGTTAATCTATTTGGAAGAGTTGTCAATGCTCCTAACAAAGTTGTAATGAATTTTTCTAACTATTTGTTGTCCATACATATAGAAGTGTTGTTAATTTATTTGGGAGAGTTGTCAATGCCTTTAACAAAGTTGTTAATATATTTATGTGATAGTAATTTGTGTACCCTGTTTGAATTTCTCAGATTACTCGCAGTGAATACATATAAAGTCATTGTTAACTAATAAATATTAGATAATTCAAGTAGTATGTTTCAAATACAAGTAGTCACTAGGTACTACGTAGTTGTCAAAAGGTTTGATAAATTAAAGTAGTAACTTTAAAAATATAATATATTGCACAAATAGATTGAATATAACATATATATTACTAGAAACAACAATAGTATAGCTATTAATAATTTTACTTTAGTCATTGACTACAAACCAACCAGAATTTTCATGACAGTAACAAAATTTCCTATATTAGAGTAAGCATTAACAACAATGAGCTCCGTGCGTTTGGGTGCACTTGAGAAATGGTAAAGGCCTACCTGTGGCTGAAAAAAACCATCAAGAAAAAATCAGTCACAGAAACCATATGACTCAAAAAATCACAAAGAATTGACTAAAGATTTAGCAAATGGGATATTGTTTATGCTTCTACAAAAAGTAAACGTTGAACTTGATGGATCTTGTTAGCAAATCCACCTCATAAGCAGCTTCCTTCTGTTAGTCGATTGTTCCAAACTCAAAACTCTTAGCAATAAAACATGTGAGAAATCACATGGAGTGAGATTCTGTTAGCAACAAAAAAAAAATCATTAATCATCATCTTTCTCTCTAATTCATCGTCTTTTCCATTGTCTCCCCTCCAAAATTGGACTTCCACCATGAATAAATTTTAAAATCCAAATCACAAAAATAATATAAAGTCAATCCTAGGTTAAATAAAAAATCATCTTCAAGCCATATCTAATATGGAGAAGACAGAGCGAAGAAGACCAAGCGCTTGATTTGAAATGGAGAAGATGAGAAATCAAAGAGGACGAAAGTGAAAATTGTAGAGGAAAAATCAGCTTTTAATGGTGGTAAAAGATTGATGAATCACCAGCATCATCTTCACCAGAACAATCATCGCTGTCCCAGAAAGAGGACAAAGAGCCATCACATCTCAGAAGCAATCGTATTGAAGAAGATGAATAACAACCGCATCGTTGATATCGCAAGACCAGGTGGAAGAGCATAGCGCTGTCTGCTATCACCGTCTCCGTCCGTCATCGCCTTTACCGTTGATCTCATGCCATCCTTCGTCATGCTCATAGTCGTACTTGGTTTTTCTGGTTTTTGAGGAAGGGTGAAGGGGACGAGAGAAGAAGAAAATGAAAAGAAAGTCATATAAGTAAATTGATAACATTTTGAAATTCCGGATTGGTATGTAGGAAGGAATCTGACATTTGTGAAATTTGAGGCACTGATTTGGGATTTCATAATTTTGAAGGTATTTACGTGTCTTTTTCCCTTGTTATTTTTTCTTGAAAAGCTTATATATTAAATAAGAATAAAATTGAAAAGGCTTGTTAAATTTTAAGACATACTTAATAAGGTTTAAAGTTTTTTTTTTTTGGTTTTAGTGAAACTTGTTAGAAGTAACCTGTGAATAGGAGGTGTGATTATTTTAGAATTAAAACAATACAATATACCTGTTGCATGCATTGCATCACCAGCCACTGTAATAGTGGACTTTCTGAAGTTGCTGAAAAGTAAAGGCCATGGTGGACGATGCTTCAAGTCGGTGAGATGCAAGGAGTTCAACTCGCTGTTTGCTATCATCTCCATTGCACTGGCCGGGAAACCTTTTAATGATTCCATTAAAGATTCTCTTATGAGACCTGGATCTTTCCAAATCGTTGAATCTGCTCTTTGAGAATGAATCAAAACATTTAATTTTCAGATTAATATATATGTGTGTGTGTGTGGTGGAACACTGCTGATAATTATTGGATCGTCGAATAGAAGGAAGTTAATTTACTTTAGGAAATATCAAAGGGTTGAATATTTTTAGAAAGAAAAAAAGGATCACATTTGAAGAATTATTAATCCCAATAATAATAAGTTCTAATCCAATAATATAGTGAATATTAGATAATTACAAGTTACTGAAGACCAAACTGATGATTGAACCGTTGAGACTTGAGATAATAGTTCAAGGATCAATAGTCCCCTCATGGTTGATTTGAGGTTAACCCAATTATAATTAAAATAATATAATTTAATTAAAATGTGGAAAATTATTCATATATAATCTGAAAAGTGTAATATTTAAATAAAAAGACATCACCCTGACCAGAAATACATGGAGCATTCATGTATAAACCACACATAATTCAAAAAAATTGAGTTACTAAGCATAAATTGAGAGCACTGGCAAACAAATGCTCTGACGGTGATGGTATGAAAGATGATGGTGACAAAGTGAAAAGAGTGAGGAAGAAATTCCGGCCGACGACGCAGCCTGAAACAGACGATCTGGAGAAAGACAATAAAAAACAAGATAAGAGCAAGTCCTTTAAGGATACTCTTCTTCGGGATAAATCACTTCCGATATCAAAAGATTAAAGAGGCAGTAGCGTTTTCTATAATGCCTGGGCGGATTATATTGATGGACTAATAGGCTATTTCAGTAGGGATAATTCTACAGCAGGCCCAGTTGACCCTAATGCTGAAGGGGATCTTGATGATGAGGATTGTCCTACCCTCCAGGTACCAGGGAAGAATATGAAAAGTGGCGTGCTCCTTGGCGCAAGTTCTTGATCATGAAACTCCCTGGAAAAACGATTCTTCTCGGGGCTCTAAAGGAAAGCCTTAGCAAGCAGTGGATGTCACATCTTACCTGGTTATAGGGAATCAAAAATTGGGATGAGAGTCATTGTAGAAATTAGATGGGGAAATGAAACACCTTTTGATGTAAAACCTCGATAAGGTCCGGACTGGTATTTCTGTGATTATCGGTCTAGAAAAGGCAAAACAGGAAAATTTAAAAAAAAATTCCAAAAAATGGAAAAAGTGTAAAGTAGAGGTTTTGGAAACTTAGCTGAGCCCCAAAAGGTAGAATTTCGGTGAAAATGATTTATTACGGAATTTCCCATAAACGAAGGTTTTTCGGGAAAATATTAAAAAATCAGAGAAAACTAATTATTTAAATTAGTTAGAGGCCTCAATAAATTTGGGAGATTGATGGATAAACCATCTAAATATTTATTTGAATTTATAAAATTAGTTTTAGGCCTTGAAAGCTCAGGAATTAATTTTAGAAAATTTATTTTCCCTCAAAACTACCAATAGAGGCCTAATCGGAGAAAATTCAAAATAAATACCTAGAGGTGGCAAAAAATTCTGAAAATTTTCAGATCATATTCTCATATTAAAATATGAATTATCAAGGAGATAAATGAATTTTTGGAGGTCTGGAAAAATGATGGAATGTTACTAGTTAATAGTAATCATAAAGTTTCAAATTGGTTTGGAATAGTGATTTGGTTTGTGAGCTAGCTTTCTCGACCAGACCAAATAATTTGTGGGACCCACGTTGAGCCCAATAAGGGCCCAATTTCGTGCAGCTTCCAAGTCCCTCAAATTTTAATTAAAAATTAATACAAATTAGGGGATAATTGTGTGGGAAAATCTAGAAAATGGCTACTTGGGATAATCTGATCCTTCCAGCATTTGATGGCTGCCACCTACACCCTTGAGGTGTCCTAAATTTCAGCCAATTGAGGAAGGAAGAGGACAGATCAATTTTTCTATAAATACCCCTAGAAAATACCAAGAAAATGTTGGAAAATTAGAAAAAATAAGGGGAGACTTTGCCACTGTTCATCCAACCCCTTTGTTCAAAATTCTTGAAGAGTTTTAGGTAAGAAATCATCCAACAAATACCAAGGAAACATTAAGGTATATGTCTAAGCATCATTATCCCTAAGTATTACATTGATTAGATTAGGATGTTTGCTTGGAAAAATACCGAAAAAATGCTGGAAAATGTTGCAAAATTCGGTTGGATGTGTGATGCTTAGGAAAGGATAGAAACCTTAATAATCAAGTGGAATAAGGAAGATTAAGTGGTATATGAATTGATTTTTGGATGAAATCAAAGTTACGGTTTAAGGGGAGGAATTTCATCCAGCACTGTTCATAGGGAAGGAGTTTGTTTTTCATTGATTTGATGATTCCAATGGCTTTAAAACATATTTTTATCTAGGGATATGTTGTTGGGAAGTGTTTAAAATCATTGGAATCAAAAATAGAAATTTTGGAAACATATAGCCTCCTATTCGGCCAAGTGAAGATCATGGGAAATGAGTGTGAATTTTAAAAATTTGATTGCACCATTGGATTCCTCATAAAAAATTGTATAGGACTGAGTCATGAAATGATTGATTCTAAAGAAGGAATCATTTTGTTAAAAAATCAAAGAGAAAGGGGGAAATTGTTAAGTTAATGTTAAAGTGTTGGAACCAAATTGTTTTGTGTTTAATATGATATATGTTTATGCTTGGTTTAATAGACATTGAGAGGAGGAACTAAGGAAAAGCATTGCTCTTTGGAGTAATCATTTGGACAAGCTTTTAAAAAGGTAGCTTTGAATTATAATTTGATTGTTTATCTTGCTTGTTTGTTGTGATTTGTTGTTTGCTTAGATCGGAGGAACTGTGTGGTGATTTTTATTGTTTGATTGACATTGGTTATGCTTTGGCCAAATGCTTTGTGGTATGTCAATGTGGATAATGTAATGTTCCTCTCCTTGCATGATATTTGGTATAAATTCTTATGAGTTGAGAATGGTTTAGGTTGCATGACATGTCACAATTAAACTTGTATTGATTTACATGATAATTATAATTCATATGCTACTAACATTTCTTTGAAGTCTCACTCCTCCTATGTCATTTTATGCATTAATTAGGAAGTGGACCAAGCATGGGGCAAGGGAAAGAATTGGCCTTAGAATGAAATGGCTTTATGAATATTATGTTATGTTAGAAACCTTTATCAAGTGTACTAAACTTTATGTTGATTTTATGATAAGTTATGGATAATATTTTGATGTAAATTATATTGTTATTCCATGTTCCAATATTGGAATTATGCTTGATGCATTGTGAAAAGAACGTGGATGAAAGAAAAAGAGGAAATAAATCAAGAAAGTGATAATTGGGGAAAAAAATTCCCTAAAAAGTGCCAAACTTGTGACACATAAAATAATGAGAAACTGTTGGAGCTTGAATCTCTAAAAGATCTCATTTTTAGCTTTAAAACAAGTGATAATTTATTAAATTTAGAGTTATGTGCTAAGAGTTATGCCCTTCCAAAGTTGGGCAAAAATACTGAAAATTTGAAAATTTACCAAATAAATAGTGCAATCTGACAAATTTCCTGGAATTATTCTGGATGGAATTGGACCTAATAAGTATTTTTCGTCCATAGTACACTTAGCAAGCTTCGTGTGAAAATTGGAACCACATCGTTTTGATTTTTCTACAATTAGTTATGAATTTTCAAAGTTGGCCCATTTTCATAAGAACAGTGTACGGACAGAATTAAAGGTAAAATTTTGAAACTGAAATTTTTCATCCGGAAACGCTGCAAAACACGTTATAATGGTTCCAAATGATGTATAATGAGTTATAAAGAGAGGTATGACAGTGGACAACCAAGAGTCCCTATACGACTCAAGATATCGACAATGGTTACTTTGTGGTGTCTTTTGATGACGAAGAGGATATGAATTGAATATATCAGGAGGGTCCATGGATGGTGTCGGATAGATATCTTGGTTCAAAGATGGCATCCCAATTTTGATCCTTGGTGTGCTGAACTCCAAAAAAAGATTTTTGTCTGGGTTTGAATTCCTCTCCTCCTACTTGAATTATGTAATGCTTCCACTTTGAGTTATATTGGCTCTCTAATAAGACGGATATTGAAAATTGATTGCATTACCTATGCGAGCGAACGAGGGAGGTATGCACATATTTGTATTGAAGTCGACCTTCAGAAACGGTTGAAGTCGTCGGTGAGCATTTTTGGTTAACAAAGGTTCATTGAGTATAAAGGTTTGCATCTGATATGTTTTTGCTATGGAAGGTACAGATACATCACAGGGATACATGCCCAGAGATTGCTAGATCTAATGATACGGTAGAGAAAGTGGTTACTGAGATCTATAAAGAAATTGTGCATAAACAAAAGGACGCCCCAGGCCCATCCATGGAAACTGACGCTGCTAGTGGACCAACTAACGATGAAGTAGAGCCGACTAGGGGGAAAAGTCCTCGTGAAGGCATGAAGGCTAAGACAACGGTGGTAGGTGGTGCTCCAATGACAAAGGATGGACATGGCGTTTGGAATTTGGTGCAATGGTCGAGAAGGTGTAATCCCAGAAACTCTAATAAATTAGGAGAAACCACGAAATCAGACATGAAGATCTCTAATCCAATCAAGGAAAGGAGCAATATCTGCAGGAAAGATATCAGTATAAAAGAGGCCTTAATAAATGAGGCAAATAAAGCAAAAAATTAGCAAGGTCAACATGGTGGAGCCAGAATCTTTAGCAAAGACATCTCAAATAAAAAAAGGTGGGTCCCAGTGGCTCAAAAGAAACCGTTGAAAGGAGACTCTCATAGGAAGGCCAAAGAAAATAAGTTAGGAAAGGACCCAGAACACATTGGGCTGAGAGTGGGGCAGACCCAAGAGAAGAGCCACTTTCTTGATCTGCCAAACCCATTCCAAGCTTTA
Source organism: Neltuma alba (assembly GCF_004799145.2). Taxonomy (NCBI): domain Eukaryota; kingdom Viridiplantae; phylum Streptophyta; class Magnoliopsida; order Fabales; family Fabaceae; genus Neltuma; species Neltuma alba. The sequence continues at coordinate 143,831 of NW_021635786.1, forward strand.
TCTAACTCAGCAGGGGAAGAACTTATGGATGAAGAAAATACTCCAGCATCTAACTCTTCTCCACCATTAATTAATAATTCAGAGATGGAAATATCTCACGTACCTTGTGCTCCTACCTCGAACTCTATCTAACCAGAACCACATGAAGCTGGAAACATAAAAGTGACTGAAACTGTTATTTCTAATTTGTCTGCTACCAGGGGATCTATAAGCACCAAACTCTCGAATGGTTCTCCATGATTTTTCTCTTCTGGAATTGTAGAGTACAGGCTCCAAAGCACTACCGGGGCTTGTAAAAGAAATAAAAAAGAAATACAATGTTGATTTCTTGGATTTTTTTTGAAACCAAGTGCAGCGGTGCAGTAGCGAGTCAACGCTGTCATAGGTTGGGCTTTGATAAGTTTGTGATTGTTGATGCCGTAAGTTATCGAGGAGGTCTCTGGGTTGCTTGGAATGAAGAAAATTTCTCTATCTCCATTATAAGTAAGGTGGACCAATTCATTCATGTACTAGTGGAGAATGGGCACCAACAAATTCATTCATCTACACTAGTCCAAATGCAAATAGTCGCAGACAACTGTGGACAAACTTGGCTGATTTACAGTCTAATGATAATTGGCCGTGGGTCCTTGGTGGTGATTTTAACGCCACTCTCTTCCATTATGAGCGACACTCTACTGCCCTTCACACGAGCCCCCCTTATAAGGACTTTATTTCTTAGGTTGAGGACTTGGAGATGAATGACCTCGACTGTAATGGTCCCTTAGGGAAAATTGTAAAAGTCGAATTGATTGTTGTATGGCAAATAATAGTTTCAGAGACACTTTCATTGATGCTTTTGTTAAACACCTCACCTGGTTCAAATTGGATCATCGATCGATTCTATTAAACACCACTCTTGATCAACCCCATCGCAGAATCGAAAAGCCATTTAGAGTTGTAGCCTCTTGGGTTCTTCATGAAGACTTCTCTAGAATGGTTAATACTTCTTAGGACGCTCAATGGGAACACCAACATGAATAGTTTCATGCTAGATGTCAAAGCTTGGAGTTATAACATTTATGGTCACTTGGGGTGGCAAAAGAGCATATTAATGGGAAGATTGGAAGGCTTGACTCATAGCTATGGGACTAATAATTTATCGTCATCAACTAATCAGCTCCACCAAAAACTCTAGCTAGAACTTGAAGACATTCTAATTCAAGAGGATATTCTGTGGGCTCAGAAAGCAAAGTGTAGTTGGTTCTCCCTTGGTGACAAGAATTCAAAGTATTCCTATGCACCTGTCAATGGGAGACAATGTAGAAATAGAATCCTTGCTATTAAAAATGATTAGGAGGAATGGATTGATGACACGCAACAAATTAAGAACCTGGCCACAAACTATTTCATTAATCTTTTCAAGCATGACAATCATGGCCCTTCTCCACTCCATAATTGCTATTCCTATCCCTAGTTTGGAAAGGATGGATTTGGAGGATTTGTCTCAATCTATTTCTAATGAGGAAGTCAAAAGAGCTATGTTCAGTATAGGTGCTCTCAAGTCTCCAGCTCCGGATGGTCTTAACGCTCTTTTCTTTCAGAGCCAATGGGACACCATAGGAGTGTCAGTTATCAAGACGGTAAAGGAAGTTTTTGAAGATCCTACCAACATCAAGAAGCTCAATCGCACCTATCTTGTTCTTATTCTGAAAAGGGAGTCTCATGAGTTTATTTATGACTTTCGTCCTATTAGCCTATGTAATGTGACTTATAAAACTATTACTGAGATTATATCTAATAGGATTAAATGTTTCCTCTCACAGGTCATTTCACCGAATCAATATAGGTTTGTCCCATGCTGCACAAGCTTAGACAACATTATTATAGCGCAAGATGTTATACACTCCATGAGAAACATGCATAAGAAGCAGGGTTTTATGGCCCTTAAAATTGATCTGGAGAAGGCATATGACTAGGTCAGATGGGATTTTGTTATGGAATGCATAAATGAGCTCCAATTCCCTTAGAATATGAAAGATGTTATTAAAGCCTGTATTTCCTCCTCTTCAATGCAAATATTATGGGAAGGAAGCAAGGCTAACAGCTTCGCTCCTGAAAGCGGACTTAGACAGGGTGACCCTCTTTCACCATATTTATTTGTTATATGCATAGAGAAATTAGCGCATATCATACAAGTACAAGTAGACGCTAAACGTTAGAAACTAATCAAACTTGGTAAGGATGGTCCCCCCATATTTTATTTATTTATTGCTGATGATTTGCTTTTGTTTGTAGAAGCAAGTATGGAGCAGGTGGAGGTTGTAAATAATTTCCTCAATAAATTTTGTGACGCCTCAGGACAATGAGTCAGTTTAAGTAAAACCAAGGTCTTTTTTTCCCAAAATGTACATTTCGAGAGTTACCCAATTAAGTAAAGCTTTGGATTTCTCTAGTACTACCAATCTTGGGAAGTACCTGGGGGTCCTACTACGTCATGAAAGAGTCACCTCGGAAACATATTAGTTTGTTCTTGATAAAGTCTGTAACAAGTTGAGCTCTTGGAATGCATCCCGGATTTCATTTGTGGGTAGAGATACTCTAATCAAATCAGTTGTCGCTGCAATGCCTTCTTATTCCATGCAAATTGCCAATATTCCCATCTCTACTTTTGATGATTTTGAGAAGCAAGCACGTGACTTCCTTTAGGGCTCCTCCAATGGAAAAAAGAGGATGCACCTCATAGCTTGGGACAAGGTGTGTAATGAAAACAAACAAGGGGGTCTCAAAATGAAATACTTGAAACAAAAAAACCGGGTATTCATGATAAAGCTTGGTTAGGGCTTGGTTAATAATCATAGCTCTCTTTAGACACAAGTAATCAAAGCTAAGTAAGGATGTGCTAATGACCTCCTTCCAAATATCAACATCTCAAAACCGAGGTCCAATACTTGGAATGGCATCAAAATGAATTGGAAACATGTTAAAGACGGTATCCAGCAGGTCTATGATAGAAACAGTAACACCAGGGTGAGATTGAAATGGGAGAAGCATGGTTCCTTTACAGTTAAGTCGGCCTACCGATCCCTAGACCAGAACAGTGAGACTAGTCTGACTAGATGGATGAATATTTGGAAGCTCAAAATTCCTCAACGATGCAAAAATTCAGCTTAGTTAGTGATGCATGATTGACTCATAACAAACCATATGAAGTTCAGACTCAATATACACCCTACTGGTACGTGTGAGAGATGCAATCTACACTTGGAAGATAGTCTTTATGCCCTTCGAGATTGCAATACTGTCAGGAGCGTTTAGGACGCAATTATTTCTCCTTCTTTTTGTACTAGATTCTTCTCAAGCAATCTCTGTGACTGGTTTCAGCTTAACATGACCAAAATAGCGAGTAAAGAGATGTGCTACTGGAAAGGGCTTTGTGATTATTTGCTGGCTGTTATGGTGAGATCGAAATGATTGTCTTCATAATAATACAACCTCAATTGCCACAAGTGCTTATGTAACATTCCATTTTTTTTTCCTTTATCTTATTTTAAGATTTAAGTCATATGGGTGGGAGATTAATTAATAATATTTGAAATTAAATCTTATTGTATAAATTATAAATCATAATTTTTCTGATATACATATAAATTATGAAAAGAAGAAAAAAATTTATTATATATATAAATAAAAAATATATAAAAAATAAAAATAAAAGGCAAGTGGGTGGCACGTGGGCCACCCCCCGCCAGTTGGTTGGGAAGGGTTAATTCCCCTGTTTGGGCTGCGGCGTCCTTTAAAAAAAAAAAAGGGTATGGCATTGGCATTTCAAGTGGGGGTCACGTGTATCCCCACTTTCAAAATATTTTTCCCTCCCCTTTGCTGCTTTGTTCGGCTTTGTCTGGTTCGTCGTCCTGTTGCGTGAGAGAGTGAGAGTGAGAGGTTGAGGGTGTGAGCAAGAAGAGACTCTTTGGTCTCATCTAAAATATTTAGGTAAAGCTATTTTTCTTCCTACTTTCTCTATTTAGTTTCTTCTATTTATTTTTCTAAGTTTATGGCAGAAAAATAAATTTTTAGGGCTTGATATATTGTTGATATTTGAAGTTTTAACTTATTTTTATGATATTGGTGGAGCTTATGGGGTTAGAATAGAAGCCTTGTGACTTAGATTTTTAGTTAGATGGTTGATTTGAGGCAACATAAGTTTTGGTTGGTTGGAAAATTGTGATTTGTGTTAATAATGATATTAATTTCAAAATTTATCTTTTAGTTTAGTTCATTAGAGGTTATATTGAGGATTCAATACTTGAATTTTAAGGATTTTTATTGAAATAGGAATGTTGATGATTTTTGGAGAGACTTTAACTAGTAGAAGTTGGGTGTTTGGAGTAAATTGGGAAAAATAATATAAGTTATTGATTCTAATGAATGGAGAATGATTAATGGAAGAAGGGAATAGGATTGTAATAATGTTTGGAGGCATAGTTGATATATGGTTATTTTTCTAAGAGTTAAAGTAAGCACTTTTTGGAGATTTTTGGTTGATTTGAAGGAATTATTATTATTAATAATGTGATTGAGAGAAATAGAGTTGGGAAGTACTAGAAATTGTTACTTGGAGGAATAGATGAATTATTATTTTTTCCCAAAGATATTCTCTCTGTGTGAGACAATTATGGGGATTTAATTAATAAAATATTTTAATGCTATATTAATTAGTTTATTTATTTATTAATATATGTTTATAAATTTATTATTGCAGAGTGAGCTTAGTTTGGGCTCTTGGGTCTTGAATCCTCCCATTTTAGTTCTTGTCACTACTAGAACAAAAATACTTCTAACATTGCAAAATAACGGCGGTTAAGAAGAAAAACGCCGTGAAGAAAAAGGCGTTGACATTTTTGTAAATAAGTTGCTTGACTGTTGATTTTCCACGACAGTTATTAAGAAAACTGCCGTGAAAAGTACTTTTAATGGTGGTTATTTAATACAGTGTTTTTAAATAACCACTGTTAAAAGTATTTTCCACTGCAGTTTTCTTAATAACTGCTGTGGAAAGTTTTAAAATAACCAAGGATAGGGTTTAGTTTTACTCATTTTGACAGTTTTGTATCAGTGTGCCGTGGTCCCCCATTGCCCCACTACCAACAAACTTCCATTACTGGCCATTCCCCAATGTTTCCCACTTTTTAAACTCCTCCATTTAGCTTGTGGTGTCTTGTTGTCGTCCACCACCGTTTGATCGCCCAACTTCGCACCTTTGAATCATCGTACTGAGTGAGTATCCTCTTCTTTCAATCTTTTTAATTTTTCTTGGTTTCTTGGATGTTTTGACCATAAAAATCTGTTGTATTTCAAATGGGTTTGTTAGTTTTACATTATGGTTGGCTTGCATTGTTGATTTTGTGTTTTTTATATACTTGAGTTGTTGATTAGCGGCATTTGACGTGAGAAAACCTCAATTCCTTCCTATATACGATAATAAAAACATGTTTAAATGTTTGAAGTTGATTAGTTTTGAAGTTTGTGATTTTTTAAATAATTTTTTGATATTTATTTCGAATATTTGGTAATTTTTTTGTAATAAATTTGATAATTTAGTAATAAATAATCTGTTAATTGTTTTGTGAATTTTTTTTTTCGTTATGAACTTTGATTGATGATAAAGTGTTGTTTGAAATTTCATTGCAATTGGATATCATTTGTGTTTCTGTTTTGGATTCAAAAGTTTTAATTTTAAGAATCTTTATTCATTAAATTGTTTTGAAATTGAATTCTTATTTTTTTTATTTGTTATATTTCTTCAAATTTATCTTGTATTTAATTTGTTTATTACATTGTTAAGTTGGTTTGGTTGCTTGATTGATTTGTTTAATTTTTATACAAATTTGGGATTTGTTAGATGAAATATTAGAATGGAGGACCTAAGTGGAAAATATTTTTACAAAAATTTACTTTTTTAAGTATATATGTGTTTTAATGTATTTTTCCAAAAAACTAAATTTTACATACAAATCTATTTTTATTTATTTCTATAACATTAAATTAGAAACAAGTGTTTGAAAAAAAATTATATTAAATTAATTTAATATTTTTATAAAACTTTATGCATGTTGAAATATGTTATGAAGAATAGTTTTAATTTTGATTAAAATAATTTTTGTTTAAAAATTTTACATAACTTATATATGTTTGTTTGATTTTATATTTTTATCAACATTTTAGCTCATTCACTATATATACCAATTTTCAAGAAATAGCTTAATCTAATTTTTAAAAGTAATTATATATTTCATTTTTTTATTATAATATATTTAATATATTTATGGTCCTTTTAAATAATTACAAATTTTAAGATTTTTTATAATAGATATAGCTTTTTCCTGGTCCTTCATTCTAATTTTCCTTTTGTTATATATTTAAGGGGAAATTCTGTCGAATTTTTTATTTTTAAAAAAAAGACATTCCTTTTAATTTGTAATTAAGTGTTAGTCAATTTTAATTCATTGACTAACATTTAATTATTTTATTATTTTAATATTTGAATTAAGGAGTTAGAATTGAGCTTGACAACTATATTCATTGACTCTATAGAACAATGGATCGTAGTTAGATGAAAGCTAAGAGAATTAGTAAAGAATATGAGGATGAGGTTGAAAGGTTTCTTCAATTTGCTTAAAGAAATGCCCCTAATAAAAAAGATGGATTGTACTATTGTCCTTGTGTCAAATGCTTAAACAATAGTCGGAGAAGCATTTCTGAGATAAAAAAGCATCTTATTTGTGATGGGATAAATTTGAGGTATGCAAATTAGATATGGCATGGAGAAATCAGAAAGACTACAAAAGACTACACTGTCTGGAAAAGAGAGGGTTGTGAATGAAGACTTTGGTGATAGAATTTCGGATATGTTTTATGACATAAGGTCTGAATCCTCTACACAGTTCTCTCCCACTTTTGAAACTTTATGTAGTAATGCAGAGACGCCTTTATACCCAGGGTGTAAAGATGATTACACAAGTTTGACAACTATGTTGAAATTAATGAACTTGAAGGTAAAAAATGGTTGGACCGATGCTAGTTTCACGGAATTACTTGAACTGCTGAGTGATATTCTTCCAAAGGGAAATTCACTTCCAAAACGAATGTATGAGGCAAAGAAAATTTTGTGTTCGATGGGTTTGGAATATGAGAAGATACATGCGTGCCCTAATAACTGTATATTATTAAAAAATGAGTATGAAGGGTTGAATAAGTACCATAAATGTGGGACTTTAAGACACAAAGTTAAGAAAGATGATGGTGATTATAATAAGATGACCGAAGATTCTCCTTTGAAGGTTCTATGGTATCTTCCAATAATACCACGATTTAAGCGTCTATTTGCTAATGCCACGGAAGCAAAGAATTTGAGATAGCATTTCAATGAGAAAATATGTGATGGAAAGCTTTGTCACCTAGTAGATTCTTCTCAATGGAAAACAATAGATCAAAAATTTTCTTAATTCGATAGCAAGCCAAGAAACTTTCGGCTAGGGCTTTGTACGGTTAGAACTAATCCATATGGTAATCTTAGTAGCACACACAATGCTTGGCCGGTGCTCCTCATAATTTACAACTTGCCTCCTTGGTTATGCATGAAAATAAAGTATATCATGCTATCTTTGATGATCTCAGGGCTAAAATGACCGAGAAACAATATCGATATGTATTTAGCACCTTTGATTGAGGATCTAAAGAAATTATGGGAGGAAGGTGTTGATATGTTTGATGCATATAAACAAGAGACCTTCAATTTACGTGCCATGATCTTCACCACGATAAATGACTTTCCGGTATATGAAAATTTGTCAAGATACAATGTTAAGGGGAATAAAGCATGTCAGATATGTGAAGAAGGCATCCACTGCATGCAACTTAAACATGGTAGGAAGATAGTGGACCTTAGTCATAGAAGGGTTTTTAGTCGGCACTACCCTTACCGTAGGTTGAAGAAGACATTTAACAACTCACAAGAATATCAAATGGCTCCAATACCATTAACTGGAGAAGAAGTTTATCAACGGGTGAAGGGAATTAATACGGTCTTCAGTAAAAAGAAGAAGAAAACTGCCAGTGAGAGGAATATGTGGGAAAAAGATCTATCTTTTTCGATCTTCCATATTAGCGAAGTCTTGATGTGATGCATGTGAAGAAGAATGTGTATAAGAGCCTTGTTGGCACACTTTTACATATAAGTAGAAAGACTAAGGATGGAATCAATACAAGATGAGACTTAGTCGAAATTGGAATAAGAAAACTCCTCCACCCACAAGAAAGAGATGGTAGGAGGACTTATTTACATCCAGCTGCGCATACATTATCAAAAGAAGAGAAAAAAGTTTTTGTGGTTTTGTCAATAGCATTAAAGTGCCACAAGTTTATTCTTCTAATTTGAGCAAACTTGTTTCAATGCAAGATTTGAAAATAACAGGGATAAAGTCTTATGATTATCACGTGTTGATGCAAAAATTACTTCCACTTGCTATTTGAGGCATTATGAAAACCGATGTGAGAAGTACTATTATAAGACTTTGTATGTTTTTTAGTGCCATTTGCAACAAAGTCATTGATCGTACTGAGTTAGATGAATTAGAAAATAAAGGTTATGTGATCCTCTCCCAATTAGAAATGCACTTTCCTCTATCATTTTTTGATATTATGGTCCACTTGATAGCTCATATTGTGTGAAAGATAAGACTTTGCAGCCCTGTATGTTTAAGGTGGATGTACCCGTTTAAGAGATACATGAAAATCCTAAAAAGGTACTCTAAGAATCCTTATCCACTCGAGGTATCGATTGTTGAGAGATATGTAGCTGAAGAGGCAGTTGAGTTTTGTAACGCATATCTTGATAGGGTAAAGGCAGTTGGGCTTCCTCAATCTCAACGTGATTAGGGGAGAAGCAAGGGAACACGGGGTGTCATAATGAAGTCTATGTCAAGAGAAGTTGTAATATAGGCACATCTATACATTTTAAACAATACGGATGAAATTTTGCCTTACTTGAATGCCCACAAGAATATACTGAAGAACTTGAATCCAAGAAAGAATGATATGCAACTAGCTAATGAACATAATAAGTCATTTGTAGAGTGGTCCAAGCAAGAAGTATTAAAATATGGCAATCCTTCTGAGACAATATAGAGGTTAGCTGCAGGGCCTTGTTTTGAGGTTTTGTATTGGGGCGGATATGACATAAATGGTTATTCATTTTACACAAAAACCCATGACGATAAGAGTACCACGCATAACAGTGGGGTGATGGTAGTAGCTGAAGCTATGCATTTTGCTAGTTCTAAATATAGAAACCCAATGTTGGCAGCAATGTCCTATTATGGAATAATAGAAGAGATATGGGAGGTTAGTTATACCAAGTTTAAAGTTCCCGTCTTCAAATGTAAGTGGGTTAATAGTAATGTTGTGCAGGGGGATAAAGAATTTGGATTTGTTTCAGTCGATCTTGAGAGGTTTGGATATGGAGATGAGCCATTTATTTTAGCTAGTCAAGCGAAATAAGTGTTTTATGTTCCTAATCTAGCAAAGAAAAAAATTGTCTATTGTGTTTCAAGGTAAGAGGCAAGGAGTTGATGGAGATGATGGTGACTCAGAGTTTAATCTTGATGACCACCTCGCCTTTCACAACTACTCGACCTAAAACAGTTGAATTAGATTTGGTAGATAATGACTATGTTGTTAGAGATGATCATTGTGAAGGAATTTGGAAGGATAATCGTTGTAAGGCCTAAATAAATTATTTGATGTTTCTTATTAAATTCATTTCATATTTATTATTATTATTCGTAATATGATTTTTTTTGTTATATATACTTAATATTTTTATTAACTTGATATTTCTTATTCTTATATTTATTAACTGGTTGTTCTTTGAACAGGAAATGGATAAATCCGGTCAATAGGACTCTACCAACGACAGGTCCTTTACTAGTAGCCAGAGAAAGGATAGAGGGCCAACCCATATGAGGCATTTGGCTTTACGTGATGAGACCACACAGCCCATGAGGATTACAGTGGAGTTTGATCATGGTTTGGAGCCTATAGGAAAGACTAGGGCTCAATTTACTAGTTATGTGGCTTATATTGCATACAGTAAGATTCTGATTGACATTTCTAGCAAGAAGAAGGTGGATAAAGATTTGAAGCAAAACATTTGGGAGGATATTTTGGTACATTACGAATTCTTTTATCTATTTGTTTCAATTATAATTGCTTATTTACTTTTTACCCTATGCTATTGTATTGCAGTTGACATTTGATATTCCCGCCACTAAGCAAATGAGAGACCGTCTGTTTAAACAACTTGATGAACGATAGACGGATTTTAAATCCATGCTTACAAAGCACTATATTCGTGGAAAAAGAAAGGTTGAGCATCCTAAGGAATGATAGCAGTTTATTAGCAATGAGGTATGAGAGAGTTTTGTGAAGGAACATAAAGACCTTGCATTTCAGGTTTGGTTTCTTCAAACTTAGTTTTTAATCAGTTCATCTTTTATTTAACTAAACTAACTTTGTTGAATTTGTTTCATTGTCATAAGCATTGAATCAGAAGAACAAGTAAATATATGAGCAGAATGTATACCCACATACCATGTCTCGTGAAGAGTATGGTGGGTTGGAAAGAAGCATGATGGAGGAGCAGATGGAGAATGCATAGATGGTAGCTGCTTCAGATCCTACTGGCTACATTTCAGCCATTGAGCATCCTTCTCGCTAAGAAATATAGAAGGTGATGAGGATTAAAAAGGGTCAATACATTACTCTAGAGTCTGCTGATGTTGCTGAGAGGATTGTAAGTAATATTTATACATTATGCTTCAAATTGATTTTTTTAATTATCTTAAATTGAATTTCTTGCTTTAATGTTACAAAATACACTTGAGAAGCAATTATCCTAAGGTACATTCATCCCTCAAGGACAGATGGATATCTTAGCCACTGTTATTGGAAAGGCTGACCATCTTGGTAGAGTGAGAGGGGCCCCTGAAAGGATTAGTATTAAATAATTTTTTGGCCCTGGTTCATAAAGAAGCACTGGATCATTCTTTGCTAACATGATATCTAAAGAGGAACTCGACCAATGATTACATGAAGAAAGAGAGAGAGTTCGAGCTGAACTCAGTGAACAACACAAGACAGAGATGCAAAAGATACGTGAGGAGTTCGACGTTAAGTTTCAATAGGCTATGATGATGATGGGCACGACCGGATTCCAGATGCCCCGAGTATCTGAACCTTCCCAGGTAATAATCATACATATTTTCAAATCTTCTAAAGGTTCATTTGATCCATTTAAACTTATTTAATGTGCCTTAACTAATTTCATATTATGTTTTAGGGTTCACTTATGATAAAAAGTGGGAAGCGTAGTAATAATTAGATACAGCAACTGACAGTGTCTAACCTTGACCGTAGCCATAACCCTGTCAAAGATGATAGAATGCCGTGTGCTCTTTATGTGGACTTTGGAGATTTAGCTGTTCATGTCACTAATGGTCGAGCATTCTTGGGCACAATGATCCATGGCATGAAAGTTCCAAAGGATCAAGCAAGGCTGACGGTGGATAGGATTCTTCATGGTCATGGTGGTACACCAATACCCAACCCTACTGATGAGGTTCAACTATTGGCTTAGGCTAAAGGACATTTCATTTTATGGCCAAAGAAACTTATTACAAAGCCACTGACGAAAAAGGTGACAGCGAAGAAGGCCACAGCGAAGAGCGCATCATCAGATCCTGTACTCCTGCCTCTTCCTGGTGATCTTACCCTTATGTATTCTAGTTTGGAGGTTCTTCATTCCATAGTGCCAAACATGGATAAGCCCGTTACTTGCAAAATGCTGCTAGGGATTGTGGGTTCAAATATAACATACAACTTCACTATTGACAAGAAGGACCTCGTTCAGTTCCTCAACTTTAAGGAGCTGGATATAGTCCTTATGCAGCTGGCTATTTTGTAAGTTACAATATCATTTTCTTAATTCATGTTATACTTATACATGTCCTAATGTTTCTTATTTGAACAACAGGCATTTTACTCAAATCTGTCGACAAAGAGGACTTAAAGGAACATATGACTTTATGTGTCTGTAAAGGGTGCAGAAAATAGTCAATACTATGGAAGCGAGGCCGATCTACATGATGACTACAATGACTCAGACAAGAAAGCAAATATATTTTGCACCTTACATGGAAGGGTAAGTATACTATTGTATTTGAGATACACAAGTTGTATGTATAGGATTATAATTAACATGGTTTGTATTTTGCAGTTATCATTGGACCCTAATTGTTGGTGCCCTTTTTGATAACAAAGTCTACTGGTTCGATTCCCTCTATGGAAGTCCATCCGAAGAAACCAAAGATGTCATCGACACGTTAGTTTTTGTTTATATATTTATTACGAGTGAAGTTTATAAAAATATGCTCTAACATCATTAAATTTTATTGTTGATAAGGCTTTTCATAGTTTCAATGTTGTGGCGAAGAAGCAAAATAGACAACCACCAACATAGATTCTCCCAAAAGTATGTTATTTTGAGCTAAATATATACTGTTAAATCTTTTTCAATAATTAAAGTTAATGTTTATAATTAAAGTCTAATATTCAATTTTATATTTCATTTTGTTAGTATCGTTGTCAACAAGAGTGTTGAATGTGGATATTATGTCATCTGCTACATGAATGACATCATTGAGACATGAGTGACTGAGAAATTAGATAAGGTAAAGATAAGTTACGTCACATGTAATTCTTCAGTTCTTTTCACATTTTTGATTAAGTTGACTATGTTATTTTTTATTTATAGGTATTTCAAAATGTTACGCCATATCAAATGGAAGAAATCAACTTGACGAGAGATACTTTGTAACAACATTTCTATAGAGTTTTGAAAATTTGAAATAGTTAGATCATTCCTCAAAAAATTCATCGTTAGATTTTTTTCTCTTAGTTCCCCCTATACATGTTCCTTAGTTCTATTGTGCAGACATAATTAGCTTAGCTTGTTACTATTCTTTGAATTATGCCTTTACTTGTTGTTAGGAGAAGTAGCAAGCTAAGGTATCATCTTGTAGTTATAGGATTGGTTTCTATCCTGCCTAGATAGATTCGACCCCTTGTAAGCTCTTTGTGCCTATGTTAAAAGAAATTTCAATGCTTACTGCAATGTATGTATTAACCAGCTAGTTATATAGTCATCTTGAAATAGTTTTGTATTTATATTCTGCACTGTCTGCATTTATTTGGAATTGTAAACTGCAGGGAGCCAAAAAAAAGTAAACAAAATATTATTAAAAAAATTACACTTTTAACGGCTGTTATTTAAATAACAACCGTTAAAAATATTTACCACGGCGGTTCTTCCAAAAACTGCTGTGGAAAATTGAATTTCCACTACGGTTACTTTAAAAACCACTGTGGAAAATGAATTTTCCACGGCAGTTTTATTAATAACCGCCATGGAAATTTGATCTTGCATGGTGGTTTTTATCAGAACCGCCGTATTTTATTTACCTTTCAACGTCAATTGTATCCATTGCGCCTTCATTGTTAAAAACCCTTAATAATTGCTGTTAAAAGCCTTTTTTTTGGTAGTGCGTGTCAAAAAACTTGAGGTAACCACTTTCTAATTTACCTTGTATGCTTGTTGATGTGATTATATGCATGTTTTGATATTATAGATGTTATTATTATATGTTATGGTGATTTATGTATAAAAATAAAATATATATATATATATGAAAATTTATGTTTTGATAAATTTATTAGTTAAGTGGGCATGAATTATTTTATCTTGTGAATATCCTGTTGATGTTGAACAAAAATTTGATTATTGAATTTGAGGATGCTTTATGAATATTGGATTATGCGGAATTGGATGGTTGGAATGTTTATGGAGTTGTATTGGGTTGTGTTGAAATGTAATTGTGGGAGATTTGATTATTTATACCACGTGGTATAGCCATTACTTGGCACCCAGTGGCTAGCTTTAACATTCATAGGGCCCTTGGTATCACCCTTTCTTTGGTCGAGTCAAGGGTCAGTCCAAGGGACATGACACCTTTCCATATTCCAAGGAAAGGGAACCCATGGTCCGATATGAGCTCTGTAACTTTTGGCCAAGTCACACCTCATTATTGGAGAGTTTGGTGCAGTCTTGCAAAAGAGACGAATCCTATGATGTGTGAATAGACCATGGGTTCTGTCAGAGGTTATAAGAAGGTTATAAGGATGGTTGATGAAGTTCCGTGCATGCAAGTTACTTTTTGAATTACTATATATTATTTTCCGTAAAGATGTTTACCCTATATGTTATTTGAAATTATACTTTGCCTACTTAACTATCTTGTAATAACTCCATGTATACTTGTTGAATTGGAATTATGGTTACTGGGTCAATTTGACTCACCCCATGGTTATTTAATATTTTTTTCAGGCGAGGGTTCAGGTGTTCATCCCCAAGGGAAGTTGTTCGAGGCTTGAGTTTTCCTTTCCACTCTATATAGCCTCTGTTTTGGTATACATGATTTGATTGATCTATATTACCAAACTTTAGGGCCTTTTTGTTATACTTGACATAATTTTAACTTTTCCGCTATATTCTGGAATTGTGCTGTTGGGCGGAGCCCTTTTTGACACGTGTGACTTTTAGTTTGGTTGTAATTGTTATGGGCAGTAGTGATTGTTATTCTAATGAGCTTCAAAGACCCTAGCCCATTTACAACTGGTCTTAATTGTATTTTGAGATTCCAAAGTATTGTTGGTAGATTTGATACATACATGAAAAATCAAGTGTTAGACCCTTTCTTATTTGATTATCTATCTTTACGATTCTAGAACAGTAGCTACTACTCTGTTAAAGATATTGATTGTTATTGATTGTTTTTTATTATGGTAGATTTCTATTTGATTGGTTTTATTCTTCCTACCATAGCTATTACTTAAATGTTTTTGGTTAATTCTTTTTTATTTATTGATCTTTAAAAATTAATTATCACTCTGAAAATGTTTATTTACCATTAATTATGGAGGCTGTTAACGCTAGAGCGTCTACAATTCTGAACAGCACCATTGCGGCTCAAAGGAAGCTCAACGGAGCTATTCTATTCCCAAATACTGCACCTACGAACACCCACACCCCCAGAAATGGAGTTCAACAGCTGGGTTGAAGTTGACGGAGCCTTTTCTTGTCTCAGTAAGGCTGCGGCTTGTGGTGGTATCATTAAAGGTATTCATGGCAATATTCTTGAAGGTTTTCAACTCAAACTTGAATCAAGGGATGCACTAACTGCTGAGTTATGGGCATGCATAATGGGTCTCAAAAGAGTTTGGGACAAAAGCTATAGGAATATTCTCCTTCGAAGCGACTCACAAGAAGCTCTGAATTTGCTGCATAATAAACCCCCAGACCTGCGTGAAGACTACATGCTGATTAAGGAAGTTCAAGAGATGATTAAACGTGATTGGAGAGTGGAGCTTCGCTATATTCAACGTGAGCAAAACACATTAGCAGACATCCTCGCTAAGAGAGCCCTTGAAGGAAGTACTGGCCTTCTTCTACTTCATCCGGACTCTCACGAATCAGGACTTCTGTCCCAGGGGACTGAGTTTTATTTTATTTAGTCTCCTGCTTTCCCAGTTTATCAACAACAAAAAAAGCATAAATTGATAGATTGCTATATTTTTGCAACTCAAAATGACATCGTTTCTTAGTAAGAGGAGGAAAAAAATATATAAAATTCAATTCAATCACCCCATCCAAAACTCCTGATCGAATCGGGATGTTGGTTCATTGGTTTGACTAGATGATCGACCTAGTTTGAGATTTAATATCATGGGATAATTCGTAGAAAATGATGAATAATTATTAAATAATCCTAACTAGTAGTAATTAATATTATATACACACACAGAACTTCAAATTGTCGGAAGCGAGAGATGAAAATAATGACCTTGTTGTGAACGAGATCTTGTGACAAACCAGTAAACGAGGTGGTCTGTGAAAGGAATTCTTCCAAGCTGGACTTCATCTCTGAACGAAGTAACAAACTCGCTCGCAAATTGATGGCCATTTGCGTTCGTAACGCCTCTTGCTGCACAGGTGCTGAATACACCTCTTGATTCTGACGACTTCACAATATTTGCTACTATTGAGTTCACTCCACCACATCCAACAACAAGCTCTCTCTCTCTCTCTCTCGCTCTCTCTCTCTCTCTCTCTATATATATATATGAACAGACATCATATTAATTCATTAATATTAATGTTTCAAGTATTGAAACTGTTGATAATTGTAGCCCATATACTAGTATATCACTTATGTAGAGAGAATGCTAGCTAATCTCCAATTACTTACCTTAGCGAGATACTACCTTCAACCTTTAAAATAAAAGCTAAATAACTAATTTAAAGATATTAAAAAAATTAGTTAAGTTGGTTATTTGTCACAAGTGTGTATTGATATCCCTAAACTATACTCTTCAATCATATGCATTGGATGATTAGAATGATCCTTTGGTAGGAATCCCTTGCAATCAATAGATATATTTTAGGGAAAGATGAGTGACAAAGTGGATTGGAGAATCAAATCTATTCCCTAACTAGCTTTTATATTAAACATCAGAGATAGAAGTATGTATTGGAGTGGGAAGAAGTGGGTTACCTGGTAGAGAGAGGACGATGGAAGGAAATTAATTATTTTAAAGAATCATTAATTTTTAAAATTATTTTATGAGATCTTTAATTTTTCAACCAAATTTCTAACCTTGTGTTTGGATGAATGGGAAATTAGGGGGAAGAGAAATATTATAGGCGGAAATAGATTATCCATTGTCTGAATGACTATCAGTGAAATATTAATAATAAATATTTGTACCTTGGATTGAAGAAAATATATACAAGTGAGATTTTTTCCTTTTTCCCTTTTCATCGCTCCTTTATTTCTTTTAAAGCTGTTAGATTAACATTTAAATGATTTATATGTGATTTTTTAACAAAATAATGATTTAAATATTAAATTAAAAATATACGAAATTAAAAAATATATGTTTTTATAAAAATTAAATACCAACCATTTAAATATTAATCTTATGATTAAAAAAAAATAAAATGAGAGAGTGAAAAGAAAAGAGGAAAGAATCATCTCCAATATACAAATAAGTCAAATTGCAAATACGTGTACCTTGGCTTGAAGAACATTTCCATTGCTGAGCATAAGTTGAGGGTTGTTAGTTAAAGGATCCAATTGAACAGAAATTACTTCAGAGCCAGTACGTATGGAGCCTTCTGGAAAATTATCAGCCATTACCTCTATTAGCTCAATCCTTTTTATAACTCGAAATTCTTCACAAGGCAATAATCTAGATATATCATACTTTGTTGGCCAAATTTTTTTTTTGCGTTTAAGCTCTAAGATATAGAAGATCCTAAAAAGCTACGCAAGATATATTAAAATCAAGAAAACTTGCAAAATGAGGAAAGCCACTTGAAACTTTTTAAGATCTCTTAATTAATGCAAAATATGCTTACCATTCTTTAATTCATACAAAATATCCTTACCATTTGGTCCTAAAGAGAAAATTTCCAAAATATTTATCATATTTTTTGAATTCATGTATTAAGTTCATGGAATTATATGTAGGTTACCCAGTTATCAAAGTATGTTCAAATTTATAGTAAAATTCTCAAGAGGCATAAGACTAGAAGTAAGTCAGGTTGAATCAAATGAATATAACACTACTACAAAAAGGAGTTTTCACGATGCTAATTTACAGTGGTTATTAGAAAAAACATTGTAAAAAATATGACGGTAGCATTTCTGTAATTATAGGCGTACTTTTAAACTTAAAAACCGCCATAAAAAATACTTTTAACGGCGGTTTTTTAAATAACCGCCATAAAAAGTCTATTAGAATTTTAAAATCCATCACGCGATAGTTTTCACTTTTCAGAGTCAGAGCTCATAGTCCCTCATACCATCTTCACTCGATTTTCTCCCTCCTCCTACATTTGTCAGCATTTATCCATT
This sequence comes from Neltuma alba, assembly GCF_004799145.2. Classification (NCBI taxonomy): domain Eukaryota; kingdom Viridiplantae; phylum Streptophyta; class Magnoliopsida; order Fabales; family Fabaceae; genus Neltuma; species Neltuma alba. The sequence goes on from NW_021635786.1 coordinate 161,902, forward strand.
GCTTCTATCATTTCCGCCATGTTCTTCCATCACCGTTGCTGTCGCTGTTGCCGTCGCCATCGCCTCATCGTCTTCATTCTTATTTGTGAGTTTTTCACCTCCATTCTTTCTATGGATTTCATAGCTTTTTTGGTTTGATATGATTATTTTCTTTGGTTAAAAATATGATGTTTGATCTGAGTTTAAAGAGATCTGATTTTTAGCACATCTGAGTCTTTGATTTTATCATATCTAAGTCTTTGATTTTATCGTTATTAAATCTTAGTGGCTTCGATCTGGTGACTAAAAGTGAAGCTAAGTGACGCTATTACGGTGAGAAAGAATCTATGTTTGCTCCATCAGAATGCTTTTAACTGGTGAGAGACTTTCCTTGAGGCTTTGTTCTCCCATTTCATCCTGATCAGTAGGGTGAAATGTAAACTAAAAAAAAAATTTCAGGGTGGTTATTTATATAACCGCCGTGAAAAGTCACATACCACAGCGGTTCTTATAGCACCGTGAAATCCTCTACATTTTGGGTCGATGGCATAAATGCCAGTCTCAAAACCACCGTAAAAAGCTCATTTTAACTGCTGTTAAATGTTTTTTTTGTAGTAGTGTAAATTGTTATGTGTTCGTCTTCTTCTCAAGAACCTCCGATAATATCTCTCTAATTCTATTACTCTATCTTCGTGAATAAAGTTTGTTCCTTTGTTTAAAGTTAAGATTTTTATAATCACTTAATTCACCCTTTTTTGGGTTAGTTCCTGTCTAACAAAATGTGTTTAGCATTTGATCCTAAACAGAAAATTTTTCCTAATATTTACCATATTTTTCAAATTCATGTATATGGAATTAATGCAAGTTACACATATCAATTCTCATTAGCAACCCTACTGTATATGACTTGTTACTGATAATCATTATTTGATTTACTTCATCTTTGGTCAATTTATAAGTCAGTTTGTTTAGGGTTAGGAACAAACAATTAACTGAATTTATTGATAGAATAATACGACAGAATGATATCATTTATATATGCTAATAATAATGCTATCACCTAAAAGGTATGTCCGTTGCTTCACCATTATCTTTGATTGTGATGACTTTTCCCCTGAAGAAAAGGAAAACAAAAAAAAAAAAAAAACATCATTTAGATATAGTTAAAAATGATGATACATTAATATGTAATTTCAACAAAAAAAAAGTCTCCCTAAAATGTCATATTGGTACATAATCTAAGAAGAACAAAATTTTAATTTTTAATTTTATATAAGTTAAAACGTCATATTTTTTAAGAAGAACAACATTTAGTTTGGAGATTTATTTTTTTATTTTATAATCTACACTTAATATCAATATAAAAAACTACAAATACAATAAATTTAACCTAATAGCATAAATAACTTTTTAAAATAGTTTTATTACTTACAAAAGATCATTGATGATAATTATGTATATTTATTTGATCAAACAACTTATGTACAGTTATATAGTACACTAAAAAAAATTAACAAAATATACAAAAAAATGATATCATATATCTAACATATTAGTTATAAGTAAAATATTATATAGAATTAAAAAATATCTATATAATGAAGGGCGGTGAAGGGCAAGTTGTGACTCCGACGTCAGAAGAAGCTGATGTTTTGAAACGAAGTTGTAAGAACGTTCAAACAGGGGACGGACAAGCGTCCAATGATCGTGTTGTGATATCGAGGATGGAGGATCAGATGATAGAGGGGGAGAGTTTAATGACCGAGAAGGAGGGGTTGGTGTTAATCAGAGGGATGGGACTCGCAAGACGTACAGGCAAGCTTGTACCAATGAAGAGGTGGCTCAGATGATGATTCTATGGAGGACAATGGGGATTGGTGGAGTGAGGATAGATGGAAGTCTCGTATCAGAGTGGAGCAAACTCCCAAGGGTCCTAATATTATATTATTGCCCGAGTTTAAAGCGCGCTTAGCAAGAAGATGGAGGAAGTATCTTATTGTTAATGTGTTGGGAAGAATGGTGAGAGGGGATTTTCTCAAAGCCAAGCTGGAACAATTATGGGATGATATGAACCCCATTGATATCGGATCTGGTTTTTGTTTAGTTGAATGCAAAAGAAGGAAACGTATGATGTGGTACTAATGGGAGGACCGTGGTTAATTCATGATCACTATATTAATGTACAACCATGGAAAGAGGATTTCAATCCTGATGAGGAAGAGATCTCTAGCATTGCCGCTTGGGTTCGGATTTCAAAGCCACCTTTGGACTACTATGATCCAGGGATTTTGTACGTAGTTGGAAACCAAATTGGAGGGTCTTGAAACTTGATAGGAATACTATAAGGCAGGCTAAGGGGCATTTCGCTCGAATTTGTGTTCAGTTGGATCTCAATAAACCATTGCAATTGTGTATTTTAGTGAACACGAAGGAAAAGAAGGTTGAATATGAAGAGCTCCATTTAATCTGTTTTAAGTGTGAGAAATACGGCCATTATGCCGATCATTGCCGTGAGGCTTATGTATAGAAAGAGGCGACTCTGACATTCACAGGAAAAGGAGGGGGAGTTTACTAGACCACAAGCTATGGGGGAGGTGGCATTGGAGTATTGTGGTTGGATGGTGGTGCAGAGGCCTTGGAGGGCAATGTTTTCAGGCCCGGACCAGACTGGATGGTCGGACCGGTCAAACCATTGCCCGGAGGAGAGAGCGGGCCGTCTCACACCATTAGCTCGTTCTCATGATCAGACCGGATTCAACCGTTTAGAGCTGGGATTTGGACCGGGAATCGGAGCGGGTAATGAAAAATCGTCCAGGTTGAGCATGAGCCAAAAGGAACAAACGGAGTGTGAAGAAGAAGGAGAAGAAGAGGGAGAAAGAAAGGAATATCAAAGCAAATACATATTTATCCACAGACAGATCTAATTTATAATGAAAATCATACATGAGAAAAAGAAATAAAATACTTCAGGCCTTCATCTATAGTTCTTTGCTGTCTGCAATCACGGCCTTGACCTCAAAAAAACTGGATGCTTTCAGCTGGAGGTTGGAGCTTTTTGAGATGAGGAGGAAGAAGTGAGAGAATGTGTTTTCTCAGAAAATGAGCCAGACTGCTCCAATGCAAGCTGGCATTGATATATTTTTTTTTTTAAAAAAAATTATGGTCTCTGCCTTTTCTAGTTTTCCCACGCCCCATTATGCCTGACAACCTATATGTTTTATATTAATTGACAAGTTATTGTAGCTGTGGCCTATCTAATTTTTACCTTTCTTAATTTTTAATAATTTATATTCATTTTTTTGTATTAAAAAATTGATAAATTATCCCATTTTGAAGGTTGAAGACAGTATTGCACTATACGCGTTTATAATATTATTTATACATTTGTTTATTTTTCATTATTCATTTTTTATTTTTTATTTTATTGTTATATAAAATTTATTTAGATGTTTTAATATAAAATGATTTTTTCCCAAAATATAAAATCATTAATATAAAGTTAAATATGTATATATATTTAGACTATTTAATTTTTTAAAATTGTTTTAATAATTTGATATTTTATTTCTTACACGTGTATTTTTTTATTTTATATATATAATATTTCTTATAATATTATATTTTATTTAATTGTTATATCACCGGTTCAACCGAACGGTATAACTGATTTGACCATTTGAATCGTGACTTCCAGTCCGACGTTCGGCCTGGCTTTTAAAACATTGTTGGAGGGGATGCCAGAATGGATGGGAAAGGGAGAGATTTGCGCTGTGTATCGGGTGAAATTAATGCTCAGAGTAATGGGTCCTAATTTACAGCTCTCCAGAATGACAAGATGGGGAATATTGTTGAGCACTCTTCGCTCAATAACGGTCTAAATGATTCCGTGTAGTTACCTCTGAAAGACATTATGTTTGGGCCATAAAAAGGTTTCCAAAGCCCAAAGGAGTCAAGTTACTAGAATAAGGAAGGCTAGTGGAATAGGGCAGCTTAAGAGCACTGAGGGCCCGATGGAGGCTTATCTCAAAGCTAAGGCCCAGGTGGGTCTGGCAAGCCCAATGCCAGTAGTAGTCAGTCCATTAGCACAGAAGGTGGAAGTCGATACTGGTCCTAGCAAGGTCTCGGTGAGTATCATGACCAAGGAAGGAATAAGACCTAGTGAGCAACACGTGCATGTAAAGTCAAAAAAAGATGACGACCCAATCGATCCTGGCTCGTCTGTTAGCTCCCAGTATCATATTCGGATGAACCCGATATTGAAGGATGGAGAAGATGATTTGATGAGTGAGCAGTAGCGCGGCTTGGTCATACATGTTTAGTGATCATGCGCTTATTTGCTCTTATTTTCCTATATTACTTTATGATGAATCTGATTATTTGGAATTCGAGAGGGAAGGGAAGTCGTTTGTGTCGTTAGTGTGGAGCTCCAAAGACGTTTTAACGTCATGTTCCTTGCGATTCTTAAGCCTCGACAGAAAGGGAGAAGGCAATCCGAATTGGGAAAAGGATAGGCTTTGAGAATGTTGAGGTAGCTGAGGCTGTGGGTTTCAATGGAGGGATATGGTGTTTTTGGAAACAGGAAGTTGATTTTAAGGTTACTTTGAAAAGTGATCAGCTGCTTCATGGGGTTGTCGACGGAGGGAAATCACAAGAGTGGCAACTCTCGATCATTTATGGAAGCCCGAATGTACGTAAACATAGACTATTATGGAACTCTCTCACTTCATTAGCAGATGCTGGCATGAATAAATGGTGTATGTGTAGGGATTTTAATGCTACGCTATGAGATGATGAACGTATCTTAGCAGGGAAGTCTGCCATTCATATATATTCTCGGTTTCGCTGATGGGTAAACAAGAATGGTTTGATGGACCTTGATTTTATTGGGCTTAAATTTACTTGGAATAGGGGGCGAAGTTTTAGCAGATTAGATAGAGCTATGGTGGATGCAAGTTGGTACGAGGAATTCCCACATGCTGCGGTAACTTACTTACCTCAATTCAAATCTGATCACACTCCTCTTCTTATTCGCCTATTCGAGAAAAGGGAGGAAAGTAAGAGGGATTCGCTTTTTCGTTTCTTCGCACTGTGGGTGGTTCATGAAGGCTTTGAAGATGTGGTTAAGTACTCCTAGGTTGCTTCACGTAGTTGGGAGGAGAATCTTAATACTTTTACAAGTAATGTGAGAGAATGGAATAAAGACGTGTTTGGCTATGTCAATAAAAAAAAAAGTCGCCTTATCCGAAGATTGGAGGGTGTGAATAGGCATATTAGACTGTGGTTGGAATTAGAGGAAGTTTTGGTTCAGGAGGAAATTATATGGTTGCAACAGTCTCATTGTAACCTGTACACGAATGGAGACAAGAACACGAAATTCTTTCACTCCATGACTAGTAGTCGAAGATGTAAAAACTGGATTGATGCCCTGCGTAGAGATGGCGGGACATGGTCCTATGACTGGAATGAGCTCATGCAGATAGGTACTGATTTCTATAAGTCATTATATAATGATGATTCTGATTACTCTGGCACAGTGAACTTTGGGCAAAGCTTTCCTACTGCTGATAAGTTGCTGATTTTGGGCATTGGTAAAGAAATTAATCCTATTGAAGTCAAAGAAGCTTTGTTTGCTAAAAGTCCTCTTAAGGCCCCGGGAGCTGATGGGTTGAATCCCTTATTTTTCCAGAGCCAATGGGAGACTGTGGATGGAGCTATGATCAATATGATAAAGAGAATTTTGATTTCTCTTCCAAGATTACAATGATAAATGGGACAGATATTGTTTTGATTTCTAGGACATATCATCCTGAAACAATATGAGATTTCAGACCCATTAGTCTATGTAATATTATCTACAAGATTTTGACCAAGATCATGGTAAATCGGTTTAGAAGAATGATGCCACATATAATTTCACCCAATCAACGTAGCTTTGTCCCTAGAAAATTAGGGGTAGATAATAATTATCTTAGCCCAGGACATTTTTCACTCTATGAGAAATAAGAAAGGGAAGAGAGGCTTTATGGCTCTTAAGATTGATTTGGAAAAGGCGTATGACACGGTCAGGTGGCCCTTTCTTTTTGATTGCCTAAAGGAATTAGATATACCTCAGAATGTTATTTCAGTTATAAATCAATGTTTCAGCTCCGCTAATATGCAGCTTACATGGGCCAGCGTACATGGTCATCATTTCTCCCCTTCGAGAGGACTCCGTCAAGAGAATCCTTTATCTCCATATTTGTTTGTTATCATTATGGAAAAGTTGGCGCATCTTATTCAGAATGAAGTGGGTGAGAACAATTGGTTGCCCTTCTGCCTTAAGAAGAATGGTACAGAGATATCACATTTATTCTTCGCCGATGATCTTATCTTATTTGCTAAAGCGAGTATGGAGCAAGCTGGGTTAGTTAAAGCTTGTCTAGATGATTTTTGGGCTGCTTCAGGGGAGAGAGTTGACAATACTAAGTCTCGTATTTTTTTCTCGAACAATGTGAACCATAATAGAATTCATGAGATCAGCAATTTCCTAGGTTTCAGGCCAACTTCAGACCTTGGGAAATATCTAGGGGTTCCCTTACATCACCAGCGAGTGTCTAAACATACCTATCAATTCGTTCTTGATGAAATGGATGCTAGATTGTCTAGTTGGAAGGCGAAGTCCTTATCTTTGGCTGCGAGAAGTACACTGGTGTCTTTGATTCTGTCTACGATATCGACTTACAGCATGCAGTCTTCCTCGCTCCCAGCTTCGGTGTGCAGGGATATTGATCGAAAGTGTCACAATTTTTTATGGGGAAGTGGGGTTGAGAGTAAAAAGATCCACTTGGTATCTTGGGACAATGCTTGTATGACAAAAGAAGAGGGCGGGCTAGGCCTTAGACAAGCGAGGTTGCAAAATGATGCTTTTATGTTAAAACTTGGCTGGGCTCTCATTAAAAGAAGGCATGCTCCTTGGGTGAAGCTTATGCGTGAAAAGTATGGGTGTGGCAATGATCTCCTACCTAAGATAGACAAGGGTAGAAGTGGGTCAAGAGCTTGGCTGGGAATTAAGAATAATTGGGAAGTGGTGCAAAATGGGTTGAGGTGGCATGTGGGTTAGGGGAATTGTGTAAGGTTCTGGCAAGATGCATGGCTACCGAACCACGATAAACTTGTCACTATGGCTACCCGGGTGGTGGACCAGGAGCTGGTGGATCTTAAAATTTCAGATATGCTGACAGTGTCGGGGGGTTGGCGTGAACATTTATTTAAGGCCTATCTTCCTGAGCCGGTTGTCTGTGCTATACTTGATGCTCTAGTGGATTTGATGCAGGAGGATGACGCTTCTTGGTGATCGTCTCCGTCGGGTTCTTTTACTACTAAGTCAGCTTGTAATATGCTTAGACGTAAGGGTGATCCTTCCTCTAAAGGTCGGTGGCGAGCTATTTGGAGATTGGGGGTGCCTCAGCGCTGCAAGACCTTCTTATGGTTAGCCTCCAAGAACAGGCTGTTGACAAATGATTCCTGGTGCCGTCGCGGGCTGGCTTCTTTTGTGGCTTGTACTTTGTGTAGGAATCATTGCGAGAGTGTCCTCCATATGCTAAGAGACTGTAGTGCTGCGTATGATGTCTGGGTTAGAATGCTTCCCTGTCACCTCTCGGCTACGTTTTTCTCACAACAGGACGTTGTTGAATGGTTTCACTGGAACATTAGGAAAAAGTTTATAGTTCATGGTGTCCCTTGGAGTATATGGCTCGCGTTGGCTGGTAGACAGCTTTGTTTGACAAGGAACTCACGGGTATTCAATAATAAATGTGAAGATGGGAGCACTATCATTGCGAAGGTTTCAACATGCTCCAAATGGGCCAGTGTAAATACTTTTGGTGCTCGGTCTCACAGAGTGGGGGCTGGGATATGGAAGCCGCCGAAGGGAGGCTATGTCAAAGTTAACGTTGATGGAGCTGCCTCTAGCATTAGTGGTTTATCAGCATGTGTAGGGATCATCCGGGATTGCAGAGGGGAAGTCTTGGGGGCTTTTCTTGCTAACTTAGGCCTTGGCGATAGCATCCGTGCGGAGGCTTGGGGAGTTTTATGGGGACTCAAATATGCCTGGGAGAAAGGTCATCGGCATGTCTTGATTGAGTCTAATTGTCGGGATTTGGTGGATACTATGCGGGATGTTAGGGCGAAAGATCGAGATGATGCGGATATTATTCATGACATTCTGGGCATGCGGGATCGAGAGTGGGAAATCCACTTCACTTGGTCTAGTCGAGAATCACATTAAGTGGCTGATGCTATTGCAAAGGAAGCTCTAAATAGTGTGCAAGGTTTCTTTGGTTTCACAGATATACCTCCTTTTGTTGCAGACAAAGTGAAGAAAGACTCTTGTATTTTGACTTCGGTCATTGTTTGAGATTTGCTCTTGATCACATCAAAAAAAATTAAAAAAATTAAAAAAATCTTACATTCTCACAATATATAATTATATATTGATATTTTAAAAAGGATAAATCTTCTAATTTAATCAAAATTGAATCAATACACACACACGCATAAATCATCCAAAGCATATATGATTGGCATAATTATGCTACTCTCAATAAATATTATAATATTTGCAGGAAATGTTAATATTATAATAAATTAAAAAACCCATGAAAATGCTCAATTTTTACAATAATTGATTCCTAAAAATTAATTAAAAAAGAATAACATGAATAAGTATATAATATGATTAACTTCTTAACAATGAAATGTTAATATTAATCAATATAAAAATATTTTGAATAATATAGTAAATATCTATAATTTTAGTAGTATTTTATATTTTAATATATCCATAATGCTAATAAAAAAGGTACCCATATCTTTGAAGGGCAGTTTTCCAAGGTGTTGAGGCAACACCGAGCTGATCAGACGCACGCCATCCATTAGTTTGAATGATGATGGCTGATCCTGTGGCTCTCAATTTTTCAGGCTTTTCCAACACCAAACTTTTGATCGCTTTCCTGTTCAGTTCCGCAAAAAAAAAAAAAAGGCTTAATTTAATTAAAACTATTATTTTTCCTCCATTACTGCTTTCAAATTTCTATTCATTTCATGTGCTTTAAGTTTAGAATTTGCAAAATTATGCATATGAATAATAAATAAGATTTTTTATTTATATACAGCTACTTTAGAATCTATTACCATTTACATATTAATTATACAAATGAAACTAATTTTATTACAGAATCTTTTATCGATAATTTGTTGTATCCTATATTTTGCTCCCATGCATGTGCATTAAACATCATATTTCATTTCAGAATTTATTACTGCCTGCGCCTCGTATGTTAGAAGTTGTCGTCAACTTACCGGCCTTGTATGTCAGCATTTTTCAAAAAATAAAATAAAAAAAATTTATTTATTTTAAAAATTTTCTCATGAATATTAAGAATATGATAAATATATTATTTTGTTTTAGATTTTCTTATTTACTGTAAAATAATATTCCAAATAAGAGAAATTTATTGGTTTTCTTTTACGAGGAAATAAATAAAATAATAAAAGTCACAGATAAAAAGGACTCACTTTTGAATTTTATAATGTTTAATAAAATTATATATATTTTAATAAAATTAAATAAATAAGTTTTATTAACCTTTTATTATTTGTTCGACATTTTTTGTCTGTATTTAAACTATATTTTTATTTTTATAGTTAAAAACTTATCATTATATCTCGTCTCATGATTGTCACATCAAATAAACAGACTACACAAATATGAAAAATATTTTTGCTTCTTATAGAATTTAAAAAATGCACGTCACATGAACAAAATAAAGCCACATGAAGGTTTTAAAACAAAATATACTTTCTTACATACTTAGTATTTATTATTATTAAAACAAATAGCTGAAACCAGCAGTAACTGTTTCTTTTCGGCCTGACAACATTAACTGTTTCTGCACTTTAGTTATTATTGTTGATTGTTGATGTCTTATATTGACAATATATTCAACCCACCCCTAACATTCCTAATATTTTTTTAAGTTGTCCCAAATTAGTACCTTATTTGAAAATTTAGGAACTTTTGCATTATTCAGATGAGTATTATATTTAGCAACTGAGTATTATATTTAACAGTGGAAGCTTTACAATCAAAAGTCGTAAACAGTGTAATTAATTCTTCAAACTCTGTAATACAAAAAAAGAAAATACTTAGCCCAATAATTTATTAATATCCAAATGTAAGAGGATATAAGAGTATGCGTTCAGTGCAGCCCCAAGCAAAAAAAGATGCAATTTAAAAAACAAGGTTAAGGTACAAATCTACTCACAAAATATTTATGAACCGGGCATCATAACATTCACTTGACTACAAAAATATCCATGAAGATTCTAAAAGAAAGTAAAAATACTATGGCCAATTATGTAAGCAGCAATCTGTTACTTTTTAACCATGGGTCCTACGTCCGTTTATGTTTTAAAAGTTAACAAACAACGTTTGGTTAAATCAACAGCTTTGGCATTTTTGCATTTTTTTTTAAAGAATATTTATGAACAGCACTTTTACATCCATGTAAATATCATGATGTTTGGTATAAATTGGCGAATACTTCGTGAATAGATTTGCATATGGATGAACTCCTTAGAGAAATAGTCCATATAGAGACTGAGAGAAGCAAAAATTGGTGGGACTTGAAAGCTGTGATAAAATTACTTAATAAACCTGTGAAAGGCAAGGGCTGTTGCAAGGCCACAGATACCTCCTCCCACAATAACAATCTCTTCCTGTTAGCTACTTTTCTCCATCATCTTTTCACCCGCAGGAAGTAAAGACAGATATGTCTAATTAAAGGGCACTATCCTCTTCATTTCGATCTGAGGCATTTATATAGGTCTAAATCTAAAGGCTTTTGAAGCCTCTGCTTAAATTTTCAATATTGTCGGTGGAATCGGATATTAATTAATGTTCATCACTCTTTTACTGTTTAATATTGTAACTCATTCGCACATTTCAAAAATGCATCAACTTGATATATTTTTTAAAATTTTCCCTTATTAAATTTTCTCTGCTTTTTTTATATACAAAAATTTTCTCTTTCTTTTTATATTTACAAATCATCCTCAGAAAATAACCATTAATAACTGCTGTGCCTCAACGTATTTTGGGGAGGACTAGTTAGCTCTAGGTTTGAGTGGCATTTCACCCCTAACCACAATTCATCCACTAATTCTTCACAATCAGTCGGTTAGTGACTTAAATTTGGGATCCAACTTTTCTTCTACATGTGGTTTGTAATAAAGACTAGAATACTAATTCTTTCCATTTATCTTAAATGTGGGAATTAAATAATTAAGTTATGAATATTAATACAATTAGTTAAGTCAGTTATATATATAATTAAAAATATTTGAAATACCCCTTTAATCATCTGAATGAGAAACTACCGTATTAATGGAAATTGTTTCTTAATATGTGCAATAATAAGTATAATTTAAGAAGACAATTATAAAGTTAAAAAAAAGGATTAAAGTCTTACACTTATAATCAAAGCTAGGGCTGCACAATGGACAAACTGAACCAGACCAGAGCCCAACCCGAAGTCTAGTATGATTTTTTGGTCAGACTAGGTTTGACAGTCTGTGGTCTAGTCTAGTCCAGTGATGACTCGAGGTCGGGTTGGACTGGACTTGGTCCACCAGACTGGTGGACTGGTCCAGGCAGTCCAGTTGTCCAATTTTCTTTTTTTTTTAATTTTTTTCTTTATGAGAAATAAGATTTCAACATGATAAATACAATTAATACAATAAAAAATAGCTATAATCATATGAAACTTGTCCTAAAATATTAATACTTCATCATAAATACATAAAAATATCTAAAAACATTAAAAACAATTAAAGGCACCTTCTAAATTACAAATTATTGAAAAATAAAAAATTCACCTAGACTGGACTGGACCAATCTAGGTGATATGATCACTTGGTCCGAAACCTAGTCCAGCCCGACCAACTAGTCTGATCCAATCTAGTCTAATTTTATTATATAGTTAATTTGGACTGGATTGGACCGGACAAGACCACTTCGGGTTGGATTGGACTAGACCGGACCGAACCACCGGGTTTTTGCACACCCCTAATCAAAGCGACTCAAATAATTAGTTCCTACATTTAAAGGCAGAAGGTGCATTAGAAAACACAATTACATCTTACCAAAAAAACAAGAAAACACAATTATATATATGCCCTTCACTTATTTTGTCTTATCTCTCCGTAATTATTTCTCTCTGGTTAGTAAAGAGAGATAATGTAAATAACATTGTCTAAATATATAAACACAAGAATTAAAACTGAACAAATGAAGAAAAATTAAAAAAACGAAGTATTATACGAGGAACATGTACCAGGAAATTGGAGGAGAAAGGTTACCTTCACATACACAAAATTGATGTGTCCCTACTATTTTTGTAATCAAAATTCATCTCTTTTTTAATTGGTTTATTTTACCTTGCCAAACACGCATGTAGTCCCTCCGTTTCAAAATATAAATCATTTTATAATTAACAATAAGTGTATCTATAAATGCTGTATTAAACTTTTGAAAGGCGTGTAATATAAAATAATTTTTTTAATAAAAAGACCTGTATTTTAATTTGAAATGTAGGCAGTACTTTGCATGATTTTATATGGAGAGTATTTTTTCAATAAATTACCTAATAGTTCGGCTAGAAATTAATGGTTTTTAGCTATAATTTATTTGAGTAATATATATAATTATAATTATAACGTACATCTCTTTTTAATATAAAATGGTACGTGCGTACTTTGGTTGATTCTATGCTCGTTTAATTCTATTTATAAATTAAAGAGATAAGGTTTTTTAATCCTATTTATATGTCATATTATTAAATTTTTATATGAATGTATATACTACCTCCGGTCCTAATTATAAGAGTCAGTTGACTAATTTGAGGAGATTAAGAAAGTAAGTTGAGTTAGTTATTTGTCCTAAATAGATATTGTATTTCCTAAAATACCCTTGCTAATCAAGTGTATTAACTAGAACTATAATTATTAGAAGAATTATCTTAGAAAAAATTGAGTAAATATGAGAGATAAAACAGATTGGGGTCTTATATTTAAGACCAAAATAAAAGTCAAATAAGGTTTTATATTAAGGACCGGAGGTAGTACAATTTTCTCCTTCATTTGTTATGTAGATTGTTATTTTCTTAAAAATTGTATATATAATTAAATATGAATAAAATTAAAAAGTAATTAAATTTTACAACAGAGTTAATAGGTGTTAATTAACGTTTTTCTTGAATGTACTAAAACACGGTGTAACTCATAAGTGACTTAACAAATAGGATTAGCGAATTACGCATGAGATAATAAAATCGTGTTCTTAGTTAGGTTAGGGAGATACCGGATATATTTCTATATACTACAGTAAATATAAATTACAATTTTGTTGCTTGCCTATGTAGAGAAAAATTGTAAAAACAAAATTATGGAAAAATTGTTTATGCACCAGAAAGTAATTACGAAAAAAGTCTACTTAGTCATACGTTTTCATCTTTTAAAAATTCTTATCTTGAGTATATTTATACTTGACAAACATATTTATTTTGATGATATTATACTTTTATAAGGTTTTATCACAATAAAGATTATTTATTTTCAGCTCTTAATAAGTTTTATTACCTAAATACGGAAATATTGTTTTAGATATTTTTCTATACTTATGATTTTCACCCCAACCTCTTTCGCTTGGTTTTGTGTCTGGAAGGTTAAAATTATCAAGTGATAATAAGTAATTAACACTATTTCTAGGCCACGCCAGTTTCTGTCCTAGGGTTAATTTAAACTACGTTTTAGGGGTTATGCTTTGTCTTCTCATGTATAAATGTCTTTATAAGTTATCTTTGGACGGAGTTAAAAGTGAGAAGAAAATAAAGAAGAGGAAATACTATATAAAAGAAATGTTTTAAACAAGGGGTAAGGGATAGAAAGAATGGAAGGCATTTTTTCCATCTGTGAACTAATTTCAAAATTAAAAAAAAATAGAGGGACTGATATTTTAATTTTTCAGTAAAAAATAAGAATAAATTTGTCCTTGTCCATGTTTAGAAATTAGAACATATCTACAAGAAACAAGTTATAGTTAAATTAAATGTTTCTTATAATCAGAGGTAGTAATAATTAGTGTTGTTAGCCGGTTCATCTCTTAACGTGGGAGGGGATGGAAAAATTGCATGGACCGTAAAAAGGAAATAGAAAAAAACTTAGATCAAATTTTTTATATTCATTATATCAAAATTTCTCTTCACATATAACCATGTGCCATATTTTTGTTTTGGGAAAATGGCATTAAAAGAACCTTGGAGTAGCAAAATGCTGAAACGGGCACTTGAATAAAGAAAATTGTTTGGAAAGACCAGGTTTTAAGTTGCAATTATCAAATCAAGTTTAAAAGACCAAAAGGCTGTTCTTTCTTTCTTCTCTTCTGACTTCCTCTCTCTCCTCTTCCTTCTCTTTCCTTCTTCTACTCTCCTTCGTTTGCCTTTTCCTTCTCCATTAATGAACCAATTAAGCCACCATTAATGCAATCCAGAAGATTGCTTGGCTACTTGCTCCAAAACCATAACTTTCTTCTATGTTTTTCCCAATCCATTGTTTGCAATGGGAGAAATGAAAACATGTTAACCGTGCATCTTCCATATTTAATTTTCTACAAAACATGTAATGCTAATATAATACTATTCATATAAAAGCTCTCATTCTCCACAATCTCTCCTTATTCCATAATCTCATCTCATGCTGATATAGTATATCTATGACTTATAGAATAAAAGCACCACTCAGGCTTGAAAGACCAACTTCATGCTTATCACAGGTCAGATCAAAAACTACTATTATATACAGCAGAAATAGAGTAACTATGCATGGTGAAAAAGTAATTGAATATCTAAGAACTAAAATTACTACTGATACAGAGATAAGCTAGTGGAATTACATCAGTTAAATCACTATCAATGACTAGTATGAAAAATAACAAGCGTTGAAAAGCTATTCACATTAACTTGAGTTTTAGCAGAAATTGACATTATTTTTATGATTTAGTTGCGGATAGCAAGTCTAGCATAGGAAATAACAAGTTTAGTATGAGAAATAATAAGTGTTGAAAAGCTATTCATATTAACTTAAGTTTTAGCAGAAATTGGCATTATTTTCATAATTTTATTACGAATGACAAGTCTAATATGAGAAAGAACAAGTCTAATATGGAAAACAACAATTCACATTAACTCAAGTTTTAGCAGAACTTGGCATTGTTTTCACAATTTGGCTATGAATGACAAGTCTAGTATGGAAAATAACAAATCTAGTATGAAAAATAACAAGTACTGGAAAGCTATTCACATTAACTTAAGTTTGAGTAGGAATTGACATTATTTCCACAATATAATTGTGAAGAACAAGTTTAGTATGAGAAATAACAAATCTAGTATGACAAATAACAAGTATTAAAAAGCTATTCACATTAACTTAAGTTTAGTAAAAATTGACATATAATACTTTTATAAAAAGGTGCTAATATTTTCACATTTCACTACCAAATGACAAGAGCAGTAACCCAAATCATAAGAGTAGTAAGCAAAATGACAATTCTGTCATGAGATTTATCATGAAATTAAGTTTCATGAAAAATTATCATTATTTCCACATTCTATTGCCAAATGACAAGAGTGGTAAGCGAAATTACAAGCCAGTTATCGAGTTTCTAATGAAATTAAATTTTATGGAAAGTTGTCATTATTTTCATATTTTACTGCTAAATGACAAGAGTGGTAAGCAAATGACAAGAGTGATAAGTGAAATAACAATTTTGTGGTTGAGTTTTTCATGAAATTAATTTTCATGAAAAATTGATATTATTTCCACATTTGTTAAGGACTCAAATATGAAGTAAAGGATTTGAAGAGAAAAAAAGGAAAGTTTATATTTGAAAATGCCGTAAGAATCTCATAACATTCACTAATAGACCAATGAAGAATCTCCAACTTAGGAAAAACACTTTGTAATATTTGATGATCTATTCATGTGGCCAATGGCCTATTTATACCTAAATTACATAGATAAAATAATTAAACAAAGTTTGGAAATTAATGATAATACAAGGATAAAATCTAATCCTACTTGAGTGGATAATGCCACTTATTTCTCAATTGAAAGCAAGATAAAATAATTCAAAATAAAATCAACTCACATCTTCTTGATTTTCTCTGGCACATTTCCTTAGATAAGTCAGCAACAGCTTACGGTTCTTAACAATATTTTATTATCAAATGACAAAAGAAATAAGCCAAATAACAAGTTTAATAAGCGAAATTACAAGTTTGCCATTGAGTTTCTCATTAACTTCAAAACATTCAATAGGTCTACCTTGTTACTATTTAGAACTAATAAATATAAAATGTTAATATTGTTCTGCCCATAAACAGAAGACTAACATTTCTAGATCTTCATACCATTTTGCTGTCATCCTAATAACAAGGCTGTAGTTACAACTCTATTAGGCGAAATTACGACAATAGTAAATCAAATAACAAAAAATCAAAGGTGCTTTGACAGCAACCAATTTTTGCATTTAGCCATTTGAATTTGAAAGATTGGTGGAAAATCATATTTGAAAAATACTCTAAAGCTACAAGCAAAAGATAGGAAAAAACATTTAAATTCAATATAATTTTATTCCATCAACTTAATCATTTACATGTGAAAATTAAAACTAACAGTCTCTTTGATTACCAAGTTGACATTAGAATTTTATAACTTCAGCATTCAAAATGATAACATTCTGATTCACTCCCTTCACTATAGCCCCTAAAACTTCATACTCAAATTAACAACTATTACCTCCTTCTATTTTTCCTCTCACACTTCACCATTTCTCACATCGTAACCCCTCTCCATCATAACCAAACCCACAAAAATCATACATGAACAATCAGATTAGGAAAAAAAATATCTCACCTTAGACTAACCACAACCTCTTCCAACTAACATCTTCCATCATCAACTTCACCTCTCACTACTTCCCAAAGGGTGACACCCCATGACTGACAATGGAACTTACAAAATTGAAGAACAACATCACATTGCTTAGTCTCAAATGAAAGAATATAAGGAGAGTGTAGTCAGAAACGTTACTCACCTGATTCCCAAGCTTAGAAGCTGCAAAACACATCGTCCCTTCCTTCTCTTCTTACTCACGCCATGAATTTTTTTATGTCTACCTTCATAAATGGTTTTCAATAACAGAGGGGAATTTTAGTCTTTTACACATGATTTGCTAATTGCAATTTAAGACTCGGTTTCTCCAAGCAATTAAACTTATTCAAGTACCCATTTTGCCATTTTGCTAATTAAGGGTCTTTTATTTCAATTTTCCCCTTTTTTTATGTTTGTTGATAGTCAAATGATAATATTTCAAAAATAAAACACATGACCATATATAATTGAAAAATTTGGTATCATATGGATACAATGAACTCAATCTAAGTATTATCCAAAGAAATAATCCTCCGGTTCTTAATATATGACCTAATTATTGAGCTGATTTTAGTCCTAAATATAAGAGCTATTTCTCATATTTATCAGTTTTTTCTAAATTATCCTTATAAATACTCCCCCAATCATAATCAAGTAGATGAGGGAACGAGGATATTAAGAAAGATGATTATGGTGTTTTAAGAAAAACATGTCATATTTTTTATAATTAACTAACCTATCTAACTTTCTTAATATAATCAAATTAGTTAAATAGGTCTTATATTAAGGACCAAAGGAGTACTATAATTTAATAGTGTATGAAATGAAATATAGAAAATATATTATGTTGTGACTTTTATGATTTTTTTACTTAAAACACGAGTATACTTTTAATTAACAAAATTTTTTTTTTAATTAAATACTAGATAACATTACTTAAAACAATTGAAGATTACACCTAGTCTTTCTCATCGCTTTCCTCCTCTAGGCACAGAGGTGGAGATATAAGATGTATATTTAGATGTCATTAATACCTCATAAAAATGGGATTTTCATTGAGTGCTCATCACAACAATGCAATATAAGCAATCCAAATTTAACATGAATTTTTCAGATTTAAAATTTTTAATATACTCAATGATAAATTCATTTTTTTAAAAAGAAATGTCAATTATAAGATTATTTTTATTTTAAATTCTGTGTTTATTATAAAAGAAAATTAAAAATATATCAATAATTTAAATTTAGTATGGATCATCTAAAATGGATCTGGATTATATAAATTAAGATGAGCACTCCATGCTTCATTATGATGAGCATGGAATGTGCTCTTTGAAAAATGTTCCAAAGAAATCTTCTCTTTCTACAAAACAAAGTGCATAAATTGTTCAAATTTTTACGATATTAGGAAAAGGACACTATGATGTGAAAAGTTGTTACTATTGGTAAATATTTTCGAAAGAATAATTTCTTTCTGTTTTCTCAAAACCTTGGAATGCTGGTGAATCATATCCTCACGTGCCTTCACGAGAAGATCTATCTAATTAGAGCAAAAAAACTTTACCAATGGGAAGAAAGAGCATTTTAAACAATACCTATTGATTTAGAAATAATAAAACCTGCTAACATGTTTTATTATCTAATAATTTTAAGATTTTATGAATCTTTTTGTGCCTTTGTTTATTAAAAAAAAATTCGTTCACCTGCTACATTTGAGAAGGAAATAACTAAAATCATTGCTTTAGGAAAGATTTTTTCCGTCCATAAATTTTGCTTTACTTTTTATACATAGGGTTTGAATCCTTCAACGTGTACTCATATTCTAACCCTATCCTTATTCCTTGCCATGTAAGCTAGCCTCAGCAAAAACATTGCTTAACCGTATATACTTAACATATATAATTCTATCCAATCAAATTAGAACAAATGAATTGTAAAGTGTTAATACTATTAAGAATAAGAGCTTGTAATACAATAAATAATATATAAAAATACAGATGGCTGGCGAAAAATAAAAATAAAAATATCTTGGTTTTATATATTCTACACACTACCTATGTGTGCCAAATCTGTATCATGGTTATATTGATTATGTCTTTCTTTCGCTATCTACTAACGCATTGAACTTTCCCAAATACATGGGATCCTCCAGTTAACCGTAGTTATAATTAACCTCCATCTAACCATGTGAAAATGGCACGTGCCGTACTGTAAAAAATGGAGAGAACTTTTCTAGGATTAGGGATTTTGTTTGGGGCCAACAAGGTTTAGGGTTGGAAATTTAATATTACTGCATACGCACACAAACATTGATGTGTATTTAAGAATCTACTTATAACATGAAATCTCGTGATGCCCGAATGAGAGAAAACGGGTCCTGGGCGGTCTACGGGTCAGCATCTAATGGTCCAGTAACGCGCTATTGGGCAGATCCAAGTGAAGCCTTCGCCTCCCCCGCCTGGCGATTTCCTAATCCTCCTCCCCAATTCTCGACTGCCGTTTCAAAACACGCCATGGGGTTCCTCCCCTGTCATCTCATTCTTCTCGCCTCCCATCTGCATGAGAGCGAAGAACTAAGGAGCTTCTATCGGTGTCCTGGGCGCGCTATTGGGATGTCCAATGATCCAGATCCAAGTGAAGCTTCCGCCTCCCCCGCCTGGCGATATCCTCATCCTCCTCCCCAGTTCTCGGCTGCCGTTTCAAAACACGCCACGGGGTTCCTCCCCTGTCATCGCATTCTTCTCGTCTCCCATCTGCATGAGAGCGAAGATCTAAGGAGCTTCTATCGGTGTCTTGGGCGGTCTACGGGTCAGCATCTAATGGTCCAGTAATAATTCATGTGCGGCTTCTATCTCTGTCATGTTTTTGCAAGATCAGAGCTCTGCCGCTTCCGTAAATCCGGTAAGATCTGTACGTTCTTTGAGATTGGAAGATCCTGATTTTTTCATTTTTGTTGGCAAAAGCTTGCTCAATTCCAATGCCCAGCGATCACTGCATTTTGTCTTCTTTTTTCCCCCAACCAATCGATTATTGATTTCAATCATCCCGATTTTGATTCTGAATCTTTCAAAACGAAATCATGAGTTAAACAATTGATTGTTGAGTTCAATTTTGCTTCTGAATCTTTTTGGTGTTGATCCTATCAGCTTAGTTTGATCTTTCTGATTTTGATCTTTTATTTATTTCGGTTTGTATTCCAGATTCAGATTTTTGGTCATACCATTATTGTTAATAATCAATCGTGAATATGTTGTCTTAGCTATTTAAATCACTCTATCAGATATAGCCTGCGGTATCTCACAATCCACACAGCAGCATCGACTTGATGTATGCTTTGCATTACACGTATTCTGAATCCCCCGGTCACTTATTAATTATTAGTTAATTAGTTAATAATAATTAAGACATTGGAGATTTCAGTTTCGACCGTTACTAATAATATATTAGTGTCGCTGCTAAATTCCATCTGTTATGTATCTCTGATATCCGTTAGATGACGCCTAATAATTAGGCCCTCCTTAGTGTTACTAACTTAAACCCTTCCATCTACCTAATCATGGTATCCATTTCATCATATTTAAATTGAAATTCTCCAAGCCCTGCATCTATCATAAACTTGAAGTTCCACACTTGAAATTCAATCATCAGGTACGTTTCCTCACTTGAAATTTTATCATAACCTTTTATTTATCATTATGAATTTTGCATTGATATGAATACCCTTCTTCTACCCGCCTCTTCTTAATCACTGGACGAGACATATGGCTCTTAAAATTTGCTATTCAACATCACCTGCTCGCAATTTAGCTTTGGGTTTAATGACTGATTTTGATCTTTTATTTATTTTGGTTTGTATTCCAGATTCCAGATTCAGATTTTTGATCGCACCATTATTGTCAATAATCATCAGGTACGTTTCCTCACTTGAAATTTTATCATAACCTTTTATTTATCATTATGAATTTTGCATTGATATGAATACCCTTCTTCTGCCTGCCTCTTCTTAATCACTGGACGAGACATATGGCTCTTAAAATTTGCCATTCAACATCACCTGCTCGCAATTTAGTTTTGGGTTTAATGACTGATTTTGATCTTTTATTTATTTTGGTTTGTATTCCAGATTCAGATTTTTGATCACACCATTATTGTGAATAATCAATCGTGAATATGTTGTCTTGGCTATTTAAATCACTGTCTCAGATATAGCCTGCGGTATCTCACAATCCACACAGTAACATCGATTTGATGTATGCTTTGAATTACATGTATTCTGAATCCCCTGGTCACTTATTAATTATTAGTGAATAATATTTATCATTCTGAATTTTGCATTGACATGAATACCCTTCTTCTGCCCGCCTCTTCTTAATCACTGGACAAGACATATGGCTCTTTAAATTTGCTATTCAACGTCACCTGCTCACAATTTAGTTTTGGGTTTAATGACTGATTTTGATCTTTTATTTATTTTGGTTTGTATTCCAGATTCCAGATTCAGATTTTTGATCGCACCATTATTGTTAATAATCAATCGTGAATATGTTGTCTTAGCTATTTAAATCACTCTATCAGATATAACCTGCGGTATCTCACAATCCACACAGCAACATCGATTTGATGTATGCTTTGGATTACATGTATTCTGAATCCCCTGGTCACTTATTAATTATTAATGAATAATATTTATCATTATGAATTTTGCATTGACATGAATACCCTTCTTCTGCCTGCCTCTTCTTAATCACTGGACGAGACATATGGCTCTTCAAATTTGCTATTCAACGTCACCTGCTCACAAGTGCAATTGCACTTATTAATTATTAATAAATAATAATTACTATATTTGAGATTTCAGTTTTGACCGTTACTAATAATATATTAGTGTGGCTGCACATCAGCTTTAGATTTGTTTACACTACATTTTACCAACAATGATTTTGACAATTGCTGTGCTTTCCTTCTTCAGTAGGTGACAAGAAGATCATCAACATACTATGGCTAGCATTACACAAGACCACATCAAAGATATCAATGACAGTAAAGATACATGGGCTATTGTTGCTCGTGTTCTCAGACGGTGGATTGCCTACAAGAAGACTCCACCCTACACACCCTGGAGGATTGGCCTGCTTCTTGTGGATGAGCTGGTAAGCTAGAAATTGGCATTTCTTGATTAGTTAAGATTTACTACTATTAGTTAACCCCACAAAACTGATACAGGGTTATAGAATAGAGGGTTTTGTAACACAAAAAGGACTGTTTGAGCGTTACAAAAATGAACCCAAAGAGGGTGGCGTATACCACTTTGAAAACTTTGAGGTTGTTGACAATGGAGATCAATACAAAGTTACAGCACATTCGTGGAGGCTTAAGTTCCATGCTACTACCTACTTTGAAGAATTAGTTTTGCCAATTCCTGGTGAGGCGTACAACTTTGTCCCCATAAAAGATATTGCTGAATTCACAACAAAGAATGAGGGGCTGATTGGTTAGTACTGTAGGGTTTTGTTTAACAGCCAAATGTTATTTTTTCACTCCTATTTTAATCACGCTGTAAACAAATTGTGTGCAGATGTGATGGGCTTCCTCCATGGATTTGGCGCCTTGCAAGAGTACAAGAATGAGTTTGGAACTTCCAAGAGACTAAACCTCACTCTTGCTGACAAAAAGTAAGAACCACTCCCTGAGATTTTTTTAAGAACATATTAACAAAGTCACATTCCTCACGTGATAACTTGACTAGCCAAATGTTACCCGCAGTGAACGCACAATAAATGTGGTGCTATTTGGTACTTGCGCAGTCAACACATTTAACAGCAAGAGTCATGAACTCCAGCCCCCTATTGTTGTGATGGTTAGGTTTGGCAGGCTTAACAAGCCTACGGGTAAATAATTCGTTCTCTAAGACATCCTCAGTTTCAATATCCTTACTCTCTATTTATTACTAATAATATGTCTGTCGTTATTAGCACATGGTCACATTACCAATGTGTTCGAAGCAACCAAGGTTTCATTCAATCCTAACATTCTAGAGGCGCAACTTTTACTACAAAGGTTACATTTGATGAAAATCTACTTCTGAATTATAAAATTGTTATTGATTTAAATTTATTTATCCAGTGAAAAAATTAATCCTCTACATTGATATTATTACTAGCCTTGATGAAACACTTGGAGGGAGCCAACGTTTCTCTCAGGTAACAAATGCCGATTATAGGCTTCTTGACAATGAGTCCCTGTTAACTTTTCCAACAAGGATCCATGTGGCTGAACTCTCCAAAATTAACAAGGTTAGAAAATATCTCTATTTATGCAAGCATTTTGCTGAGAGTTTTTAGAACTGCAATGGAATATTTTAAACCATGTTTTATAATACTAAATCTAGATTTAGATTCTCATATGAAACCGTGAGGTATATTGCCATCAAGGGCCTATTTTTATTTGGGTGAAATATCGAAGGAATGAAGTTAAACTGTTTGGTCCTTAAATATAAAATGATGTGATAGTCAAATGTAATTTGCCCTCTAATCATTCCTTAGGCACATAGTTGTCATCATGAAATTTTTATTAAAACCATTCTCTCCTTGACAATAGGCATGTGAGGTTGTGATCAAGGTTTTTGTTCAGAAAGTTGAAATCGCTTACGGCTGGGCTTACGATGGATGCGCATGCGACAGTAAACCATCACAAGAAAATGACAAACTTCAATGCAAAACTTGTAATAATGACGTTTTGGTCACCACGCCGAAGTATGGTTCTATGTTTTTTTCTATCTACACAAAACACACTTGCACCTCATTTATTTGAAATGCATTGATGAAAAATGAAAATTGCACTAAAACACTATCATACCAATTCGCAGATTTAAGGTCCATTATAAGGTGTTTGATTCAACGGGTAAATGTTCAGTCATATTTTTCAATCGTCTTGCTTCTAATCTCATTGGCTTCTCAGCTGAGGAGCTAAAGGAAAAGTCAGCAAAGGTTTGAGTCCATGATAACACTAAATTTGCTACTCATTGGCTACATTGTACATTTCTCACTGGTTGTTTCCATTTCAGGAGAAAAAAAAAACAAGGTTCTTTTCCTGAAGAACTAAGCAATTGCGTGGGTCAAGAAATGCTTATCAAGCTCAAAATCAAGGAAAACAACATCAAGTTTCGAAATAGCAGTATTGGAGTAACCCAGTACACTACTGATAAGGAGCTGCTACATCGGTTTACTTATTCTGACATTAAGGCATGAGGACAATTCTCCCTTTATGTCTTTCACCTAAATGTTTGAACTTAACATATTAAAACTACTGTGCACAATTATGTAGGGAAGTCAACTTAACGTAACTAATAATGTTACTTTTGAGCAGTCCGCAGTTGAGTCTTCTGTCTCACAGCAACCAACAACGTCATCATCAAGTGGCATAGTGAGTGAGGACGGTGACGCTCCAGTATCTCAGTTGCTTGCCTCTCCGGATTTATTGTCCAAACGTAAAACATACACGGCTGATACCTTTATTGATGTTGATGAGATGCGACTGTCTAACCACTCAACTTCGAACTCCAGCTATATGAAGCTACTGAAGAACATTAAAAGGGAAGAGTGAAGTTCAAGACTGATTTCTCAGCCTTCAATCGACGGCATTGTCTATTAGTTATCTAATGGGATTATGACTTGTGGTTTAATAAGGTGTTATGTGTTTTGATTATGTATTGAGGGATTTATGTTATTATGATTGAATTTCTCTCTAATGGGATTATGACTTGTGGTTTAATAAGGTGTTATGTGTTTTGATTATGTATTGAGGGATTTATGCTATTATGATCGAATTTCTCTTCCTAATTTAATTTAATAGTTTCAGGAGGAGTTTTAAAGCTAGATTTAAATCTAGATTGCATTTTGCTATCACTGATGAATGAAAATTACAAAATAACTACTAATTTAATTAAATTAAATATACACAATCAGATACTGTTCATATTTGTCTGATTTATATATCACTCAATAAATTAACTAACTTTTTACAAATTGTTACTATTACTATTACTCCTTCATCATCACAGTTCACCTAGATCTTTTTTAAATATATTAATTATTAATAATTAATAATCAATATAATTTTTCGGCACTTAATAATTAATCAAACTAATCAATTACACTTAAGTGTAAATTATTTTTATACTAATTAATTATTCCTATTATCTATTATGATTATACAATCTATTAAAATACTGCATTCTATTGTTATTTTAAATCTGTTAGATATACATGAAGGAAAATTGCTACTTTTAAATAAACATGGCTGTAATTTTATGAATGATGATATTCACAAAGGCCAGTGATGATGTTAAATAGTCTTTCTGTTTTTTTCATACCAATAATAATAATTTATTGTGAAATATAACTACTAATTTAATTAAATATACACAATTAGATATTGTTCATATTTGTCTGATTTATATATCACTCAATAAATTAACTAACTTTTTACAAATTGTTACTATTACTATTACTCCTTCATCATCACAGTTCACCTAGATCTTTTTTAGATATATTAATTATTAATAATAATTAATAATCAATATAATATTTCGGCACTTAATAATTAATCAAAATAATCAATTACACTTAAGTGTAAATTATTCCTATAATTAATTATTTTTAATGAGAAAGATTTCGGTTTGGTTATGCTGAGTGTTAGTCGAAAGCGCAAACAAGCTTGAGAACATAGTTTAATGGGTAGAAGAATACTATATGAATAAGAGATGAGTGCCTTGATTTATAGGACTAGAAAGAGCCAAACGCGTTTTAGATAAATGTGTTATATACATATATATTTGTATATGTGCGTCTCGGTCATGTTTGTAGGAATAGAAATTGCATAGTTAATTGAGCAATGCGCATATTTCCTTTTCAACCATTTGAAATGTCTGCAGGGGGAGGCTACGCAGAAGAAGCCGCTAAAACTTTTCTTTTACAGGCTCTAAAGGTAATGACGTATTGTCATCTTCAAGGAGTTGTTCATCGTGCTCTAAAACCAGAGTTGTCACCTGAAGTGCTCCATACCTCTAACAGTGTTGAAATAGATTTATGGAGTATTGGGGTGATAATTACAGCAATTGTTATGTATAATTTTAACCGATTGCAGCGTAACAGTCCAGTTCTTACATTTGCATCTCGTCTGTTGCAGTATAACAGCCAACTTAGTCCGTTTTTTTTTTGCATAGAGTGAACTGATACAAGGCATTGAATGACCCAATTAACAATCAATAATTGAGGGGCAAATCATCTCGTCTGTTGCAGTATAACAGCCAACTTAGTCCTTTTTTTTTTGCATAAAGTGAACTGATACAAGGCATTGAATGACCCAATTAACAATCAATAATTGAGGGGCAAATAACACCCCTGAGGAATGCAATGCAATTGCCATACTATCATGGCCTTTACCATCTTGCGTCCACACAGTTACCCTCTCTTTGCATCAGATTAACTTTTAACTTATTACACGCTCCACTGCCTTTATTTGGATTATCTCTATAGTGTTCCCACATTCGAAAGAAACCACATGGACAACACCGCATCTAGGCCCGACCTTTAAAGCTCTAAACAAGGCAAGTTTCCCTTTAGTTATGATGCTATATGTTAGTTGCTTTCTCTCTGCCCCATTGCTCAAGCAAAATTATATTCATCAACAAAAGGATTCGTGATTCTATTTAACAGTTGAATGATAGTTCATGGGGTTCCTTTAAAAATATTATATATATATATATGTGTGTGTGTGTGTATATAGATGTAGATTGCGTATGTACACATATGAACAACTAAAGCAATAGCTTAGAAAATTTAATCTATGTTGCATCTCTTAATTATTGTAGTGGTCATTATCAAACTACATGGTTTTACTATCTATATAATTTTTAAACATTATAAAATGCCACAAAATACCCTCTCGAAGACAGATCATACAAGTCATTAGCAGTAACCGTATTCATGTCTTGTGCTAATGACTGAAATAATTCAAAGACAGATCATACAAGTCATTATATACAAGAGTCAATCTTACACAAATCAAAGAAAAGACGGTTTCAGGACACAGCCAACGAAGATGCCACCGTCAATCCCATCCACGATCAGCATATCATAACAGGTACTTCCTCCTTCTCGAATAGATGTCTCATGTCATTAATTCCGATAATGCCTAGGATAAAGTTAGTTCCGTAGAAATATAGCAGCTTCATTTTCATAGTGATATTTCAAATCCAGGGGACAGAAGTGTTTCACCCCTCAATTTTTTAGCATAATTAATTTTATATTTTATATAATACGACAAAGGTCCAATTTCAGGTTCCAACTATGCCTCCAACATTTATTAATTTTGAAAAGAAATATACATATAAAGTCTCTAGGAAAAAAAAGGGCTTATAGCAACGAGCACTTTCCACAACTTGGGTAAACCTCAGGTTCAATCCGATAATGAATAATATAGGGAAATAGACCTTGCATGGAATTAATTTGTGCGTATATATTTGATGTTCACGAAACGGAAATAAAAAAATCAGTATATGATAAATTGAAAAAACAAATACATGACGCAAATACCATTTTTATAAAACCGGTTGATAAGACTAGGTTATTATCATCTTCGAAATTGTGGTTCTTTTTCGAAAAAAGGAAAAAAAAAATGAGTTACATTTCCTTAACTATCGCGATGGAGAACTCAATGAAGTGGCTGTTGTAATTGACCTTTTATTTTGTGAGAAAAATTCAGAAAATAGATATTAAATTTCAACATCTCAAATCAAATATTTTTGACTATTCTTGAAAAACAAATGACAATATATTTTTGTCATCATTTTTATTTAGAATTTTGAAATTGAGATTATGTTCTTTGCGATTTTCTCCACTTATTTTTTCAATAGAAGAGGTATTATGGCCTATTAAGAACACCGTTCCTCCTTTTCCCTACCGAACGTGTTCGGTAAGGAGGAAGAAAGTTTCATGAAACAGATATGTTTTCTTTTATCTTTTATCAACACAAACAAAAGGTAGTGTATTGCCCGCCAGTGAATAGGTAGTGTATGGTAATGATTCAACCAAGAGAAATAATTCCATGAAACCCCACCTTGCACACAGGTACTGGTATAGAAGTTGCCCATCATGACACACAAACGACCAGTGCCACTGAATGCACCCAGCCTCATGTGTCGGGTACAGGCTACTTAGATGATGGTGACGCCATCTACGAGTGTCAATTTTGTCGGGCCTTACTTTGGCTAGGTGAGCGCCTTAAGCGCTGCTCTTCTTCTGAATACCCACTTTTCTCAATTTGTTGCTGTCACGGCAAGGTTGTGGTGCCTTACCTCCAGAAGCCACCGGAACAATTCCAGCACCTTTTCTTCCAGAAAGGACATCCGAAATCTAAAAACTTCTTAGCAAACATCAGAGCATACAATAATATGTTCTGCTTCACTTCCATGGGAGGAAAGATTGACCATTCCCTCAACTCCCGTGGAGGCGGCCCCTACTCCTTCACCATGTCCGGACAAAACTATCATCTCTTGGGAAGCTTATTGCCACCTGAAGGATGCCCCCCTGTGTACTCACAGCTGTACATTTACGACACGGACAATGAAATAGGGAACCGAATGGCAGCGATCAGGTGCGTCCCCCTCATGCTACTTACATCCTCCATCACTATGTTCCCTCTACAACACGGCTCAAAATAAACGACTTGGCTTTGAATTGCAGGCACCATCCAGACAAATCGGGTGTTGATGAAGCCATTGCTCTCGACATTAAAGATTGCCTCGATCAGCATAATGCCCTGGTCAAGAAATACCGTATGGCATCGGAGATCCTTCGCAAAGACAACACTGCGGATGTTCGGCTACGGCTCCTCAGAGAATCAAACAATAGGAGCAGAAATTATGAGCTGCCCATGGCATCGGAGGTAGCCGCATCGATAGTCGGAGATTTTGATGAATCATATATCAACAGAGACATAATCATAGAAAAGAAAGCAGGCTCCTTGAAGCGCGTCCATGAACTACACAAGTCTTACTTGCCTCTTCAATATCCACTCATCTTCCACTACGGCAATAACGGATTCGTACCAAAGACGGAACATAACGACGTATCTCTTATTAGCACAAAGAAGAAAAAGTACCTCACAATATGAGAGTACCTCGCTTTCAGACTGATGGACAGAAATATAGAGGACTCCGTGTTACTACACTCAAAGAGGTTATTACAGCAATTCATTGTAGACGGCTTTGCAATGGTCGAGAGTGAGAGGCTTGACTATATAAGGAGACACCAAAGAGACCTCAGGGTTGACCTATACAAAGGACTCGCTGATGCAGTCACAAGAGGCGAAACAGATCCGTCCAACACAGGAAAGAGGGTAATCCTACCTTCTTCTTTCACCGGAGGTGCTAGATACATGATCCACAACTACCGGGATGCAATGGCCATATGCAGATGGGCAGGATACCCTGACATCTTCCTAACATTCACTTGCAACCCCGCATGGCCTGAGATAACAAGATTCTGCCATAAACACAGCCTCAGCCCATCTGATCGACCTGACATATTGACAAGGATGTTCAGCCTCAAACTTGCAGCACTAATGAAATGTATTAAGGAGAAAAAAATATTCGGCACACTCAAAGCAGGTAATAATACAACCTCCCTTTAATCACCTCTCCACAGTAACTCCAAAATACACCATTGTTGTATATTAATATGCGGAATTTCAGAGATATATACGATAGAGTTCCAAAAGCGGGGACTGCCACATGCACACATCATTCTATTCATAGAGCCATGTGACAAACCCAAGGCAGCTGAGGACGTTGACAGAATCATTTCAGCAGAGATACCAGACAAAGACACAGACCCTGCACTGTACGAGCTCGTCACTAATTTCATGATCCATGGACCCTGTGGCAGCTCTAAGCAAAAATCACCTTGCATGAAGGACGGAAAGTGCTCAAAGTACTTCCCCAGAAGATATGCCGCACACACAACAATAGACGATGAGGGGTACCCCACATATCGCAGGAGGAACAATGGCAGAACGACTATGAAAAAAGGGATTCAGTTGGACAACAGATATGTCGTGCCGTACAACGCCCAACTATTACGGCTCTTCCAGGGCCACTTGAATGTCGAGAAGACAAACCAATCAAGGGCCATCAAATATTTGTTCAAATACATCAGCAAGGGCCATGACCGTGTCATCGCAGGGATCTACCACAATGATGAGCTCGGCAGCTCACAACGTGATTTCGATGAGATCTCACATTACCTTAATTGCAGATACATCTCAGCCTGCGAAGGCGCATGGCGAATATTCTCATTTGACATTCACTGTAGATACCCCTCTGTCGAGAGGTTGAGCTTCCATCTCCCAGATCAGCAGGCTGTTTTTTACACGGCCAATGACGAAATGCCTTCATTGGTTGAAAGGCCCCGGGTGAAGGAGTCAATGTTTCTCGGATGGCTCGCCAAGAATAAAGAAGACTCATTCGCAAGGACCTTAACATATACAGAGTTTCCACAGTATTACACTTTCAATAAGCAAAAGAGGGAATGGAGGATGCGCCAGAGAGGATTCTCTGTTGGCAGATTAGCTCATGTATCACCATCACAAGGTGAGGCTTACTACCTTCGGGTCCTGCTGACTAAGATGAGAGGGCCTCTCAGCTACAGAGACATCAGGACAGTAGACAACGTCGTCCAGCCAACATTTAGGGACGCGTGCTACGCGCTGGGGTTGCTTCAGGATGATCAAGAGTACATCGACGCGGTAAAAGAGGCGGCCTTTTGGGCTACAGGTCAATACCTCAGGAGATTCTTCGTCAGCATGCTCTTATGCCATTGCTTGTCTAATCCCATTTTAGTCTGGGAGCAAACAAAGCATCTCATATGTGAAGACCTTCTGTACATACCACGGCACGACCCACGACATCAAGGTAGAATAGACATCACCTAAACTATGTTTCACTCACACAACATTCTGGACATATAATGACATCTCTCACCTTTTTTGACCTGCAGAAGTATCAATCACCGACTCAGATAAGGAGGAAGCTGGACTCATTGAGATTCAAAGGCTGCTCCTAAAGAATGGAAGGTCACTGGATGACTACCCATCACTGCCAAAACCAACCTCCACCGAATTCTTGGACACAACAAACAATTTGCTACTCCAGGAACTTAGCCATGACAAAGATGCTTGTGCCGCGGATGTCGCAAGGTTGGTAGCCTCATTGACAGATGAGCAAATAAAGATATTCCACGAGGTCCTCAATGCGGTCAGCCGGACAACCGGTGGGTTCTACTTCGTCTACGGTTACGGGGGCACTGGCAAGACCTTTCTTTGGAACGCCCTGACCGCGGCAGTACGGGCAAATGGAGATGTGGTCATCAACGTCGCATCGAGCGGAATAGCAGCGACTCTACTGCCCTCAGGAAGGACTGCTCATTCGAGATTCGCAATCCCCATTGACATAAATGAAGACTCCACATGTAACATCAGCCATGGTTCCCCTGTGTCTCACTTACTGCGGTCTGCAAAATTAATCATCTGGGATGAGGCGCCAATGATAAAACGGCACTGTGTGGAGGCTGTCGATCGAACGTTAAAGGACATAATGAGGTGCGACCTCCCATTCGGCGGCAAGTGCGTCGTCATGGGGGGAGATTTTAGGCAAATATTGCCTGTCATACCGAAGGGATCCCGTGCAGACATTATAAACGCCGCTATAAACTCATCCGTTCTTTGGTCGGCGTGCAAGCTGTTCCAGCTCACTAAAAACATGCGCCTGCAGACGGCATCAGAGGCAATAGACCAAAAAAGGATCAGTAAATTTTCCAAATGGTTGCTTGACATTGGTGACGGTATAATTGGACTACCCCATGAGGGCACGACGGACATTGAGATCCCGGTCGATTTCCTCATCACAGACTCCCTTGACCCTATCCACTCTATAGTCTCATCCACATATCCAGCACTCCACCAAAACATCATGCATCCAAACTACCTCACAGAAAGGGCGATTCTGGCCCCCACGACCGATGTCATCGACCAGATAAACGATTACATGCTGTCACTCCTCCCTGGAGAGTCCGTTCAGTATCTCAGCTCCGACTCTGTCTCCAGCACCGATCAGGACAGCAGCTCATTCCAGGATTTGTACTCCACAGAATTCCTCAACACCATAAATTGCTCCGGGATGCCACCGCACAAGCTCTCTTTGAAGGTCGGAATACCAGTCATGCTGGTGCGAAATATCGACCAGTCTGCAGGCCTATGCAATGGAACAAGGCTGAGGATCACATATCTGGGCAAGAACTTCATCAGGGCGATAGCATTAAACGGAACGAGCGCAGGTGACCAGGTCCTCATCCACCGCATGGACATGAATCCGTCAGAGACCACCCTCCCGTTCAGAATGACCAGATGACAATTCCCGTTCATAATCTCTTTTGCGATGACCATCAACAAGAGCCAGGGCCAGTCATTAACAAACGTCGGTTTGTACCTGCCAAGACCGGTGTTCACGCATGGACAGCTGTATGTTGCATTGTCAAGGGTCAAGAATGTGGACGGTCTCAAAATATTGATCCTTGATTCTAACAGTAAACCCACGGACGTTACTAGAAATGTTGTCTACAGGGAAGTCTTCCAGAATGTGCATTTGGAGTGACCTCATTCTCATTATCGTGGGCCGACTACAGTCTTCGCACTATTACTATGACGACTTCCTTCGACAGTACTTCATAGTTCATCTCCTCTGTCTTGAATTTATCAGATAGAATAATGCATACTTAACAAAGACCCTCCATAAAGAATAGTTCCGCACGTGAAAGATTCTGTCGGGGAGTCTTCCACCAACGTTACCTATGGTGTGGCTTCTTGGGAGGTCTTTCAGAATGTCCTTTCCAAGTGACCACATCATCCATTTCGCGAACAACCTTTCAACTTTGTAGTATCAATATGACAACTGCCATTATTATGCCACGTCGAGAGCTCTATGACTTTGCGATTAACTTACATGCATAGCAACCATCCGTGCAGCGCACGGGGAGAAAATCCTAGTTACAAAGAAAGTGTCACGCAAGAAAAAAAAATTACAAAGAAAGTGAACTAGTTGAATGCCTGCATAATTTAGTTAATATAATTACAAAATAATTGTTAGAAAAATTAATTCACTTTTCTATTAAAAATATTTCATTATAAATTATTAATTTTTAGATTCTATCAATCAGATGCTACCTTTATTAAAATAAAAGATAATTATTCCCTATTAAATGTCGCCATTATAAGTTTCAAATTTAGGGAGATAATGGTCTATTTTATAAGTTTTAATTTGAGTTTATCTCAACATGTTTGATGCTTTTAAATTTACCCTTAATTATTATTTATTTGCCATGCACACTCTCTCATTACATTTTCTCTATCCATCTCTTTCATCATTTTCTCATTTATTATCTCTTTCATTTACCCTCTTTATAATAAAAGCATGTTTGAAAAAATGTATTTCTTATCTATTTATTGTTTTTTTACTAATTTTATTTGATTTTTTGTTATATGCAAATTGATCATTTGAAGTTTAGAATAAAGATGAAAGGGGATAATTATTTTTTAATCATGTCTAAATGACATTGTTTTTATAAGAAATGTTCCACTTACACGGATGTTATCGAGAATAAAATAGATGAAACAAGTTGAGGAGCGTGGCTATATATACGAGGTAAGAAATTATAACCCAAAGAGGGAAAGAGAAGAAAGGACTATCTAAGTAGCTGGTATATCTTTCAAAAGGAGAAAAGGGATGACCGTTATATATATAGTAGCATGAAGATAATTGTTTTATAATGAATAGAAAACAATATAGCATGAAGATAATTATTTTATAATGAATAGAAAACAATATGGGGTCATTAAAAATTAATTCCAAAATCAAGCTCGTCATAATAATTTGGCTGATATTAAAATAATTTTTTAAAAATAATAATTCATAGAATTGTATCAAAAAAGTAATTCATAGAAAATATACAATAATATCTATTTAATTTGAGCAAGAAACAACTCAAAATAAGGATTGAATAACAATAAAATTAAAGTTATAACAAGAAAGCTAGTATAAACTACAATTGATTTTGGTAATGATCTTAGCTTATTAATTGATAAATTATTATAGCCACAATCATGCACTTTTCGATGTCTGCCTTTCCTTTTAAATTATTATAGCTTCAATAACTTCTTTGTGTGACAATGTCAGCACATAAGTATACTCTTATCCTACAGATAAATTGGAT
The DNA here is from genome assembly GCF_004799145.2 of Neltuma alba. Taxonomy (NCBI): domain Eukaryota; kingdom Viridiplantae; phylum Streptophyta; class Magnoliopsida; order Fabales; family Fabaceae; genus Neltuma; species Neltuma alba. The sequence goes on from NW_021635786.1 coordinate 196,233, forward strand.
TGTATATTCAATCCAATGTTTAAACTAGATATTTCCCAACTAGCTAAGTGTTTGTTGCAAGTGCACGAGTTATCATAGATACGGTACAGAAGAAAAGATTGGTCCAATAATTCCATAAATTGCGCCACCAAACTAGGTTAGCCTTAGGGGTATGTATGGATTAGACTGAACCGAGTTTGTTATCAACTTGAAATCTAGTCCAGTAAAGACCTCGGACTGAAAAAGACAGCTCAAGATTTGGTCCAGTCCACTACCAACCCAAGGTAGGGTTGGATTGGACTTGGTCTATGGACTGCCTGGACTAGTCCAAGATCTCAATTTAATTTTTTTCTTCAATGGGAGGCAAGATTGCAACTTATTGTCTAAAAGTTTACCCATGTTTTGATCTAAACTTCATCAAATTTGATCTTTCCCTTTCAATTTATTAATAATGTCATGTTTCATTTATTAATCCCCATTAATATGGATATTATATTATAGAAAATACAAACACATGCTCATTACTTAGGAAGTTAATAGATAAATCTTGATTATTTGAATAGACAAAAAACTTATATAGAAGAATTAGAACAAATTAAAATTATTTAAATAATAGTTAAAAATTAAAAAAAATCGGGCAAAACTGGACTGGACCAACTAGTCTGAGGGATTAGTCCCCAATCCAGTCTAGCTCGATGAGACTAGTCTAGTCCATTTTGATCTAGTCTTGTTTCAGGCCAATTTTTTCTGGACTAGACTGGATGGGGTTTGCTCGGGTTGGATGGGACTATACCGGACCACTGGACTGACTTAGCCTTATATACTCTAGCTAGTACCTAGTAGCCTAGAATTCAAAGGGCGTTTGGAAAAGCTTGCTCTATTTAAGAATGAGTGGTTAATTCCATTAATTACTCATGCTCTTTTGCAACTAACAAAATTCGACTTTTAAGCTCCGATCCTAATTTAGCTATACAAAGCTAATTCATGTATCTATCTCACCAACATAACTAACCATTCAATTTATAGCGTTTTAGCTCTTGCTTCTTCTAATCCCTATTATAGGACCCCTTTTACAAGGTATTTTGGTCTGTTTTATAAGATCCTTTGAAAATTTCAGTAAGTATTAAATATTTTTCCATATACATCTCATTAGGATAGAGAGAGTGGATTAATATGATTGTTAGAATTTAATGTAATTAATAACGAAAATATTAAAAATTATTTGAATTTTATGAAAAATTAATTTTATATTTTTAGCTATTTTTAATTAGTATGTGTGAATTAATTAGAATGTCTTTATAATAAGGATAATAGGTAATATATGATTAACAGCTTTTTCGGCACTCAAATTAAACAAACTTTTTCTAGCATCACTCAAATAAATAAAACAACTAATTGATGACCATATTTACTTTCAACAGTAATTTCTATTGTTTATGAAAGTCAAAAAGTCACCCCTAAAAATTTTCAGTGGTAATAAAAAAAGTTGCCACCAAGTCATCTCCCCAACAGTAACAAAATGAGTCACCGTTGAATATGGTTTCAACATAAAAAAATGTTGTCACTGAAAATTAAATCGCCATTGAAACTATACTTTCAGTGACGAGAAAAAGTTACGGCTGAAGGTGCCTTCACCACGACCTTAGTTTTCTATACCATCCGAAATTCTTAATTAACGTTAGAGCCTAATTACCAAGGATATTTTGGATTTGAATAGTAAGCTGGGAAAGAGAAGAGCACTTTTTCCTAAAGGTGATTTGCCGCAAAATTCTCACTTCAACAGAGTTTTTTTTATTAAAAAAAATACCTCCTCTCGTTGTTTTTATAATAAGATACGAGTAATCAAACTATGTAGATTAAAAAATTGATTAAAATTTGCTAAAAGGTAATAAATGTGTAAGAACTACAATTTATTTTCTAAAAATAAATTTATTTATAGCGAGAGAGTGAGAGAGAGAGAGTGGGCAAATATAAATTAATACAGTGTGACTAACTAATAATTAATAAAAATATAAAATAATATTAAAAATTTTAAATAATCTATTAGTATTTCTTATAAATAAAAACATATTATTCCTCAAATATTATATAATCATATTTTAAAGGAAATAATCAATCTTGCTTGCTTTCCTGTGTTTATGGGAACCTAATTTCTTATTACATAAGAGCTTGTGGGATGATTTCATTCATTTGCAGCAGCATCTCTGGTGCTTGGTTGTTATTGGAGACTTTAATACCTATATGGCTACATGTATATCATTGATAAAATCGGGGGTTCTACTCCAAATACTAATTCTATGAGAAAATTCACTGCTTGCATTGACAGATTAGAGCTAGTTGGGATTAATTAAGTTGGAGAAAGTTATACTTGGGAAAGGAATATGATAAAAGAAAGAATTGATTTGGCATTTGCAAACTCCTCTTGGTTTAATCTGTTTACTTTTTCTAAGGTTCACCGCCTTCGCAAGTTTGAATTAGATCATCGGCATTTGTAATAAAGAGGATTCCAGATTCTCCGAACAAAAATTTCAAATCCCCATTTAGATGTCAAATGCCTGGGTTTTAGAAAAGGATTTTATTTTATTTTTTTAAAAGAAAAAGAAGAGCATCTTATTGATATTATGAAGAAAAGCTGGAATTATGGCTGATGGGAGGAAAGTATTGGTTACTTTACAAGGGAACTGAACAGTAGAACAAGAAGAAAATTGGTAACATTCCCAACAAAAAGAAGAGGCTTATGAAAATAATTGAAGGCCTTCAAAGAGCTAGAAGGCTGAGGGATAAGCAACACTTGGCCAAAGTTGAAAATGATTTATGGAGGGAGTACAATAAAGTTTTAGAAAATCAAATTTTGAAGCCAAAACATGTCAAATGAAGTCACATTGTGTGTCATTATGCTTAAAAAATCAAATTTAGAAAAATCACTTTCTCGAGTTACTATTTATTTGGTAACTCTAAAATCTAAAATTTTGGCTAACTTTGAAAATTCATAACTAATTATAAAATACTTAAAATGATGTGGTTCTAAGTTCTGTTTGAAGATCTTTTACTTCTCTATATAGAAAAATACTCATTGGTTTATTTTCTTTACCAACCAAGCTCCATATTTCATGTAACAAGTACTATTCATTTGGTCAATTTTTTAATTTTTAGTTTTTTTACCATAATTTTAAAAATTTATAACTTTCTATGCATAGCTCCAAATTAAGTGATTTACTACTCTATTTAAAGGTTAAAATGTAAACTTTAAGCTCAGCAAATTTCACAGCCATATTCCATCATTTGGGCAGAGAAAGAACAGCCATAAAATCATGAATTTGCAAACATTATTACCCCTCCTTAATGTATTATCTTAAAGGGTTTAGGCCATGAGCATGCATTATACCATTGTCATTCATACTACCATATACTTATGCATAATTATATCTCTCCCAAGTGACAGGAATATAGTCTCTTACAAGCATTCTGAAGCGTCTATACTTTTAACCCCCAGAGTATGCATTCGAAGCGAATTGGATATGCAAAAGCCTTACTTAGGCCCGAAATTTTAAAATTGTTCCTTTAAGTTCTTAGGTTACTGTTTACTGTGCATTTTTCCAGATTACAGGTCCAATTTTAAAAAATCATAACTAATTCTATAAAAATCGTATGGAGGTGCTCTAAATTTTTACTTAGAGCTCTTTCAGTACTCTTTAGGGTGTGTTTGGCTTAATAGAGGGGATGGGAGGGGAGGGAATTTAATGGAGGGAAAGGAGATAAAAGGAAGGAGAGAGATTTTAATATTACCTTGTTTGGATTGATACAAGGGGAGGGAAGGGGAGGAATTTTAATGTTATCTTGTTTGGTTTAGGAAGAGAGGCGAGGCAAAATATTTTTGCACGAACAATTTTGCCCTTATATTATTTAAGTTGATTTTTACAAACTTTATAGAGTAATTAATAAAATATAATTATAAATAACATTTAATAAAAAATCCCATATTTTTAAGTAAAAATCCAATCAGAGCTGTAATTAAGTTGAAGAAAAATAATATGATTGTGGCTAGCAACTAAAATTTGATTCCTTGTCAAGATGGTGGTGTCGTGCTACTGAAAGAATGAGCTATCACAGTCAAGTCGAATATGAAGATAGAGGTTGGAAAAGAAAGGGAGACAGTAGAGATGAAGATGATGGCAAGATGAAGGAGGCACAGAGATTGAAGTTGAATGTCAACAGTAGGAGATGTAGAAGGAGAAGATGGAGTAGGTGAAGGAGGAGAGCTCCCATTCTTCGAAGATGAAGCAGCAATGGGGTCATGTTGGAAGACGAAGGAGAAAGGTAAGCCAAAGACTGACTAGCGTGAGAGCATAAAAAGGATAACTAAAGAATAATAAATATACTTATGGGTGTAATAGTTTGAACAAGACAAAATATTGCTTCTCTCCTCCAAATCCCCCTAATTTTGGAGGGGAAGGTTATGAGGGGAGGGGAGTGAAAATTTCAAAAAAATTTCCCTCCCCTCCTATAAATTTTGGGAAGCCAAACAAGGGGAAGGGAGCAAAATCCCTCTTTTCCCCTCCCCTCCCCCCATACCAAACATAGTCTTAAGGAAAAAAAATATCAAACTGGACTTATCTATTACTAATTTGTACAGTTTAATCCGTAAATATTACTGTTCATTTGGTTTAATTTGGAACTTCTAGATTTGGTGCCTTAACTTTGGAAAATGATATCTCCTTGTGTATACATCCAATTGAGGTGATCTACCTCTCATTTTAAAGTTTGAGATGTATACTATGTTTCTGCTAAAATTTGTGGCTTAATTCATTCATTTGGTGGGTCAAACTAGGGTTGGAAGATGACTGCTCCAGGACCTATGTTTTATCCCTTATACAATTCTTACTTTAATTCTTTTAAGAATCCAAGCATGCATAATTCAATCTCATGTATTCAATTACACCCCATACTCATTCTTACCAATGTCATATATAACTAAATTACATAAATTAGCATGTTCCATAATTATTACATAATTAGAGAATTAAGCATCACATAGTAATACTATAAATTCTCTACTTCTTTGCATCAATCTCTTGGCTTCTCTTCGTACAACAATTGCCCATCATGCTTGACCTAAATGGTTGATCAAGGAGGGATGAGATTTGGAAAAATCTCAGTAGCAAACAATACTATCAATAAATGCAAGATGAATCCAAGTGCATGATATACTTCCTTGATTATCTTTATGCCAATTTAGTGATCTAACTTTATGCTCAATGTCTCCAACTACATATATGGCCATAAAATCATTAAGGGATAGAACATACATAATTCATACATAGCTCATATCATCATAATTAGTATCATGCAAATCAACACAACAAGCATAAACATCAAGCACATAAAATAGGTAAGTTCATTACCTTGTACCATGAGCTTTTCTCTCGCTTCCTTTGACTTCCTTGACTACCCAACCATGAGGACTTTCAATCAACATCATCAAAATATCCTATTGGATGTTTCAAGGTCCTAATCATAGCCACAAGGGTCACATTACTCACTAAAACCAAGAGATCACACAAAGTTCAAGACTTGCTTCACGAGTATTGTTTATCGGTATTTCCAAAATTTTTTCTCAAATTTGAAATTCATAATTAATTCCAAAAAAACAAAAACTGAGTGATTACAAGTCCTACTAAAAGCTCCTTAAGTGATCTTTAAACAAAAAATAGTTTCAGGATCCAATTCTATGCGAAATAGTACCAGAATTGTATGGGAGTTTCCTACTACTTTAATGGTCAAAATTGTTCCCAAATTTTAACCCTAACTTTGAAAAATCACCATAAATCATACATATATCCAATTTGAATGTTTTATCTCTTGATTTAAAGCTTAAGATGTGAACTATAATCATGACAAATTTCAGAGCCAGATATGAATAGGAACTTAATCAAAATAGGCATCAAGATAGGTGCTAGAATCTTCACATACCTTGATCTTAAAACTTGAATCTTGTTCCTTCTTCTTGGCCTTCACCCCTATGTTTTCTCTCTAATTTTTGGTAGGGTTTTTCCTCTACAAATGCTTGCCAAAATTCTCTTCCAAGGTGGGGTATTTATAGTGAAATTTATGCCTTGAATGGACCATTATGCCCTTGAAAGTTAAAAGAAATTGTAAGGACAAACTTAGAACTTCAAGTATCCTTTTACATCATCAAAACATCATGCTCTTGCATCATCCTTCTAGAAGAGAGCTAGGTGGCGCAAATCTAATGGAGAGGAAAGGAAGAATAGATCTTGACCCTTGGATTAAACTTGGTTTCCAAGTTTCCTTCCAATTTACTTGGCTCACATTTATTCAATTTTCTTGATGGCGTTTTATCTACTCCATAAATTTCTTTTAATTCTAGAGAAGATCTATGAATTTTCTTTGGCCATAACACTTCCTTTAAACCTCGCATAAAAATTATTTACTAAAATACCCTTAACCAGCATAATTGAGTCTTCTATTTTATTCCAGCCATTCTGCTAATCTTTTGGAAGTGAGACTAATTTCATAAATTAACATAGCCTTTAAGCTCCCTAACTTCATTTTTACATACATTTTTGAGATCTCTCGCTATCTCAAATAATTACCTCAATTGGTGTACTTTTTACCAGCCCATAATCTTATAAATTCTATTTAAGTTGCCTCGTCATTTCTCTTCACAAAAGAGTCTTAGAATATTATTTCTCATTTTTTGAGATTTTTATGGAATTTTTTTGTATACTTTCTATTTTTACCCCTACTAACTTGTAACTTTCTGAATTACAATTTAGTCCTTGTTTGGATTTAACCTTATAAAATATCTCTTTGAGACTTCTAACTTAACTTTTGGCCTATATCTAGCCTGTTTTCTCTTTTTGACCCTTGAGACTCTCCTAGAACCTCAACATTACTTACACGTTCGCCTCCTAGTAACCTTTTTACTTTACAGTTTAGTCCCTAAAACTGTTTTAACTTCCTTTCTTATTTTTCAGACTTCTACTCCAAGGGGCTTAGTAGTCTACCTATTTCAGGCTACTCCTAGGGCTCCTAAGCCTAAAAATTATGATGTGACACATCCTCAAATTATACAAAGTTACAAAGATTTAACCAAAAACTTATAATTACATAACATAATCAAGCATATCATTGCATAAAATTTTATGCCAATTTTTTCTAGCTTCCATATTCTTTCCTTTTTCCTTTGATGAGCTAGCACCTAATGGTGTCGTTTAGATATAAAGAGGGGTGAGATTTCATAAAAATCTTAGTAGCAAATAATAACAATAATAATGCTAACCATGCAGGGGTACGTCATGCTAGATACCATTCAACATTTTCATGCATTCTCTTACATTATCATGTTATGAAAAGGGAGCATATAAACATATTATTTAACAACTCAATCATGCATATTGTCAAGGTATAACATGGAAGGAGTTAAATATATCACATCACAGCTAGCTCAACCACATTATGTCATAAAAACACATAGCAAACAACCAATGCAAAGTAAAATTAAAATTGTAAGTTCTTGCTACCTTTAACAAAACCTTATTCTTGTTTTCTTTTCCTTGCTTTTAATTTTATATTCTATTTTTCATGTTGCTTCTTCCTCAGTCATGTCCTTCTGAATCACCTCAACCAGCGAAATAGTCTTATTTCTTAGTTGTTTAATTTTTCAATCTACAATCTAATCCGGTTGTGTCACATCCCAAAAATTTTCATTTGACAATAAAGGATTAAAATTGGGATGAGGGTCAATGTAGGAACTAGAAGGGGAGATGAAAGAACTTTTGATATGAAACCCCGAAAAGGTCCGGGCTGGCATTTTCGTAATTATCGGTATAGGAAGGGCAAAATGGGAAAATTTGAGAAAAATTCTAGAAAATCCCTAAAAAATGGAAAAATTATAGAGTAGAGGTTTTGGAAACTTAGTTGAGGCCTGAAAGATGGAATTTCGATGAAAATGAATTATTACGGAATTTCCCATAAAACGAAGGTTTTTCGGGAAATTATTGGGGAAATGAAGGAAAATAATTATTTTAATAAGTTAGAGGCCTCAATAAATTTGGAAGATTGATGGAAAATTCATCTAAATGTATGCTTGAATTTATAAAATTAGTTTTATGCCTTGGAGGCTCAGGAATTAATTTTAAGGGATTTACTTTCCATCAGATTTACCAATAAATACCTAATCGGAGAAAATTCAAAATAAATACCTAGAGGTGGTGAACAATTTTGAAAATTTCCAGATCATGCTCCCATATTAAAAGGTGAATTATAATGGAGAGAAATAAATTTTTGGAGGTCTGGAAAAATTATGGAGTGTTACTAGTGAATAGTAACCGATAAAGTTTTAAATCGGTTTGGGATAGTGATTTGGTTTGTGGGCCATATTTTCGGACCAGCCCAAACCATTTGTGAGGCCCACAATAGACCCATTAAAGGCCCAATTTTGTGCACTTTTCAGATTCCACCATTTTTATTAAATAAAATGCAAAATTAAGAGATATTTGTGTGGAAAAATCTAGAGAAATGTCACATAGTGAGATCTGAAGATTTGAGACACTTGATGGCTGCCAACACACCTCCTTATCTGTCAGTTAGGTGTGCAAATCAGGAGGGAGAGGGCAGATGGATTTTTTCTATAAATACCCCCTTGAAGATACAAGAAAAATGTTAGAACATTAGGAAAAATAAGGGGAAACTGTTACTATTCATCCAACTACCCTTGCACAAAATTTTGAGGTGTTTTAGGCAAGAGATCATCCAACTTACTTCAAGAAAACACTAAGGTATGTCCAAGCATAAATATCTCTAAGTTTTACATTGATTAAACAAGGATTTTTGCTTGGGAAAATACTGGAAAAATACTGGAAAATTCGAAAATTTACCAAATAAACAGTACACTTTGATGAATTTTCTGGAATTATTATGGATTGAATTGAACCTAATGATTATTTTTCCTCCATAGAAATCTTAGCAAGCTTCATGTGAAAATTAGAACCACTTCGTTTTGATTTTTCTAGATTTAGTTATGAATTTTCAAAGTTGGCCCATTTTCGGATGAATAGTGTACGGACAGGATAAACAGTGAAATCCTGAAATTCAAAATTTTTCATCTGGAAACATTACGAAATGACTTATATTGGTTCCAATTGACATATAATGGATTATAAAGAGAGGTGTGACACTTTTTGGTATCAAAGCAAAGGTTCTGGCTCTGTTTCTGTGCACTGTATTGACTGTTATGTATTATGCACAATGATTGTATATTGTTGTTTGATTGCTGATTGAATGTTCTAGTTGGATTATATTTGGGTGGAATGATATGTTATAGACTGAGTTGAGTGTAGGATAAGCCATGGCTTGCTGTAGTGATGACTCTGGGGAAACGGTAAACCAGAGGATGCCGGGGGAGTCGTACCCAGATTGGTACCACCCGCATATTTCCGACCCTGATAACCTGACTCCACCACCCGGATATCACTAGCCTCTCTGGGAGATAGAAGATATAATGTCATAGGAAGATTCTAACGATATTGTGAAGCTAGAAAAAGGGGATGCCCAGAGCACCACAAGACCTCAACCACATCCTGATGAAGCGGGTCCCAATGCAATTAGGGCGGTACCTATTAGGATGGTGAAGCCAGAACAGGTCAAGGCTAAGGATTTATCGATCAAGAAGAGACCCTTATTGATAAAGAAAGAGTTTAAAGACTACGATAGCATCCTAAGGGAGCTACGAGAGCTGGGAAGGCATATAAACTCGACCCAGAATTAGTATGGTATTACCTATTTGGATTTTCTCCTTTATGTGAGGTTATTATACAATGAAGTAATTGAGGAGGGTCTAAATACTGATGACACCCTGTGGAGCCAAGCATTGATGGAGATTTTACCCAGAACCCGAGTTTGGCAGGAGGAGATCCAGAGGATTTGTGGATGCTCCGTGTCCCGTACTTTCCATCAGTTGCTAGATGATTTAGAGCTCTTTATTATTACTACTTTTCCTTTTTCTGCTTCTGTGCCATAAACACAGGATGACTGTATATTATACTATTTGTGGTGGGCTGTGACCTTACTTTTGTTAACTGTGCCATGTATATATACTGAAAAAGTAATACAAGTAGTGTTTATGTAAATTAATAATTATGTTCCTCTTGTAGTTGAAACAAAAATAACAAAATGGTAAGAGGAAGATGAGGATCAAGAGGTAGTAGACCCAGTACAAGGGGAGAGTCATCAAGACCCCCTGTTGATCCGATTGAATGGATAATGGAAAGGTTAGAGGAATAGCAAAGGAATATGGCTGAGATACAAGCCACATAAGTTAGGCAAGAACAAGAAAGGGATGCTGCTATAGCAATAGCGGTAGCAGCAGCACTAGCACAGTTATAGCAACCGGGTAAGGAATAGCCGGGACAGGCCAGCCCATGCCACCATAGCAATCACAGGAACCTGCTGCAGAATCTGATACGCTGCAGCAGTGGATTGTGAAGTTTACAAAACACAACCCTCTTACTTTTGAGGAAACTTTCGATGTTCAAGTAGCCGAGGATTGGATAAACCAGCTAGAAAAGATCTTCAACATCTTGGAGTGTCCGTCTGAGAGGAAGGCTCAGATGGCAATATCCAAGCTGGAAGGAAAGGCAGATAGATGTTGGAAGAACGCCAAGCTAGTCCTTCAGGCTAACAACACCCTGATTAACTAGGAAGTGTTTAAGGACTAATTCTTCTTGAAATATTTTCCTCGATCTGTTAGGGACGAGAAAGAAGCAAAGTTCCTCACTATAAGACAAGCAGCAAATGAGCCCTTTGATGAATACCTGGCAAGGTATATCAAGCTGTCTAGATACTCCACTTATCTCCAGCATATGAATGATGAACGCTAGTTTACAGAGAAGATGATCAGGGGGCTGAAGCCTGAGTTGAGAGAGAAAGTAGCCCCAAGACACCTGGAAGTTTTCAATAAGGCAGTGGAAGTTTGCCGTATCACCGAAAATAGCCAGAATCATGTTGAGCTGGCTAGAGCAACCCCGCGAGTTGAGAAGCCAGGGACATGAGCAGGTCAGGAAGGCACTTCTTTTAGTAGTAGCTGGAAGAAAAGGAGATCTAACTGGAACAGAAGGTCAAGGCGGGGAGCCCGATGAGGAGGCACAGAGAATGTTCACCGAGGAAGGGAATGCGAGCACTGTGGCCACAATCACAGAGACAGGCCGTGCACGATGGGTCAAAGTGTGTGCTACAGGTGTGGACGACTTAGACATTTTGCTAGGGAGTACCTGCATTGTACAGGAAGACCTTAGGTATAGGGCAGGGTGTTTGCCCTTAGTCGGGAAGAGGCTCGTAAGTCACCCGAGATGATGCAAGCTATGGTTACTGTGAATAGCTACCTTGTGGATGCTTTGTTTGACTTGGGTGCCATCCACTCGTTTATATCTTATGATTGCACTAGGCGCTTAGGTCTTGCTGTCAACACATTGCTGTATGATTTGTGTGTTTCTACTCCCACGAGAACAAAAATTTTAACTTCGGCTGTTTGTTTAAACTGCATTGTCCGGTATGCCCACTGTTGTACTATGTTAGACCTGATATGCATGCCTTTATGTGATATTGATGTTATCCTTGGTTTGAATTGGTTGTCCTCCCAAAATGTTCTCCTTGATTGTAAAAACAAAACATTGATCCTTCCTACCCAAGAGTTAACTCCGATGGCAGAAGTAAAGTTGAACGTGATTTTAGTGGCTTCAGCGGATAAATGGTTGAGGCAGGGTTGCCAAGGATACATGGTATTTTTCTCGGTGAAGGTAGAAATGGAGGAAGGGATTGCTAATATCCTGATAGTCTGGGAATTCCCTAAAGTGTTTCCAACAGAAATCAGTAGACTACCTCCGGAAAGAGAAATTGAGTTTACTATTGACCTGGTGCTTGGAACAAATCCAATTTCAAAAGCTCTGTATAGGATGGTGCCAAAAGAAATGGCAGAATTGAAAAAACAACTAGAGGAGTTGTTAGAAAAAGGGTTCATACGCCCCAGCGTATCTCCATGGGGTGCACAAGTGTTGTTTGTAAAGAAGAAAGACAGTAGCTTGAGGTTGTGTATAGACTACTGTGAGCTGAACAAGGTGACGATTAAGAACAAGTACCCATTACCGAGAATTGATGATTTGTTAGATCAGTTGGCAGGAGCCACTACATTCTCGGAGATCGACTTGAGATCTAGGTACCATCAATTGAGAATTAAGGCCAAAGATGTTCTGAAGACTGCCTTTCGAACTAGGTATGGACATTATGAATTCCTAGTGATGCCGTTTGGTTTGACGAACGCACCTGCTATATTCATGGATTACATGAATAGGATCTTTTGGCCATACTTGGACCAATTCGTAGTGGTATTCATTGATGACATCCTGGTGTATTTTAAGTCACTAGTGGAACACAAATAGCATCTGTGAATCGTATGAGGCACGTTGCGGGAAAAGCAACTATATGCCAAATTGAGTAAATGTGAATTTTGGCTAAATGAAGTGAAATTCTTGGGCCATGTGATAACCTAAGATGGAGTGGCTGTGGACCCAAGTAAGGAAGAAGCAGTGTTGAATTGGGAATGACCCAAGATGGTAACTGAGGTGAGAAGCTTTCTAGGTCTAGCAGGGTACTACAGGAGGTTTATATGAGATTTTTCATGGATTGCCCTACCGTTGACTAAGCTCACCCGGAAGAATCAGCCATTCAATTGGGATGCAAAGTGTGAGGCAAGCTTCCAGGAGTTAAAGCAGAAGTTGACCTCAACTCCTGTACTGGTAATCCCTGATCCTATGTAGTGTATACAAATGTGAGTAAACAAGGATTGGGATGTGTTGATGTAGCAGGGTCGAGTGGTCACTTATGCCTCACGATAGTTAAAGACTCATGAGGAGAACTATCCCACTCATGATCTTGAGTTGGCAACGATTGTTTATGCCTTGACGATCTGGAGGCATTACCTGTACGGGGCTACTATTGAACTATATTGTGATCATAAAAGCTTCAAGTACCTGCAAGACCAGAAAGAACTTAATATGAGACAAAGGAGATGGATGGAATTACTCAAGGACTACAATTATCAGATCAAATACCATCAGGAGAAAGTGAATGTGGTAGCAGATGCTTTGAGCTGGAAGACAGTGCAAGTGGCATCATTAATGATAAAGAAACAATAATTAATTGAGAATATTCGAGATTGGAATCTCACGGGCCAGATATAACTGATGGCGGGCCACATCAGTATTGTGAAAGTAGAAATGTCAATCAATGAACAAATCAAGAAGGCCCAACAGAGAGATCAACTGGCCAACACATTGAAAGCCAAAGTGCTAAGAAATGAGACGAGGGATTTTGAGATAACTCAGGAAGGGATCCTAAAATATAAGGGAAGAACTTATATTCCCCCAAACTCAGAAATTAAGGGGCAAATTTTGGAAGGGGCACACAAGAGTTGGTACACCATACATCGAGGCATAACCAAGATGTATCGGGATCTGAAGGAATCATTCTGGTGGCCTGGTATGAAGAAAGATGTAACGGATTTCGTGTCAAGGTGCCTCACTTATCAGAAGGTAAAGACAGAACATCAAAAGCCGCCAAGCTCCTTACAGCCCCTGAGTATCCCGGAATGGAAATGGGAAAGCATTTCCATGGATTTTGTAATGGGATTACCTCGTACATCGTCAGGTTACAATGTGATATGGGTAATTGTGGATCGCCTGATGAAGTCCGCTCATTTCTTGGCTATTAAAACAGAGTACCAACTGGAAAAGTTGGCACGAATATGTATCCGGTAAATTGTGAGGTTGCATGGAGTACCCAAAACGATTATTTCTGATAGGGACCCAAGATTTCTCTTTAAGTTTTGGAGAGCCTTACAGGAAGCCATGGACATTAAGCTGAGTTTCAGTACAGCTTATCATCCTCAAACTAACAGGCAAACAGAACGTACTATTCAAACATTAGAGGATATGCTGAGAGCTTATGTCCTAGATTTCAAAGGGAGTTGGGATGAATACTTGCCACTGGTGGAGTTCGCCTATAATAACAATTATCATTCCAGTATCTAGATGGCTCTTTATGAAGAGTTGTACGAGAGGAAATGTAGATCCCTGTTGTGTTGGACTGAATTGGGAGAAAGAAAGACATTTGGTCCCGATTTGGTAGATCACAACAGATTATGATGATTCGACATAGGCTACTCATAGCACAGAGTAGACAGAAAAGTTATGTTGATGTACGGAGAAGACCTCTAGAGTTTGAAGTTGGAGATCATGTTTTCCTGAAAGTTTCTCCAACTACGGGTATAGGAAGATCGATCAAAGCCGGTAAATTAACACTAAAGTTTATTGGACCCTTCCAAATTTTGTCAAGAGTTGACCCGGTGGCTTACAAATTGGCCCTACCCCCTAATTTGAGCCAGATTCATGACGTCTTCCATGTTTCTCAGTTAAAGAAGTATCAGCCAGATCCCTCGCATGTTTTGAAATATGAAGACGTAGAGCTGCAAGATAACCTGATCTTTGAAGTGAAACCAGTGAAAGTGAAAGATCGACAGATCAAGCAGCTACGAAATAAGACTATTTCGATGGTCAAAGTCATCTAGAGGGATCTAACTCAAGAGGAGGCTACATGAGAAAAGGAGGACAACATGAAGGCCAGATACCCCGAATTGTTTAATTAAGGTATGTTTCTAAATTTTGAGGATGAAATTTATTAGGGGAAGGAATTGTCACATCCCAAAAATTTTTATTTGGCAATAAAGGATCAAAAATTGGGATGAGGGTCAATGTAGGAACTAGACGGGAAGATGAAACAACTTTTAATATGAAACCCCGAAAAGGTCCGGGCTGGCATTTTCGTAATTATCGGTCTAGGAAGGGCAAAACGGAAAAATATGAGAAAAATTCCTGAAAAATGAGAAAACTATAGAGTAGAGGTTTTGGAAAACTCAATTGAGGCCCGAAAGGTGGAATTTCGGTGAAAATGAATTATTACAGAATTTCCTGTAAACGAGGTTTTTTAGGAAATTATTGGGGAAATAAAGGAAAATAATTAATTTAAGAATTTATAGGCCTCAATAAATTTGGGAGATTGATGGAAAATTCATCTAAATGTGTGTTTGAATTTATAAAATTGGTTTTAGGCCTTGGAGGCTCAGGAATTAATTTTAGGGAATTTACTTTCCCTCAGATTTACCGATAAAGGCCTAATCGGAGAAAATTCAAAATAAATACCTAGAGGTGGTGAAAAATTTTGAAAACTTCCAGATCATGCTCCATATTAAAAGGTGAATTATCATGGAGAGAAATAAATTTTTGGAGGTCTGGAAAAATTATGGAGTGTTACTAGTGAATAGTAACTGATAAAGTTTCAAATCAGTTTGGGATAGTGATTTGGTTTGTGGGCCATATTTTTGGACCAGCCCAAACTATTTGTGGGGCCCACAATAGACCCATTAAAGCCCAATTTTGTGCACTTTCCAGATTCCACCATTTTTATTAAATAAAATGCAAAATTAAGAGATATTTATGTGGAAAAATCTAGAGAAATGCCACATGGTGACATCTGAAGATTTGAGACACTTGATGGCTACCAACACACCTCCTTATCTATCATTTGGGTGTGTAAATCAGGAGGGAAAGGGAAGATGGATTTTTTCTATAAATACCCCCTTGAAAATACAAGAAAAATCTTAGAAAATTGGGAAAAATAAGGGGAAACTTTGTCACTGTTCATCCAGCCACCCTTGCACAAAATTTTGAGGTGTTTTAGGCAAGAGATCATCCAACTTACTTCAAGGAAACACTAAGGTATGTCCAAGCATCAATATCTCTAAGTTTTACATTGATTAAACAAGGATTTTTGCTTGGGAAAATGCTGGAAAATTATGAGAAATTTGGTTGAAATGTGTGATGCCTAGGAAAGGATAGAAACCTTAATAATCAAGTGGAATAAGGAAGATTAAATGGTGTATGGATTGATTTTTGGATGAAAACAAAGTTAGGGTTTAAGGGAAGGAATTTCGTTCAGCACTGTTCATGAAGAAGCAGTTTGATTTTGCTTGATTTGATGATTCTAATGGCTTTAGAATATGTTTTTGTGTAGGGATATAATGTTGGAAAGTGTTTAAAATCATTGGAATCAAAAATAGAATCTTTGGAAGCATATAGCCCCCTATTCGGCCAAGAGGAGTTCATGGGGAAGGAGTTTGAATTTTAAAAATCTGATTGCACCATTGGATTCCTCATGAAAAATTGTGTAGGATTGAGTCATGAGATGGTTGATTCTAAAGGAGGAATCAATTTGTTAAAAATCAAAGAAAAAGGGGGGAAATTGTTAAGTAATGTTAAAGTATTGGAACTAAGCTATCTTGTGATTAATATGACCTATGTTTATGGTTGGTTTAATAGGCATTGAGAGGAGGAATTAAGGAGAAGTATTACTCCTTAGAGGAATTAATTGGAAAAGCTTTGCAAAGGTAGCTTTGAATTATAATTTGATTGTTTATCTTGCTTGTTTATTGTGATTGTTGTTGCTTGGATTGGAGGAACTTTATGGTGACATTGATTGTTTGATTGACATTGGTTATGCTTTGGCCAAATGCTTTATGATATGTCAATGTGGATAATATGACGTTCCTCTCCTTGCATGATATTTGGTATGAATTCTTATGAGTTGGGAATGGTTTGGATTGCATGACATTTCACAATTAAACTTGTATTGATTTATATGACAATTATAATTCATATGCTATCGAGATTTCTTTGAAATCTCATTCCTCCTATGTTATTTTATGCATTAATTAGGAAGTGGACCAAGTATGGATCAAGGCAAGGAATTGGTATTGTGATAGTGGAGCAATATGTAATTAATGTTGTTATGTTATGTTGTTTAAGGTATCATTGAACTTTATGTAATGGTTGTATCTAGTTATGGATGATGTTATGATGTGTATTATACCTTATTTTCATGCCCTAATATTGGAATTATGCATGGTACATTATGGAATGGATGTGGAAAAAGGAAAAGGGGAAATAAATTAAAGAAAGTGGCAATTAGGGGATAGAAATTTCCTAAAAAGTACCAAACTTGTGGCACATAAAATAATACGCAATTGTGGGAATCTGGGCATGAAATTTTACAGTCAAATAGATCTCATTTTTAGCTTTAAAACAAGTGGTAATTTATTAAATTTGGTGTTGTGTACTAAGAGTTATGCCCTTCTAAAATTGGGCAAAAAAACTGAAAATTCAAAAATTTACCAAATGAACAGTACACTTTGACAAATTTCCTAGAATTATTCTGGATTGAATTAGACCTAATGATTACTTTTCCTCCATAGAAATCTTAGCAAGCTTCGTGTGAAAATTAGAACCATTTTGTTTCAATTTTTCTAGATTTAGTTATGAATTTTCAAAGTTGGCCCATTTTCGGATGAATAGTGTACGGACAGGATAAATAGTAAAATCCTGAAATTCAAAATTTTTCATCCAGAAACGTTATGAAACGACTTATATTGGTTCCAATTGACATATAATGGATTATAAAGAGAGGTGTGACAGGTCGTACCTCAAAAGACAAATTATCTTAGAATGCTATATTATCATATTTCATAACATGTGCGAGATCTGGGTGGTATTTCTTTAGCTTGAAGACATAGAAGACATTATGTATTTGGCTGAGATTAGGGGGTAAGGTCAGTATATAAGCTACTGATCCTATTTTAGGAAATATTTGAAATGATCTGATATGCTTTGGAGTTAACTTCTTTGCCTTAATGGATCGGCTTATTCTTATAGTTGGAGACACTTTAAGAAACACATGATCCCTAACTTCAAACTCTAGCAGCTTTCTTCTAATACCTACATAACTCTTCTGTCTACTTTGTGCTGTGGGTAATCTCTGTCTAACTATTTTAATTTGCTTTAAGGTCTGATCTACTATATCAGGACCATAGATTCTCTTTTAACTGAGTTCTGTTCAGCATAAAAGGGACCTACATTTTCTTCCGTACAAAGCCTCACGTGAAGTCATTTGAATACTATAATGGTAACCATTATTGTAAGCAAAATTTACCAATGACAAGTAATCATCACAGTTTCCTTTAAAATCCAAGACATATGCATCTAACATATACTCTAGTGTTTAGATTGCTTACTTCGTTTGCCGATCTAGTATATTATATTGAACCTTAAAGTAGTACCCATTACCTCCTTTATCACTTTCTAGAATTAGGGCATGAAATGAGAATCTCTATCTTATACAATATTCTCTGGCACCCTTGTAGCCTAACAATTTCTTTAACATATAACCTTGCTAACTTCCCGAGAGAGTACTTAACTTTCATTACAAGAAAGCAGGCTGACTTTGTTAAATCGTCCAGTATCACCCAAATAGCATTGTACCCTCATAAAGTGTGAGGTAATTTCATGCTAAAGTCCATGAAATTGTTATCCCATTTCCATTCAGGAATATCTAAGGATTGTAGACATCCTAAAGGCTTCTGGTGTTCTATCTTAGTTTTTTGGCATGTGAGGCACCTTGACACATATTATGTAATGTCCATTTTCACCTTAGGCCACTAAAATAGTGTCTTAAGGTCATGGTACATTTTAGTTATTCTTGAATGAATAGTATTTTACTTTTGTGTGCCTTATTCGGAACCTTCTCTCTGAGATCATGGACTAAAGGAACATACGTTATTCCTCTGAATTTCAATAATCCTTCTGATGACATCTCAAATTCTTTAGTCTTCCTATTTAACATCCTTTCTCAGAAGACTTTCATTAACTGATCCTGTCTTTGTGCTTTCTCTATCTAATCTACTATTAAAGTATCTACTTGTAGTGTTCTACTTTCTTCTGCTATTAATTATATATGTTTGGTAGATAAGACCCTAATCCCTTACATCCTCGATTAGCTCGTATTCCTTGACCTTTAGTGATGCTATTTGTATTATATTCCTACCCAATGCGTCAGCCACAACATTTGCTTTACCTAAATGATACTTGATTTGGTAGTCGTAGTCTTTGAGTAACTCAATCCATCTCCTTTGTCTCGTATTCAACTCTTTCTAATTCTAGAGGTACTTAAGACTTTTATAGTCACAATATAACTCAATGGATGCCCCGTATAGGTAATACCTCCATCTTTAAGGCATATCCTATCACTGCCAACTCTAGATCACGCGTGAGATAGGTTTCTTCATGTGTCTTAAGCTATTGTGAGGCATAGGTGACCACTTGACCTTGCTACATCAGCACACATCCCAGTCCTTGCTTACTAGCATCAGTGTACATTACATAAGTCTATGTAAGATCAGGAATAACTAGCATGGGAGCTAAGGTCAACCTCCTTTTCAGCTCTTGAAAGCTAGTCTAGTACTTCTCACCCGTATGAAATGTTGACTCTTTATAGTGAGTTTGGTTAACAGTTGAAAAATATGAGAAAAGTCTTGAATAAACCTCCCATAATAGCTTGCTAATCCCAAGAAACTTCTGATTTTTGTAACTATCTTGGGTTAGTCCTATTGTAACACTACTTCTACTTCCTGGGATTGACAACCACCCTATCCTATGAAATCACATGGCCTAGAAATTTTACTTCGTTCAACCAATACCCACACTACTGAGTTTAACAAATAACTGCTTTTTCTTCAGGGTACTTTGAACAATCTTTAAGTGTTGTTCACACTCTTCAGGAGTTCTAGAGTACACTGAGATATCATCTATAAAGATTACGACAAATTGATCTAAGTACAGTTGAAAAATTTGGTTCATGTAGTCTATAAAGATAGCAAGTGCATTAGTTAAACCAAATGACATCACCAAGAATTTATAATGTCCATATTGGGTCCTAAAGGTAGTCTTTGGCATGTCTCCTATCTTAATCCTAAGCTGGTGGTATACTGATCTCAGATCAATCTTAGAAAATATAGTTGCACCAGCTAACTAATCTAACAAATCATCAATCTAGGGAAGAGGATACTTGTTCTTAATCTTCACTTTATTCAACTCCAGGTAATCTATGCACAATTTAAGGCTGCCATCTTTCTTTTTAACAAATAGTATCAAAGTATCCCATAAAGAAACATTAGGTTGAATGAATCCCTTAACTGATATGGAGCTTTGGATAATAGTCTTGCTGTTGGTACAATATCAATTGCAAACTCTACTTCTCTCTTTGGCAGCAGTTATTTAATTTTCTTTGAAAAGACTTTCTGAAAAATCTCTTACTACCAAGATCTTTTTTATCCCCTCTTTTACTTCTGCCTGCATTGAGAAGAATATCAGGTATCCCTTGCAACCCTTTCTTAAATACCTATCTTCTTGAGCCTCAGTCACAATAACTTTACTTTTGCATATGACACATTTTCTTATGGAGGAATGATAAGGATTTTATTTCTGCAGTCGAGGAGTATGTTATGTAAAGACAACTAATTTAGGCCAATATATATATATATATATATAATGAAATGGCATGCATATCAGGTCTAGAGTAGTGCAACAATGCTTATACTAGACAATAAAATTCAAGCATACACTAGAGGTTATAACTCTGACACTATTGGGAGTGGACACAGTCAAATCATATGGAAAAGTATTAACAGTGAGACCCAAACACCCAGTACAACTATATCATATAAATGAATAGCTTGTACCTAAATCAAACAGTACATTAACAGGATAATTATTTATGGTAATTGTACCTTGCATTATTTCGAGCAACTTACACACCTCCTCTCATATCAGGGCGAGCATTCTTCCTAGAGTCTGGGATCTTGAACCATCCATACACTGTGGGCACTCCCTTGTATAGTGTCCAGCTTTGCCACATCTATAGCACATGTTATGACCTATCAAGCATGTCTGGTCTTGACAAACTCAATTATTTTTATATATCTTGATATCTTTTTATATGGGTTTTGTCAACTTAATTAGCCCTTTTGGCCTTAATTGATTATTAATTGATTTAATATGTTTTATTTTGAATTATCATTTTAGAGGGGCAAAATTGTCATATTTTGATTTAATTATGATTAATCGATTTTTAAGGAGAATTAATGCTACCTTATTCTTGAATTGTTTGCAGGTTTTTGGAAGATTTAAAAATAAAAATAAAAATAAAAAAGGAAAAAAATATAATTAAAAAATAAATTAAAAAAAGAAAGATAATAATAATAATAATAAAAGGGGGGAGCAAAATGTTGCATTTTGCTCCTATCCCTAATTCAACTATTCATCATCTTCATGTTTGGTTAGAGAGGAGATGTGAGGAGAGCGAGCTAATGGCAGAGCAAGAACGAAGAACCAATGGGCGACAGTTGCAGCTCCAACCCCTTGTTTCTTCACCTCTATTAATCCAAATCATCATCATCAGTGCCTTCATCTTCTTCTTCTCCTAGGCACAACACAAAACAGAACTAGGGCTGTGACGGCAGAAACAATGAACCAATGTGACTGAACCAGGCAGCGAACAAAAGCGCGACAGCGGTGTGAAGGAGAGAATAAGACAGTGCAGGCCAACAACAGTACTATTCATCATCATCTCTAGCGAGCTGATGGCACTAGAGGAGTAGAGTTGACAACAGTGTGGAATAGTGAGGCAGACAGCGAGACCGAAGGAACAGGGACGACGATCCCTTACTGTTCTGTCACAATTGTGTGATTTCTCTGATTCTTCCAACGGTTTCTTGAACATGGCTGAACCGAATTGGAATTTTGGTGGAGCTGTAGTGATGGTTAGGAGCAGCTAAATCCTTCCAATTCTCTAGAGCAATTTTTATGCCTTGAACTTAGAGCTTCAAAGGGGAGTTTCAGCCCATCCAATTTTTACTTCTTTCATTGTAATTGTGATTTCTAAGTCTTAGAATGAGTTTTACAATATTTAAATGTGCTGTGATGATTTATATTTATATTAAAATTGGTTGTAGTTATTGGAATCTTTGATTAGCATTCGACATTATGTTGTGATTAATTTTAATTTCTTTACATTGCACTAGGTCAGACTATGTTTTGAAATTATTGTGAACATTCAGTGATAATTCAAGGTGGCTTGGTTATTGGACTAAAACTGTTAATTGCTTTTCTTTGATTCTCTTTGGCTAATTGTGTTGTCAATTGTGAGTAATTAATATGCAAGGTGGCTTGGCGTTGATTATGATAATTAAATCGAGTCTAAGGGGTAGCCCTTAGAGTCTTTTGAATTTAGCTAACTCCTAAATTAATTAAAGTAATGATAGCCTTAATCATTGTGCTAGAGGATTGCTTATTTACATTCATATTCCACTTTATAAACTAAAAATCCAAAAATTATTTACTCATTTTGCATCCTTTTAAATTTTTCCAATTAATTAGTTAAAAAGAAAATCAATTTCTTTCCAAGTCAATTCTTTATTTTTGATACTTAGTTTGCTTAGGATTTCAAATAAGGGCTCCTTAAAGTGAAACGACCCGAGTTTTGCACTGCATTGCATTGCTTGGATTTATTTTTTATCGGGAACCCCAAGGCAAACGACAAAGGCTCTCATCAGGTCTCCATGATCCTTTTCATATCATCATATACTTTGGCCATTTTGGTTATATCAAAACCTCCTCAGCCACCTCCTCTTCCTGGACTTCTACCAAAACTAGGCATCTTCCTCTTTTTGATATTGCTGGAGGTTCCTTTTTGTGTAACCCTAATAGGTACTCTTTTAGTTCTTAGGGTTACTCTTATCAGATTCTGATGTTTCGAACTACTTTTTTTTAATTCTACATGCCTCTACTGCTTTGTTAAACGTCCAAATCTATTGAAGGGCTACTCTCTCTCTTAGATTGGTTTTAGTCCCATGATCATCCTCTCAATGAACCACACTCATCGTTAAAGTGCTACAGGTATGTGGAATAGCAAGACAAGTTAATGTACTTAGCTGAGTACTTATCAAAAGGTTCGCTTTCTCCTTATCATAGGATAAGAAATTCAACTTCTTTCTCATCCCTTACCAATTGCGGGATGTACTTTTGGTAAAACTATTTCTTGAATACTTCCTAAGTAATTAGGGTATTATAGATTTAAAGAACTAATTCTGTGTTCTTCCACTAATGATCAACCTCTTTCTCTAACTTGTGCATGGCTATCTGAGCTTTTTTCTCTGATAGACAGTCCATAACCTTAAATATTTTCTCTACCCAGGCCACCTAGTTCTTTGTAATTTGCACGTCAAAAGTTTCCTCAAAAGTAGGCAGGCTATGCTTATGGAAATGACGTATCCAGTATAAGATATCTTGCTCCATCACTAGTCTTGCCTGATCAACTGGTAAACCTTAAGGCTGGACTAATTACTGAGACACCCTAAAGTTCAAGTTGGTCTCTTTCTTCTATCAGGAGTATTGGAATTTAGTTATGAAAGACATTTGTCAAATAGTAAGAGAAAGTTTCAAAGATCTAAGAAGGGCTAAATCTATAAACAACACCAACCTTATGTTTATTCCTAAATTAGAAACATCAAAAACCATTAGACACTTCATTCTTATATCTCTTTACAACATTAGCTATAAAATTATGACAAAAATAATTAGTAAAAGGATCAAAGGGGTCATGAATAGAATGTCAGAAGGAATCAATTTAGTTTTATTACTAGGAGACAGAGTAGTGATAACATAATTATTGCCCAAGAACTCATTTATTCCCTAAAGACCAAGTGAGGTAGAAGAGGGTGGTTAGTAGTGAAAGTGGATTAAGATAAAGCTTATGATTTCCTTGAATGGACTTTCATCTATAATACTCTAAAAGATGTGAAAATTGAGGAAAACCTTTGTAATTTCATCATGGCCTGTATCTTGAGTTTGACTTTCCAAGTTTTATGGAATGGGAAAGCTTTCAAAAGGTTTGCTTTGATAAGAATGGTTAGAAGAGATAACCCAATCTCCCTATATATATTCATCCTGTGTATAGAGAGACTGAGTCATATAATTAGTGATGCTATTGAAGAAGGTCGATGGGTCCTACTTTATCTTATTTCACATGGCCCTTACCTCTCACATCTATTCTTTATGGATCACTTTGAGCTTTTTGGAAAAGCTTCTTCTTATCAAGTTGATGTGATGAACTAACGTATCGATAAATTTTGCCACTACTCGGGATAGACAATGAACAGAACAAAAAGAGCAATATGATTCTCAAAGAATGTTCATATGTCTAGAGCCCTCAATTTGAGTTAGAGGATGGGAGTTGGTTTAGTGACTTGGGAAATATTTGCGTATTCCTGTTATACATAAAAGGTCCATATATGTCTTTTTTGCCCTACTTTTGGAGACATCATGCTTACATCATCAATCCACATGCTTTTAATCCAACCGTACAAGTGTCTTGCATCCGATCGTACACGTGTCTTGCATCCAGCTGTACACATAATACCTTCTTTTCCCATCTAACCATACACTTGTCTCCTCTATGTTCTTTCATCATTTTGGCATTAAAATAGGAAGGAAATTAATATAAAATTCGTACAAAATACAACCCTTAGGCATTCCTCCACCTATCTTGCCATTCTGCACTGTATATGGTACGTTTTAGGGTCTTGACTTTCCTGGGACCATTGGGACATGTTATGGCACTATTTTCTCACCTCAAATAAATCCACATGGCATTATATAACATGCCTAAAGAGAGATTGATGTTTTTCCCTTGTTCTTCCATTAAAATAATTAAAAAATTAATAATATTTATTTCGGAGTGATCTTGACTGAATTCTTTCTACTGATCCACAACTCTTAGAATCTATCTCTGGGTACCAATACTATTTATTTATCACAGGGAATTGTTTTAATTTTTCTTAAGTCAAAAGTCAACCTCTAGATAGTTGACTTTAACTTTTTCCCGGATAGTGTATAAATAGCTTTAAATTCTATTAAAGCCAACCTCTTTGCTTTTTTGGGGACGGAATTATTTTTAAAACCTATGATAATTCCTCAAGTATTTTTTTTCCCATTTTCTTCCAGTTATCTGAGGCCTCCCTGTACTTTAAATAATTTTTTTTAAAAATATTCCAAATCAGTCAAAACCCTGGGAATTCCACAATTTCCTTCTATGTGCCTTTTCATCATTTTTAGCTTCATACATGCCTCTAAACCTTATCCTTATTTTTCTTGAATTTTTCTAAAGTGTTTAGGCCTTAACCTACCATTTCTCATTTTCTGGGACTTTTCTGGGATTTTCAGGAATAATTTTTATTTTTTCCCTTACCAACCCAAAACTTTACAAAATTATAATTTTACCCCTAGTATGGCTTAACCTTAAAATTCATCTCATTGAGGCCTCTAATATAACCTTTAGCCTATATTTATCTCTATTTCTCATTTCGAGGCCCCAAGACTTCTTCTAGGTCTCTAACTTCCTCTTTTCTTAGTCCCAGAAAACTTTCTCTTTGCGATTTAGTCCCTGGGAATCCCTTTGTCCTTCCAGGGAAACCTCTGGGACTTCAGCCATGATGGGTCTGACAGTCTGCCCAATTCTAGTAGTTTTAGGCCCAAAAGTCAGGATGTTATGTGCTTGGAATCATTACGGTTCAAGTAATTCATGAAACAAGCTCGTTGATTGAAAATTTATAATTGGCTCTCAGGTTACTATTTACTATTTAAATTCTAGATTTTTTGTCCAACTTGAAAAATTCGTATCTCTTAATGTACACATCCAATTAAGGTAATCTACCTATCATTTTAAACCTTGGGATGTGTATAACATGTGTGCCAAATTTCATGGTTTAACTCATTCATTTGATAGGTCAAACTGGATCTGGAAGTTGACTACTTCAGGACCTACGTTTTATCCATTAGACAATTCTTACTTTAATTATTTTTATTATTTTGGCATGCATAACTTGGCCTCATCCTTTTCTATTCATTCCTACACATTTCCATTCATTCCATAACATTCTTAACTAATCATTAACACCAATAATTATCCGCTTTCATCTCCTTCCTTTTCATGCTCTCCTTCATGCAATCATTGTGCATCGTTGATTAACCTACATGGTTGGTTAGGAAGGGGTGAGATTCAGGAGAATCTCAAAACCAAACAATAACTATCCAAACATACATGGCAAGCTTAGCATTCATAACATGCTTGTAACTTAACATTTATATATCATAGTGACATGTTTGGTAATTATCATGCAATAACCATAAACACATAGGCCTATGATACATTTCAAACATATTTACAATCACAATGCATGAGTTCATAAAACCATATAAACACAGAACATGTCATAGATGCAAGCAAATACCAAACACAAGAGTAGGGTAAAGTTTGCTACCTTGTGTCCTAAAGCTTTTTTCCTACTCCCTTTTGCTTCCAACCATTAAGGTTGCTTGCTCAACCACATCCAAACCTTCTCTTGGATGCATCAAGGTCGTAATCATAGCCACAAGGGTCACATTACTAATTAGGACTAAGAATTACACAACATAGAAGACTTATGTCCTTAAACTTAATCCCTTTTTCCTTAATTTATAATGTAGTGTTCTAGCTTTGCCCAAGGAATCCAAATATGAGCTTAGATCCATCAAAATCCAACTCCAACCAATACCGTATATCTAAGCATCATCAAGCTCTAGGCATCATTAGGAACTTACTTATCTCTTTTTATATATCAGTTCCCAGTGCAACCATTATCTATCACGTTCTCATCTATTTCCACTCGACTTTATCCTCAAGAGGGATCTTACCTGACTCTACTCTTTCTAACTTACTTTATCTTCTGACCAATCATTCCTTTGGTCAGGTATTAATCATCATATACTAATCACATCACACAACGAATATTCAATCACCTTGCTGTGTTGTGTCTAGGTCAAGCACCTAAAGCCTGAGGGTGCTTAGATATCAATAATGTGGGGGACTATATGATATCCTTTAGTATCCCTAAACAATTATAAGTATGCAGCCATGGCACCCAAGATAGTATGCGAACCACGAGACAAAGTTCCTAATAAGGAATGCCGCTACCTATAGAATTGAAGAGTGTACCGTGAGAGGGGATTGAATATAAGGAAAGGTCTTGGCCAAGAAGTACCTCTTCGAATGTGAATATATCCTCTGTCACTGAAATTATATTGCTCTCAGAAGAGTAAGCCATTCTCAGCAGGAATGACAATAAATAGTTGAATGGAGTTGATAGTGATATATCCTCCATCAGTAGTTTTGGTAAAAATGATAGTGGGGTATAGTTAGGTTAAGGCACAGAATAGATCATACCCTGAGGAGAGTGAAACTGGTCAAGGGTAATGGAAAAGGTATTATAAGGCAAATACGCAGGACTCCTTGAACTTAACAGGGTATCGTAGTATGGTAATGAAGTAGTCATGGAAGCCCAGTCTTGATGTTATTAAGAGCTGAGAATGTGATAGTTGATGGTTGCACTGGGAACTAATATATAGAAAGAGATAAGTAAGTTCCCGATGATGCCTAGAGCCTGATGATGCTTAGACGTACGGTGACATTTGGGACTAGTGAGTATTCCTTTATGTCCCTAAGGCATCAATGAAAAGTGCGACCATAGTACTTAGGCTAGTATGAAATATAAGAGATGAGATTCGTATGAACAGATGTCATTGCTATGGTGATCAAACAAGTCAGGTAGAGAGATTTCCCTAATAGGATTTGACATGTAAAGATGTACCAAACAGAGATTAAGAAATTGGCAGGTTCTGGCCATAGGATATCTCTTAAATTGGGAGATGGTTCTCTGACGCAGAGTTGATGCCACTCTACTAAGAGCGAATCTAGCTACAAGTGATAAAAGGATGGAACACTTGAGGACATAGCAAAGATGATTTTACAAGACCTCTCCCTGTAAGATGAGAAAGAAAATTGGAAGACACGACAGACTGGTATGGATATGAAGATAAGCCTAGAAGGCCATGGATATGAGCCAATAGCCTAGACATTTTTAGGGGCACAATAAGAGGAAAATAGCCTGAGATAATTAAAAGTTAAGAGAAGAGGAGAGGAAAGACTGGAAAGATGGATGACCCTGAAGTTGACAGAAAGATTTGAGTAAGGCCTAAGAAGGCAATACTCGTATCTGTGATCAGTCTTGGGGAATGATCGGTTAAGTCACCAACTGAGGATAGGTGACTTATTCTCTAACTTAGTCCACTAGTCTAGAGGCTCCTAAAGAGTGGAATATGGCTCGGGCAGAATAGGAGAGCGGGGTAGCTCTTAAGTCACACCAGACCAAGCCCAAGGGAAGGTTATTGAGTCATGAGGGTAATATCTCTTTGGAGCGGGAGAATAAGATGACCAAGGATGAGTCTAAGATGGGGAAACCTCCTCAGGATTGGTTGCTTAGTACAAAGAAAGTACCATTGACTTTTTTACAGACACTATTATTGTTGAATAGGGCAAGCTCAATTATGTTCTTGTCAACAAAAGAAAGTGAGGAAAGTAAGAATTCAGGGAACCACAAGCTGTAAGTCCCGAAGTTATACATTCAAGCAAGCTATATGAAATGAGAATGTGAAAGAAAGAAGATAGGCCCTTAAGATAAAGATGAGAAAGGCAGAGTATGCTGAAAAGACCTAATAAAGGCAGTGTTAAAAAAACATGAAATGTCATGGTATAGTAAAATACCATAAAGATAGGCACACTATCATGGCATTATTATGAAAGAATAGGCCTAGAGTATAGGAAGAATGCGAGTAGTGATGACAAAATACGTAAAAGTAAAGGTCATGCTCGCATAAATGATAGAAAAGTAAGAAAGAGAAAGCTATGTTAGAATGAATTCCAGGATTAAAACCTGGCAATAAGGTATAATGGAAAGCTAAAGAGGCTAAAGTTGAGTATAAGTAAGGATATTCTCCTTAGTTTACCTCTCATTAAAGGTAAGAATAGAGGTTTGACTCAGAAATTTTAAGGACGAAATTTCTTTTGAGGGGGGAGAATTGTCATATGCCGAATTTTGGACCTAGAAGTATCAGAATTAGCTTGAAATGGGCAGGCTACTAGACCTTGTTTTGGCAGAGGACCCAAAGATTCCCTAGAAGGACAAAGAGATTCCCAGGAACTAAATTGCAAAAGGAAAATTTTCTAGGACTGAAAAAAGAGAAAGTTAGATACTCTAGTGAAGTCTCAAGGTCCAAGAATGAGAAATAGAGATGAACATAGGCCAATAGTTATGTTGGAGGCCTCAATTAGGTGAATTTTGAGGTTAACCAAACCAGGGGTAAAATTGTAATTTTGTAAAGTTTTGGGCTAGTAAGGGCAAAATTGAAAATTATGCCCGAAAATCCCAGAAAAATCTTGGAAAATGGGAATTGTGAAATTGAAATTTTCTCATACTTAAGACTTGAATAATGGTTCCAATTGATGCATAATATGTAAGTAATCTACTACTTGTTTTTAAAGCTCAGGACGTGTCCTTTAATCATGCCAAATTTCATAGGCAGAGTCAGTCATTTGATAGGTCAAACTGGATCTGGAAGTTGACTGCTCCATGACCTACGTTTTATCCATTAGACAATTCTTTCTTTAATTCTTTTTATTGTTTTGGCATGCATAACTTGGCCTCATCCTTTTTTATTCACTCTCACACATTTCCATTCATTCCATAACATTCTAAAAAAATACATGGCATTATTGGCATTTATATACATAATTTACATAATCAGAGAATTATACATAAATCCTTAACCAATCATTAACATCAATAATTCTTTGCTTTCATCTCCTTCCTTTTCATGCTCTCTTTCATGCAATCATTGTGCATCATTGATTAACCTAAATGGTTGGTTAGGGAGGGGTGAGATTCAGGAGAATCTCAGTAGCAAACAATAACCATCCAAACATACATGGCACGCTTGGCATTCAAAACATGCTTGCAACTTAACATTTCTATAACATAGTGACATGCTTGGAAATTATCATGCATTAATCATAAAACACATAGGCCTATGACACATTTCAAACATATTCACAGTCACAATGCATGAGTTCATAAAACCATATAAATAGAGGACATGTCATACATGCAAGCAAACACTAAGCACATAAGAGTAGGGTAAAGATTGCTACCTTGTGTCCTAAAGCTTTCTTCTTACTCTTTTTTGCTTCCAACCATTAAGGTTGCTTGCTGAACCATATCCAAACCTTCTCTTGGATGCCTCAAGGTCCTAATCACAGCCATAAGGGTCACATTACTTATTAGGACCAAGAATTACACAACATGGAAGACTTATGTCCTTAAACTTAATCCCTTTTTTCTTAATTTATAATATAGTGTTCTAACTTTGTAAAAATTGTTCCCTTAGGCCAATCCTACAAAATTTTCCCAAGAAATCCAAATATGAGTTTAGATTCATCAAAATCCAACTCCTTCCCCTGGTCCTAGGCCCAAACCGAAATCTGCTACTTAATTTCCAGTTCTGATTCAAATGCTTCCAACTTCATTCTTTCATCTTATCCCTACACAGTTTTTCATTTTAAACACATTGGAGGCATCAAAATCAATAAAATCACATCCTAGACACAAAACCCAGGTCTGTCCAAAACATTTCTCAAGTTACATAATTATAAAATTCAACCAATTTCAGCATAAAACCACTTGATTCTTGTTTCTTTCAAGTCTTTAAACATTAATCTAACATCAATTTCATCTTCTCCTATTCTTAAGAATTTCGTGCAGCATAACCCCCTAGTGTTTCAAGATGCCAAAAATCATTAAAATCCATAACCAAACTCAACAACAACAACAGTAGTGAAAACTACATCAAAAACTATGAACATACCTTGTTTTAGAACTTGATCTTGTATGGGACTACTTGGCCTTTCTTTCTCCCTCTCCTTTCTCTCTCTCTTTCTAGAAACTATTTTACCAGAGCTTCCCCAAGGTTTTCATGAGGTTAGGACGAAAATGAGGGAGGGGAGGGGGTATTTATAGAAAACAGTATTGAATCTGGGCCGTTGATCTTAAAAATATGTGGCTTGATTTGGACCGTCCATTTTCTCTTTTAATCTTATGGTGACAAGTGTCCCATGACATCATGCTTACATCATCTTGATGACAGCATGCTTACATCATCAATCCAAATGCTTTTAATCCAACTGTACACATGTCTTGCATCTGATTGTACACGTGTCTTGCATCCAGCTGTACATATGATACCTTCTTTTCCCATCTCACCATACACTTGTCTCTTCCATATTACTTCATCATTTTAGCATTAAAATAGGGAGGAAATTAATGTAAAATTCGTGTAAAATACATCCCTTAGGAATTCCTCCACCTATCTTGCCATTCTGCACTGTATAGGGTATTTTTTGGGGTCCTGACTTTCCCGGGACTACTAGGACATGTTATGGCACCATTTTCTCACCTCAAATAAATCGACATGGAATTATATAACATGCCCAAAGAGAGAGTGATGCTCTTCCTTTGTTCTTCCATTAAAATAATTAAAATAATTAATCATATTTATTTTGGAGTGAACTTGACCAAATTCTTTCTACCAGTCTACGACTCCGAGAATTTGTCTCTAGGTACCAATACTATTTATTCATCACAGGGAATTCCTCTAATTTTTCTCAAGTCAAAAGTCAACCTCTAGACATTTGGCTTTGACTTTCCTTGGATAGTATGTAAATAGTTTTAAATTCCATTAAAACCAATCTCTTCGCTTTTTGGGGACGGAATTATTTTTAAAACCTGTGATAATTCCTCAAATATTTTTTCCCATTTTCTTCCAATTATTTGAGGCCTCCCAATACCTTAAATAATTTATTTTTGAAAATATTCCAAATCAGTCAAAACCTTGGGAATTCTACAATTTCCTTCTAGGGGCATTCTCATCATTTTTAGCCTCATACAGGCCTCTGGACCTTATTCCCATTTTTCTGAAATTTTTTTGAAGTGTTCAGGCCTTAACCTACCATTTCCCATTTTCTGAGATTTTTCTGGGATTTTCGAGTATAATTTCCATTTTTGCCTTTACTAGCCTAAAGCTTTGAAAAATTACAATTTTGCCCCGATTTGGCTTAACCTCAAAATTCTCCTCATTAAGGCCTCCAACATAACTTTTGGCCTACATTTATCTCTATTTATCATTTCTAGGCCCCAAGACTTCTTCTGAGTCTCTAACTTCCTCTTTTCTCAATCTCAAAAAATTTTCCTTTGCAATATAGTCCTTGGGAATCCCTCTGTCCTTCTAGGGAATCTCTAGGACCTTTGCCAAAAAGGGTTTGGTAGCCTGCCCATTTCAGGCTAATTTCGATACTTCTAGGCCCAAAAATTCAGGATATGACAATTCCTCAGAGTATGCATTTGGAAGCGTTATGGTTCAAGCGGATCAAGAAACAAGCCCGCAGATTGAAAAATTGTGGCAAAATTGAAGCTTTTTCCAAACTTTTAGTCGAGGTCGTGACTTGGTACCTCCAGGTTGCAACTTGAGTCCACAGAATGTTCAGGTTGTGACTTGGTACTTTATGGTCGTGACGTGAAGTCACAAAGGTCATTTTTGCTTCTAGGTCACGACCTGAACTTCCCAGGTCGTGACCTGAGGTCACAGAGGGCCTCAGGTACTATTCACTATGCATTTTTCAAATTACAGGTCCAACTTCAAGAGGGTATAACTCTTAGCATACATATCTATTTTAAGTGATCTACCACTTTATTTAAAGCTCAGGATGTGTTCTTTAATATGCCAAATTTCACGGCAGAATCAATCATTTGCCTCACTTCTACTTTACCACTATTTTGTTGCTCAATTAGTGATAATTTATCCCCTTAGCTTGCACTAACAGCTCATGATTAAGTCTTTTCATACATAATATTGTTCCCTTCATACATTAACCATTCCCATCCATTATCATAGCCAATTACACAAGCCAACATCATCATTTATCATCACATACCATCAATGGCACATTTACAACATACATTGGTATATAAAGTGTACAACATAATGTAATACATTTCTTAAATTCTTTCCTCTGTTTCTTGCTCTACTTCTTGAATTCTTTTTCTAATCTCTTGTACCTATTATGGTTGGTTAAGGGAGGGTGAGATTCGGGAGAATCTCAATAGCAAACAATAATCACCTAAACATACATGGCAAGCTTAGCATTTATAACATGCTTGCAACTTAACATTTCTATAACATAGTGACATGTTTGGAAATCATCATGCATTAACCATAAAACACATAGGCCTATGACACATTTCAAACATATTCACAATCACAATGCATGAGTTCATAAAACCATATAAACACAAAACATGTCATACATGCAAGCAAATACCAAGCACGTAAGAGTAGGGTAAAGTTTGCTACCTTGTGTCCTTAAGCTTTCTTCTTACTCCCTTTTGCTTCTAACTATTAAGGTTGCTTGCTTAACCACATCCAAAACTTCTCTTGAATGCCTCAAGGTCCTAATCATAGCCACAAGGGTCACGTTACTCATTAGGACCAAGAATTACACAATATGGAAGACTTATGTCCTTAAACTTAATTCCTTTTTCCTTAATGTATAATGTAGTGTCCTACCTATGTAAAAAAATTTCCCTTAGGCCAATCCTACACAATTTTGTCCAAGGAATCCAAATATGAGCTTAGACCCATCAAAATCTATCTCCTTCCCTTGGTCCTAGACCAAAACCAAAATCTGCCACTTAATTTCCAGTTTTGATTCCAATGCTTCCAACTTTATTCTTTCATTTTATCCCTACACAGTTTTTCATTTTAAACACATTGGAAGCATCAAAATCATTAAAATCACATCCTAGGAACAAGTGCCATGTCTGGCCAAAATATTTTCTCAAGTTATACAATCATGAAATTTAACCAATTTCAGCATAAAACCACTTGATTCTTGTTTCTTTCAAGCCTTTAAACATTAATCTAACATCAATTTCATCTTCCCCTATTCTTCAGAATTTTGTGCAGCATAACCCCCTAGTGTTTCGAGCTCCCAAAAATCATTAAAATCCATAACCAAGCTCAACAACAACAAGGATAGTGAAAACTACATCAAAAACCATGAACATGCCTTGTTTTAGAGCTTGATCTTGCATGGGACCACTTGGCCTTTCTTTCTCCCTCTCCTTTCTCTCTCTAGAAACTATTTTGCCAGAGCTTCCCCAAGGTTTCCATGAGGTTAGGATGAAAATGAGGGAGGGAGGGGTATTTATAGAAAACAAGACTGAATATGGGCTGTTAATCTTAAAAATACGTGGCTTGATCTGGACCATCCATTTTCTCTTTTAATCTTATGGTGACAAGTGTCCTATGACATCATGCTTACCTCATCATGATGACATCATGCTTACATCATCAATCCACATGTCCACAACACAACCGTACAGGTGTCTTGCATCCGGTCGTACATGTGTCTTACGTCCCACTGTACACGTAATACATTCTTTTCCTATCTAACCGTACACTTGTCTCTTCTATATTCCTTCATTATTTTGGCATTAAAATAGGAAGGAAATTAATATAAAAATCGTGCAAAATACAACTCTTAGATATTTCTCAGCCTATCTTATCATTCTATACCGTATAGGGTACTTTTTCGGACCCTGACTTACCCGGAACCACTAGGACATGTTCTGGCATCATTTTCTCACCTCAAATAAATCCACATGGCATTATATAACATGTCTAAAGAGGGAGTGATGATGCTTTTCCCTTGTTCTTCCATTAAAATAATTAAAGTAATTAATCATATTTATTTTGGAGTGAACTTGACCGAATTCTTTCTACCGATCTATAACTCTGAGAATCTGTCTCTAGGTACCAATACTATTTATTCATCACAGGGAATTCCTCTAATTTTTCTTAAGTCCAAAGTCAACATGTAGACCTTTGACTTTGACTTTTCTCGGATAGGTATAAATAGGCTTTAAATTCCATTAAAGCCAACCTCTTCACTTTCTGGGGACGAAATCATTTTTAAAATATATGATAATTCCTCACGTATGGTTTCCCTATTTTGTCTGATTATCTGAGACCTCCCTATACTTTAAATAATTTATTTTTGAAAATATTTCAAATCAGTCAAAACCTGGGAATTCCGCAAATTCCTTCTAGGGGCATTTTCTTCATTTTTAACCTCATACAAACCTCTGAACCTTATTCCTATTTGTCTAAAATTTTTCTGAAGTGTTCAGGCCTTAACCTACCATTTCCCATTTTTTAGGCTTTTTTTGGGATTTTTGGACATGATTTCTATTTTTGCCCTTACCAGCCCGAAAATTGGCAAAATTATAATTTTGCCCCTGGTTTGGCTTAACCTCATAATTCACCTTATTGAGGCCTCCAACGTAACATTTGGCTATATTTATCTCTATTTCTCATTCTTTGGCCTTAAGACTTCACCCAAGTCTCCAACTTCCTCTTTTCTCAGTCCTGGAAAACTTTTTCTTTGCGATTCAATCCCTAGGAATCCCTCTGTCCTTCCAGGGAATCTCTAGGACTCTTGCTAAAAAAGGCCTAGTAGCCTGCCAGTTTTAGGCTAATTCTGATACTTCTAGGTCTAAAATTCGGGATGCGACAACGGTTTTCATACAACTGCTACCAATGTCTAGAGCCAAAATTTCATTTAGTAGGAGTGAAAAGATTTAGAAAGGCGCCAAAATGTGTAGGAATTAAAGAACTGCTATAAATTTTGAAATTTGGGTCAAAAATTGGTGCCATAAAATGGCAGCTTTTTTGAAGAAACGCTACCAATGTTGTTTTTTTAAAAAAAAAACACACATCTACATATTTAATATAGTTTATATTTTCTTAAGTAATTATATTTTTAATATATAAATTTTTATATTTACATTTAATGCATTATGTAGTGACTATGAAATTATGAAATGAAATATTAATAAATTTTGAAATGACCAAATATTTTTAAAATTTTAAATAATAATTTATAATATGTAGCCAGGTAGAAAATATAGAGATGGAGGATATGAGTTTGTAGGTATAGAAAATATTGACATCCTCCAATAGGAAAAAAGTACCTAAATGAAACAAAATAAGAAAATGATATCAGCAAAAAATATTTAAAGATAGAACAATAAAATTTTAAATTAATAAGAACACTTAAAATATATGATAACAGATCAGAGAAGGAGAAGACACATAGAGGAAGTTGATAGAAGTGGTTAGGAAATATGGAAAGAGTAAGGGGAGAAGGGATATTTATAGAAAGCAAAATGTATTTTGTAGCGGTTGCTTTCATAGTTTGTAGCGGTTTTATGATGTTAGTAGCAATGTGTATTTGTAATGGTTTTGTTGATGTTTAAAACAGTTTTTGTAATTTTGTAGTTGTTGTCATATTTATAGTTGTTTTATGAAACCAGCTATAAATGAAGGCAGTGATGTTTTTCAAAAACAAAAAATTAAATTGTGACAGTACTTGAAAACATAATGTGTGTAAGATGAATAGTTGAAAATTTTATTTGTGATCACTTTGCCTGAAAATAAAAATTAAGCAAAAAGCTGGTAATTAATATAATAAAATTATATATAAAAAAAAGTGCACCTAACAATGGTTAAATTATCATCTCCTTTGGAAAAGAAGTTTTCAAAATTTATTAGTTGGAAGGGCTCACTATCGTAACTAATGTCACCCCATGAAGGTGTTATATTTGTCCAAGGACACTTGAATAGAGTCATGGTCAAGAGCCCTTGGTAATTTAATTTGACAATGTCAATCAGCTTTCAATAGTAGGAGACACCTCCAAATCGCATGTCACCATCACTACTGCTAGCATAACTCCTCATCCTAAATGTATTGAAAACTCTAGAATTTTGTGGTAGCAAACCTTGATCATGTTTAACCATACAGAACTTGAACCCATTAACATTATATGTAGTAAATCTTCTTGCATGTTCAAACAGACTAAATGCAAGAACTTTGAGTTTAGAAGTGTGAGAGTTGTCATCATTACATATTTGACAGGTAAACCAATTGGGAAATTCTCTATGGACTTTTTTATCAACCTTAGCCAATGTTTGTTTGTAGACTTGTAGCTGCCACATGACTTCTAGACTCTATAAATAAGGGTACTTTTGTAAAAGAGTGAAAGATAAAGAAATTAAAAATTTAAAAAGACTAGAGGAAGAGTTCAACTTGACTACAATTTATCCAAACATGTCTATGTGCCTGCAACATCTCAATAGGATTAAGTTTGATGTGCTCGAATGCTCCAATTGGTTTCCTAATAGGAGGCAAGAGATTGCTTGATGTGGAAAGAGCAGCAAGACAATCGTCAACTCAAGGTGGTCGACTAAAAATATGTCACAATATCATCAAAGTATCATGAACAGAAAGTTAGGACATTATCTTCAAAATAATCTTCTGCAATTGAGCACTCTGGCCATGCCTTATTCCTAATATAGGATTTGATTTTTCCTAAGTACCTGCGTGTTTAATGTCAAGATATGCATGTTAAGTGTGGACAAATAATTGTGTAATTGAACCTAGAGGCGCCAACTTGGTGCCAATTTTGTCACGGTTTTTTTGACCATGACCACTACAAATGTCCGCCACAAACGTATCAATGAGCAAACTATTGCAATTTTGTAGCGGTTTACCTTGAAACTGCTACAAAATCATCATTTTGTAGCAGTAATCTTTAACTATTACGAAGAAACAGTTGCGAATTGACTATTTTTTTTGGCAGTGTATAGAGGTTCTTCTTCCAGATTTGTTCCATTATGCACTGCCCCCTTCATGTTGGCTTAATTTCTTCTTCTCCACCTAGCATGATCTCTCTTTTTCTCTCTTTCTCTCTCAGACTAGAGTCGCAACTCTTCATGCCCTCGTCAAAGCTGCCTCCCGTCGGCTCTCTCTCTCTCTCTCTCTCATGGATTTGGGTAGTTAATTTTTCTTTATATAGTTTTTGTTTTAAAGTATGGATTTGAGTTTTTGAAGAAGATGGTTGCAGAAGAAATGGGTGAATCTTTTTTCAGATGGTATAAATATGAGTCATTGTTGATATTATAAATCCACCCCATACCAACTTGTGGTTATGAAAGACCTGCATGCTAGGGAGTGTTTGAATTCATGATACTAACAAAGCTTTGCAATTCAATTTGCAAGTAGAATTACATGAATAAATGGTAGATTTGGAGCTCTAATTTTCTATTTGAGTTCTAACTGTTGCTGCCACTTTCGGTGGGTGTTCACTTTTTTTGTCTTTCTCTCATATTCCAAATTCTCCTTTTTGCCTTTGAACTCAGCATCCTTTCTCTTTCCACGGAGAGCTTGATGCAATATATGAGATCTGAATCATTTTCCTGCTTGCTGTAATGTGAAAATTAGTCAACCATTGTGCTCCTACCGTTGGTTTCTCGATGAGGAAAAGAGAAGGACAGAGGGGAATAAATATTTTTTTGATTGCTTATGTGAAATTCTAAATGCCTGCCAGAAGTTTATGAAAAAAAAAAATTATGCCTACCTGTTCTCTTATTTTAACGGACATTATAGGCTAGCAAGGGTTGGGAAAATTTGCGATAAAGTTAAAACATGAATTGTGAAATTGCACCACATAAAATATTAAAGTACTGGGTATACTTAAAAAAATAACATGAGAGTGTTGAGTGCACCTAAAAAATAAGGTCAAAGTATTAGGTGCACCTAAAAAATAAGATCAGAGTAATGGGTGCACTTTTACCCTTGATTTAACAGGGTGTTTGGATACAATAATGAGGAAAAACAGAAAGTCACTACAAATCCTCACTAAAACCTTTCAAAATGCTATTTCTTAAATTTATGAGATTCAAGAGATGTTTGTAATGGGATTGATACAATTAAAAGGGTTAAGGTGCAATTTTAACAACAAAGTTTACTCGAAAGAGCACTGGGCACCATAAAGTTTATTTGGGTGCAAAAATATACATGAAGTTGTCAAAAGGGAGCATCTAGCACCATGCCGTTAACGTCTGTCAGTTTACCATTAGAGGGGCCCAGAAAGTCAGTTTTAAGGTGCATTTTTAACAACAAAGTTTGCATCAAGGGGCATTAGGCACCATGAAATTTACTTGGATGTAAAAATATACATGAACTTTGTAAAAGGAAAAAATAACAAAATTCTTCAACCTCCATAAACATCCATTAATTTTATTCTTTTTGGTCTCACCAAATGTTATATTTTCTCTCTATAAATTTCCACTTCCAAGTCGATCCATCTTTCTCTCATCATAGTCAACACACACACTCTCTCTGTCATGTTGTTTTTTGAGTCTTCAAGCCTTTTATATGTATTTAAGCAAAACACATCTTTCCCTTCTAGGATATGATGTTCATTACTTGCACTCGAGTACTACCTCTAGTCCTTAATATAGGATCCAATGGACTAATTTGAGGAGATTAAAATAAATAAATAAATTACTTTAAATATTATATTATGTGTTTTGCTTAAATACATATAAAAGGTTTGGAGGCTAAGAAAACGACATGACAGAGAGAGTATGCATGTTGACTATGATGAGAGAAAGATGGATCGACTTGGAAGTGAAAATTGATGGAGAGAAAATATAGCATTTGGTGAGTTCCAAAAGAATAAAATTAATAGATGTTTATGGAAGTTGAAGAATTTTGTTATTTTTTTCCTTTTACAAAGTTCATGTATATTTTTACACCCAAGTAAATTTCATGGTGCCTAATGCCCCTTGATGCAAACTTTGTTGTTAAAAATACACCTTAAAACTGACTTTCTGGGCCCCTCTAACAGTAAACTGACAGACGTTAACGGCATGGTGCCAGATGCTCCCTTTTGACAACTTCATGTATATTTTTGCATGCAAATAAACTTTATGGTGCCCAGTACTCTTTCGGGTAAACTTTGTTGTTAAAATTGCACCTTAACCCTAATTAAAAATATAATAAATAGTAAATGAAAAATAATAAATTATTTATTTTATATTGATGAGTAATAAATAGAATTGGTGGGTCGAGTAAAAGGACCTCACATTCATTTTAAACAAAATCGATTATTAAATTTTGTAGATAAAAAAATCATAGGAAGAATCAATATATATAAATACTCTTCCACCAAGCCGGCTCGAATATGGCTTATTCTCAGCTTTAGATACATATTACTGTTCACAAGCCACT
Organism: Neltuma alba; assembly: GCF_004799145.2. Classification (NCBI taxonomy): domain Eukaryota; kingdom Viridiplantae; phylum Streptophyta; class Magnoliopsida; order Fabales; family Fabaceae; genus Neltuma; species Neltuma alba. The sequence continues at coordinate 236,346 of NW_021635786.1, forward strand.
TTAGGTTTATCTCGGGCTTCGTTTGAGCTGATTTTAGTTAATGTCATACTTTGGGCTCCGCATTCAGCCCATATGTTTCTAAAAAGCTTTCTACCAATTCAAATTTCAAAATTCCCAAGCCTCCCGCCGTGTGGCAACTTCGGTTTTGTACTTCTCCCCATCGCCTACCTCAGATGCGATAACCTTCCTATCTGCCTTCTATGATTTTTTCTTCTTCACCGTCTTCTTTCATGCTCGCCGATGAATCCGTGCTTCCATCTTAAGCATTCAGCAAGGCATTTGTACTCTCTGCTCTTCCTCTAATTTTCTTCATCTCTTCCATCTCCCTCTCACTATTGCTTCTGCTTCTCCCCTGATCTTCTTTTAAATTTATCTCGTAGATCCCCATTACCGATAATCTTTTATGTAGATATGTGTGAACGGTGGGGAGATATTGCGATCATGCTAGCACCGAAGAAGCAACGGCACCAGCCACGATGAGGATTCTGACCATGCCCTCGCCCTCTTTCTTTGTGGCAAGAGAACGATACCTAAAACACAGAACACCCGAAAAAAAAAAAAAAATCTAGATGCATGTCTCAGAAGAAGAACCGACCTGCTTTAAATGCGAGGAGAGCAGATGGGAAGAGGTTGAAGGTAGGGAACAAGATGCTTAGATATGAGAGACTTCCAATGGTCGCCCTTTCATTCCATTCCCCACAACTACGGAGGAATGTAACCACAATAGAACCACTGTTGTTATGATCAAGAACATTCCATATCACTTTCAGCACCTGTTCTCTCCTTCTTCGCCTTTTATTTTTCTCCCCGGCCCATCCTCTATCTTGTGTTTGTGCGTTATATATAACTGTTCACCTTCTGACTAATACGGTTCTCTGTGCCATGGGGATTGTCAAGTCTAAAAGATCTGATATCGATGTTGGACAAGCACTGCTCCCAGCAAAATCAAAGCTCTCAACGGGCATCTTCTCTCTCCATGTATGATTTTGTCTCTCTACCAATGGGTTACAGGTAAGTGCAAACATGCCATGCTGTGTGCCAGGGATAATAATGAAGATCCTCTTTGATTGTGAGGTATGGGGTTTATTATTAAAAACTAAAATGATGAGGTTTTGAGTCTAAGGATTGACTTACTTATAACAGCATGTAAAAACTAAAATGATGTTCATTATTTTTTAGCAGGATGGCAAAGGTTCTGCATATCCTGAGCTCAAACGAAGTAGAGATATTATCCATAAAGGTTGATGAGATCCAGCTGAAGCTAAAACGAACGGGCAAGATGAGAAGGCTGAGGTACTGGTTTGATTGCTTCTGTATTTTCTCATAACAAGCATGTATATTCACTCAAATAAAGTGTAGTTTTTAGCTGCTGCGTATATAATCTGTGTTCTTGGACTACTTTATATGCACTTCATAATGAACATCTGGATTTACACTTATAATAATCAATTTAAGTGACATTATTATAATATGCTGATCCTTATAAACAAATGGGTAATGCTCCATCATCACTTTCCCAAGTGTATATACACAGTAGGAAGGACATGAAAACTTCGCATTCTTGATCTGCTAGAGTCAAGAAAAAGACCATAGCATTAATAACAATAGTAATCCAATTCATTCTAACATAAACTCAAAATATAAGAAGCAATGTTCACCATAAAACTTCAATTATATCATCACTTATCAGAATATGCAAAAGTTATCTCATGAAGTTTTCATTCCATGCAATGTTAAAAATTCACACATTTCTTTTCGAATTAAAAAAAAGGATATCAGATCATGTATAAATCAGTGGAAACACATTCAAATGCTTCTTTGCTGTCAAATACAAGCGTGAACTAACAAAGCACATGATTTTAAAAAAAAAAAAAAGGACAATATATTCTCATGCTCTGCCAAATGAGGCGTCGTAGAAGTTGCAGGTGGATGCTCTTTCTTCTGAATCTAAAGTGTTGTGAGAGATTTTGGCAGTCCAGAAGTAAATGCAAGGAGAATCACTTTTACATAAAATCAGAGATTTAGAGGATGACTTTTCTGAGGTATTGTCTCTTTCCTCTGCTACTTATAGATTTCTGTATCAGTTTTCTCTTCCTTCTTTTCTGTTTCACAGAGTTTAGTGTCACTTAACCATTAATTCTTAAACGTGCGTGCATCAGGAAAACAAATAACATGCTTTGATCGCAAGGCTGACTTTGATTTGTAGAAAGTTTGGGGAAGGACTGTTTTTAGAAGTTTCATTCAGGGGATATTTCATAATTACCAATTAATGACAAAAGGAAATAGAAATATTATTGGGTGATATTATAGGTATCTGTATGAAAGTAGATAAGAAAAGTTGTGTTTTTGCTGTCTGAAACTAATAATCTGGCCTGACCAAGTTAATATGTCATTGATTTACACAAATTGTTGAAAGTATACCCAGCTTTTGAATAAATTCTAATGTTATGTACATATATTGGCTATCTCATTCTTTCACTGCTTCTATATCTTTTAATTAGTACATCTCTCAGTTCCTGTGTTGCAAGCTAATAGCTTCTATATAAAATATGGTGTTTGTTGTTTTTTTTTTTCCCAGTGTGTTGTATCTGCCTATCTGGATCAATGAGTCAACACGAGAAGATTTTCGTTATTTATGTTCTATCTCAGAAAGGAAATATTGTGCCTACAAAACTTCCAATGTAGCCTTATGCATTTTTGATGCAATTAAGAGGCGTAAGGGGGTTTCTTTTTTTAATGCAGGCACAAGGAACTATAATCCATTGGAAGCTATTAGCTTTGTCTCTGGTATACCAGTGAAGCGGTGCATGGCAATATCAATGCCTGTAAAAGAGATAAATATGTTCCCCTGGCGATACGAGTGAGGAAATATTATGCAGAAGCTATCTTAGTGCAAGTTTCTTATTCCTATGTGCTATTGTTCATGCACGAAAAGTTGTCACCATTACGCCATCAACAGCCCTGTCTCTCAAAGATAAGAGTTATCTGCATCAAAGTACTGACCATTCTGTGCAGAACACATTGTTATGAGTACTATGTCCAGTATTTTTTTTTTATTGTTAGTATTAATCATGTGGATGTTATGAGACACGTCTCCCAGTGTAGCAATATCGTCAGTATGTATATATAATTAGTCAACTACAATGTCTGTATTATATGTTAATTTTTAAAGCTTCTTTATGAAAAAGAATGCGGACAAACAATGGGGAAGTTTTAAGTGAAGGCGTCATTTTCCCATTTAAGTCACTTTGGTAACATTTGTCTCTTAATTTGAATTCGTTGCACAATAGTATAAATCATTAAATGTAGAGGATCTTGATGTTTAAGGTTGGTAATTTCTATTGCACATCATGAATCAATAATAAAATATAACATCCCTGTTATGTGTTTTCCCGCACTTTAAGCACCTTGCAAGTGATGCTGCGTTTCTGTTCCTTTACATGGTGCTAATGATTGATGTTATTTTAGTATGGAATTCTTCAAATTTTATACCTGCTCTAATTTTTTCCTTGAATTATTTGGGGGATGTAAGGCCATAAAATATGTATCCTTGACTTGGGTAGGATTTAGAAAATCATAATGGTAAGTGGATGATTTGTTTTTTTTTTTTTTAACCAACGTGGATTATTTGTTTGTTGATGCAATATGATTATTTGTAATTTTATAACCATTGAAGCCCACGCCCTCATACGTTTCATGAGGAAGTAAGCTTTTTTTTTTTTTTTAATCTTGACATATAAAGAGGATTTTTTCCATTATTTTTTATCATTGAAAAAGAAGGTTATAGTTACTATTGAATAAATCTTCTATGTGAGTTAGGAGCATGATAGGATGGAAAATATTTTTACATAATTTTGGGATGGTTGTTAAAAATCAACTATTATTGGAAGATGTAGGAATTTACACTCAATATGATATCTAAATGTTAACCGGAAGCAGAGAGTCATAAAAGATAAAGTTTTTTTTTTTTTTGGGGACCAGCCATAAAAGATAAAGTTGAATTCATAACTATGATTGGAGGCTAAAATGTCATGACTCTTATCAATTAACAGTAGGAAATAATTTATATTAATTTGTACATGATACAAATGTAATGAAACAAATGTGATCACTTAACTAAAGCTTAGAGATTGTGCTTAGAAATTTTCATATCTTCATTTTTTATGTGTCATGAATTCATGAAATATCATGAATTATGATATATTTATGTGTAGTAAAAGGTGAGTTTTTTTTTTATAAAATAAAATAAAAAAATTTCAAATTACAAGCTCTCCGCGCATTGCGTGGGAAGCACATGCTAGTTACCTTTAGTAGAGCATGATAATGCTCAAATTTAATTTAATACTATTAAATATTTAATAATTATATAAAAATGAATGTATAAGTAGTAACTTAAGTCTATGGTATATGGTAATTTGTTGGGTTAGGTGTTGATAAAAATCAAGACTTCATAGTGCGCGCGCACACACACATATATAGATGGTGATATGAGTTTGATTTTTAAATATATTGTACACATCCTGTGTTTCTTGTTTTAGGTTCTCGAATCCTTTTCAAAAATTTGCTCTACAGCCATTCCCATGAGTAAATTGAGCTTGTCCCCCAATCAAACACCTGATTATGAAGAGAATACACAAAAATATTCTGTTTAATCTAAATATAGAGATTAGATAACTAATTTATAGATTTAAAAAATCAAATTATTTATTAGTGAAAACATGTATATTGATTTTTCAAAGTACTATTTTTTTGACTTCATAAAAAAGTACTCTTTTAATCATTTGATTTTGAAAAATAATTCTTAAATAAAAAAATACCTTTAATATCTATAATCAGTAAAAAAAATTAAAAAAAATTTGAGATAAAGTGAATTAAACTTTCATATTTTAAGATCGAAAAAAATTCATGTACAAACTCTTACGTTTAGCACAACTAGCCATTAAGAAGGAAGAAAATGTTATATCATAATTATTCTTACTCTCTTTTTTCCCTCTCTGTATGTAATTAAGTATCTGTACATGTATACAAAAAAAATTCCATTGTCCCATTGATAAAACGTTTACAACAAAAGTACACATTAGGAATTGCTTAACATGGAACACAAATTTTATATAAGAGCTCTAGTCAAAAGGATGAATGCGAAGATCATGTTCGCTTGCCATGGCCATTCCAGTTGAGAGACATGTTGGACACATAACCTGCCATCCAAATTGAGCATTAGTTATCAATTGACTCAACAACTACAACATGGTTGACCAAGTCCAGCTCCGAAAAAACACTGATATGGATTTATATATTGTATATTGACACAACATGATATGAGAATATAATAAATTTTTAAATTTTTTTTATGCAAATGGTGATCGGGTTGAGTTAAAAAACAATTTGTTTACAGTTAGGAAATATCCTACTTTGGTTTTTTTGGCCTTGTAATATTGGGATGTATACGAAGACATGTATATGCAAATCTACTCATAAAGTATTCACAAACGTGCATCTAGCACCATAAACTTGGATGCAAAAATACATATGAGCTTTTCCAAGTTGAAAAAAATATCACAAGGGTAAATTTAACCTAATATCTGTTATTTTTTCAAACAGATAATGTCACATCTTGGATTTTGGGCATAAAAGTACTGAAATTAGGCTGAATTAGGAGGCTACCAGACCCCTTATGACAAGAGTTCCAGAGATTCCCTGGAAGGATAAAGGGATTCCTAGGGACTAAATCGCAAAGAGAAAGCTTTCTGAGACTGAGAAAAGAGAAAGTTAGAGACTCAGAAGAAGTCTCGAGGTTTAGGAATGAGAAATAGAGATGAATGTAGGCCAATAGTTATGTTAGAGGCCTCAATGAGGTGACTTTTGAAGTTAAGCCAAACCGGGGGCAAAATTGTAATTTTACAAAGTTTTAGGCTAGTAAAGGCAAAAAATGGAAATTATACCCGAAAATCCCAGAAAATGGAAAATAGTATGTTAAGGCCTGAACACTTTAGAAAAATTCCAGAAAAATAGGAATAAGGTTCAGAGGCCTGTATGAGGCTAAAAATGACAAAAATGCCCCTAAAAGGAAATTATGGAATTCCCAGAGTTTTGACTGAATTGGAATACTATTTAAAATGAATTATTTAAAGTATAGGGAGGCCTCAGATAATTGGAAGAAAATATGAGAAAATACTTGAGGAATTATCACAGGTTTTAAAAATAATTCCATCCTCAGAAAGTGAAGAGGTTGGCTTTAATAGAATTTAAATCCTATTTACATACTATCCGGGGAAAGTCAAGGTCAAATGTTTAGAGGTTGACTTTTGACTTAAGAAAAATTAGAGGAATTCCTTGTGATAAATAAATAGTATTGGTACCCGGAGATAGATTCTCAGAGTTGTGGACCGGTAGAAAGAATTCGGTCAAGATCACTCCGAAATAAATATTATTAATTATTTTTAATTATTTTAATAGAAGAACAAGGGAAGAGCATCACTCTATCTTTGTGCATATTATATAATGCCATGTGAATTTATTTGAGGAGAGAAAATGGTACCAGAACATGTTCCAGTAGTCCTGGATAAGTCAGGGCCTGAAAAAGTACTCTATACGATACATAATGGCAAGATAGGTGGAGGAATGCCTAAGGGTGGTATTTTGTATGAATTTTATATTAATTTCCTCCCTATTTTAATGCCTTAATGATGAAGGCAAAAGGAAGAGACAAGTGTACGGTTTGATGGGAAAAGAAGGTATTACGTGTACGGCTGGATGCAAGACACGTGTATGGCTAAGTTAAAAGCATGTGGATTGATGATGTAAGCATGATGTCATCATGATGAGGTAAGCATGATGTCATAGGACACTTGTCACCATAAGATTAAAAGAGAAAATGGACGATTCAAATCAAGCCACACATTTTTAAGATCAACGGCCTAGATTCAGTCTTATTTCTTATAACTACCCCTCCCCTCCCTCTCATTTCATCCTAAGCCATAGAAACCTTAGGGAAGCTCTAGCAAAATGGTTTCTAGAGAGGGAAAGAAGAGGGAGAAAGAAAGGCTAAGTGGTCCTATGCAAGATCAAGCTCTGAAACAAGGTATGTTCATGGTTTTTTATGTAGTTTTTACTACTCTTGTTGTTGTTGAACTTGGTTATGGATTTTAATGATTTTTGGGAGCTTGAAACCCTTAGGGAAGGTGCTGCATGAAATTTTTAAGTGTGAGGGAGGATGAAATTGATGTTAGAATAATGTTTAAAGGCTTGAAAGGAACATGAATCAAGTAGTTTTATGCTGAAATTGGTTGAATTTCATGATTGTGTAACTTGAGAAAATATTTCGGCCAGACCTAGTTCTTGTGCCTAGGATGTGATTTTGATGATTTGATGCTTTCAATGTGTTTAAAATGAAAAATTGTATATGGATAAGATGAAAGAATGAAGTTGGAAGCATTGGAATCAAAACTAGAAATTAAGTGGCAGATTTTGGTTTTGGCCTAGAACTAGGGGAAGGAGTTGGATTTCAATCAATCTAAACTCATATTTGGATTCTTTGGGAAAAATTTTGTAGGATTGGCCTAGGGGAACAATTTTTACAAAGCTAGAACACTACATTATAAATTAAGGAAAAAAGGATTAAGTTTAAGGACATAAGTCTTCCATGTTGTGTAATTCTTAGTCCTAATGAGTAATGTGACCCTGGTGGCTGTGATTAGGACCTTGAGGCATCCAAGACAAAGTTTATATGTGGTTGAGGAAGCAACTTTAATGGTTGGAAACAAAAAGGGAGTAAGAAGAAAGCTTAAGGACACAAGGTAGCGAACTTGACCTTACTCTTTTGTGCTTGGTATTTGCTTGCATGTATGGCATATTTCTATGTTATATGATTTTATGAATTCATGTGTTGTGATTATGAATGTGTTTGAAATATGCCATAGGCCTATGTGTTTTATAATAAATGCATGATGATTTCTAAACACGTCATTATGTTATAAAGATGCTAAGTTGCAAGCATGTTATAAATGTCAAGCTTGCCATATATGTTTGGGTGGTTATTGTTTGCTGCTGAGATTCCCTAGAATCTCACCCCTCCCTAACCCACCATTTAGATCAAGTATGATGGACAATGATTGCATGAAGGAGAGCATGAGAAGGAAGGAGAAGAAAGTGGAGAATTATTCATGTTAATGATTGAAGCTATTGGTTAATGTATAATTGTCCTATTGTGTAAATTATGTATATGAATGTCAATGATGTAATGTATTTTTTTAGAATGTTTATGGCATGAATGGAAAGGTATAAGAATGAATGGGAAATGATAGGGCCAAGTTATGCATGCCAAAACAATAAAAAGGATTAAAGCAAGAATTGTCTAATGAATAAAACGTAGGTGCGGGAGTAGTTAACTTCCAGCTCCAGTTTAACCTATCAAATGAAAGAGTTAAGCCATCAAGTTTGGCAGACATGTTGTAGATATCCCAAGCTTTAAAATGATAGGTAGAACACCTCAATTGGATTTGTACACAATGAGATACGAATTTTCAAAATTGAGGCATGGAATCTGAAAGTTCCAAAATTTACCAAATGAATAGTAATCCAAATAATTATGTTGAAATTTTAAATTCACGGGCTTGTGTCGAGATCCGCTTGAACCATAACGCTTATGACTGTATACTCTGAGGGGTTAAAGGAAGGATGTTTCAGATAACACTGTGAAATCCACCTACAAAAAGTAATAGACATTAGGTTAAATTAACTTTCATGGCATTTTCACCTCATTTGGAAAAGTTCACGTGTATTTTTACATTCAAGTAAAGTTGATGATACCAGGTGCACATTTGTAAATACTTTATGAGTAGATTTGTACCTTAATCCTTTTGTAGGCTATAAAAATTTGCAATCATATATAATTAGTAGCAAATTAAGCGACAGAAAATAAAGTCAGTAGTTCTAGGTGACAATCCTTGCCAGATCCAGAACATTTAGAACATCTCTCAGCTTTTGGAGGTGTTAAAGGCTGGTCTCTGCCATTGACTGTGGTTACCGGTTCAATCAGAACAAGTGATCCTGTGTTTGAACAGCGAGCACACGCAAGATATCCTGGAAAAAAAAAACAAAAACAAAAACAAAACAAAAGGTATAATGGAAGTGTCAACCTTCTCTGCAGTTAATTTCACAATACATCAAGACGTCACTGATATACCCACTTCATTGACTTTACAAAACATTGAAACATTATTAAAATCTCAACTTAATTGGTCATATAACAACCCAAACCATGAACAATCAGGTATAATGACTAAACGCACCAATGTTTATTAAGTGAGAGCATTCTATGTAACAATCCTAACAATATAAAGTAACACAAAATATGATATGTTTCACTTTGAAGCATAGATAGGGGATGACTCAGCATATGTGGAGTAACAATCTTGCTAGGCAATTTGGCAAAAACACAGGTCAGAAAGCCAACTCATTTATAGCTACATCAGAAGCAAACCTGAATTGAAACCAGAATCGCGCCAATCCTTACAATTAAAAAAATGGTGCGAATGTTGAATTTCTGCCGATCACAAAGTCCATCAGAGGTCAATGTAATTCAGCTGCCAAAACTACAGCGTTACCAATTTTTGTAAACATGATCAAATAGAAAATTGAAAAGAAAGCAGGAAACAGGAAAAGTTTGTGGAGGTTAAAATATAGAAGCTATTGAGTCTGACTGTAAGAGTGTTCAAGGCATTAAAAAGTCTTTCCCAACTATTAGTATGACTGGATCCCAATATTTATTAGATTAGAAATAAGGAATCCCACACCATTTGGTTCTATGATTTTTACTTTTCCCTCTTAATTGCAAAAGCGGAAGAGTCATTACCTCCTCAGCAAGACAAAGGAGTAAAAATGTGCACACACAAGAGAAGGTCGTCAACAAAAGAGTCACAAAAGCCCTACAGTCCATTATTAAGAAGTTCAATTCTAGAACGTGGATTCACACTATTCAAAGATCCGTCTAAAAACAAATCATACGTAGCTTTCGCTGGCCCCAAGGTTTCTGATAAACACAGAAAATTTATCTTTTAAGATATCTACTTTTTTTTTTTTTTTATCTTTGAAATTTTATTTAAAAGCACTGAGCATTAAAATAGATCACATTTAAGTTAAGAGCTGATTAGTGGCTGATTTGTTTTGATTTATTAGGTTCTAAATCTTCCCACCCTTTGATGGAGAACCGCAAACCAAAGTAAATCATCCTGGCAAACTGCCCGATGTTCTGAAGATCATGAGCAAGTACTGAAGTTGTAATCAAGAAAAATGTTGGCTAAAATGTGTCTCAGCTCAAAACGTGAAGACTTCAAGGTACCAGCAAGTTCAACTCTGAAAAGGGGATAGATTCAAGCTTGGATTAAATTAATTGGTACAAGATCAGATCAGAGGAATTTTATCACTAAAATGTTCAATGGCTGGCTGAAGGGCATTGTGTTGTACATGAGAAAATAGTCAAACAAGGGAAAGATTTGAAGGCAGGAAAAACTTAGTGTGCGCTTGCTTAATCTGTTTTCGTTTGCTATAAATTATTGTTCAACTTAGTTTCTAGGCTAACCCCAAATAGAGAGTAATTAAACCTAGAGCATACTTGTAATCCCATAGAAATACGAGGGCTTTATCTTTTTGGCTAAAATAGAAATACAATGGCTCACTTCTTTATTTCTCTGTGACACTCCCCAGGGTTGGGAAACTGTAGGCAAATTATATTGCAATTTATCCAGTTTAAAACCCTTCATTAATAATAATTTGTCTGAGCAGGAAAAAAACCTACCATTGCTGGTGAGTGAGTGAAAACCTTCAAATGTTCTGTCACTAAAGGGCAGTTGAAAAAATTAATTGGTTGTTAAGGTGCTAATATCTTGCTTTGCAATGAGACTGGGTTTAGGTCTTGTAGGCTGAAGCTGAAGTAAAATAAATGTCTACTCTCTCTTACTTAACTCTGAATTGTGCTTCCTAGTTAATTATATTAAGATTAAGAGACAATCAGCTCTTAATATAAAACACACACATTCCTTGAACTTAGAATATATAGAATTTCTCATTACTGTTTATAGACGCATGTGCTGTATTAAACATAAACTTTTTCGATACATTTATTTGAACAAAATTTACACGCATCTGGTAGAAATTTGGATAGAATTTCTTGTGAAAGGGGACCCTTTCAAAAATTCAACAACTACTACAAAGCATGGTCTATTCAAGAGGAGCTCTCCACGCCAACAGATAACAAAAAATATACACAAGAACGAATGTGCTATATATACATCGGGCCTACATGGAGCACCTAATATTTACAAAAATAAATCCATAAGTTTAAATTTACAATACTGAGTAGAAGTTGTCCATAATGGATCAACAAGCTTATGACTGAACAATATATAATAAAGCCCCGTATTGATTTTTTGCCGGAGATGTAGAGTTTACTGCAGTATTTAAAGCCAAAAATATTTTCCAGCGGATAACGTCCTATTTAGAAATTAATGAAATACCAAAAGAAATAAATTTAGCAGATATATGACTTTGTATACTAAAGACTTGAAAATTATTTTCAACTTCCAAAGTGAAGAAATCATGAACATAAGTGAGATTATGTAAAAGATTATTAAATGGACAAAATTAAATAAATGATAAAACAACTTGTTTATAAAAATCAATTCACGAAAATTGAAAAACTCATTTCCAAGTAGGATTTTCACTGCATAATGGATTGCAACAAGTATGAACACATAATCCATGAGGATGCATAATCAATTAAGTGTGAACTACAAAAACAAGCCTAGGCACATATAGTTCACAGTGATAAAATAACCAATCAAACATAATCCAGTCATGAAAACAAGTGTGAGAATGATGCCTATCAATATCAAATGTGAGTATTATGGTCACAAATAAGCTAGTTATATGTTAACCATGGTATGCTAAGGATTGCTACTACTGCTATTAACGACTAGCATTATATTCTATACTTAATCCTCTGAAAAATGTTTTGACGCTCGCCTGGAATCAAATTACTTTCATTCAATGAAATGATATCTCAAATTAAAAATTACAAATGACATCTCAAATTTTTTTTATCAATTCCACATCTATGCTACCTCCACCACTAAATCCTAAAGATTTATCACCTACACCTTCCACATCTATGCCTCTCTGGCACCAACTTCGACAGGGTTAGCTCCTCGTCCTTCATCATCTACGCCCCTCCATTACCAAAAGCAAGAGGTGCACCTCCTCCCCTGCCACATCTATAACCCCTCCATCATCAAGCTGGAGAGGTTTGCCTCCTCCTCCTCTCACATCTACGCCCTCTCCAACGCCAAGTTCGAGAGGTTCACTGCCTCTCCTGTCTCTATCTACCCCAGCTCAACCGCCTAGCACAACAAGTTCACCCATATCTATGCTACTTCCATTGACAAGCTTGAGAAGTTCACCTCTTTGCCCTACTACATCTGCACCACCTCCACTACCCAACCTTAGAGGTTCATCACTTGCACCATATGCAAAATCCTGAATTTTCAAACTTTAGGAGAACCAGAAAAATAAAATGATCAAAATTAATTAATGCCTCTAAAAATTGGAGAAAATTGCAACATCCCGAATTTTCTGACTCAGATGAGCAGAAAAGAAAAATTCATTAAAATTATTTAATAGCTCAATCACAATTGGGGAAAATTATGGAATATTGATTTCAATGTTTAGAAATATTTTGGAAAAGTTCATTCCCCAAAAAGTGGCTTAAATGATTTTAAAACTATTTTCATAGCAAAATGGGTTATTTTCTTAGAAAATACTTAGAGGTTTCTAATTAACTAGAAAATTTTAGGGAAATTATCTTATGAGGTAAAGAAGTTATTTGAGGCATAAAATCCTTAAAATGGATTAAGGATTAATTTCTGGAATGAAGAGATATTTTCTTGAAAAATTCAAGAAAAATAGTTGAGTTAATTTTTGACCCAAAATTTTTAGAGAAATTATTTTATAGGTCAAAGAAGCTAATGGAAAGGAAGATCCATATAAAACATGGTGGAATAATTTCTGGGTTTATCTCATTATTTCAGAATTATAGTGGAAGGATGACATTGAAAGAAAATAGAGTGTAAGGGCAAAATGGGCATTTCATTTCTACCCACATCCCCTTCACACGCATGCTACTTCCTTTATATCATCAGATCATTTTCACCATCGTCATTTCATTTCCGCGACCGTAGAGAGAGCACGAGAGAAGCAAAGCTCGACGGAACTGGAGGAGTGACCGGAGGTGGTATCCATTGCATGCAAGATTGGATCCTGAACAAGGTGAGCTACACGAGTTTATTGCTGTCTTCATTTTCTGGTTTTGGTTCACATTACCGGCGAAGTCGAGGAGAGAGAGAGAGATGAGCTTAGAGAGAGAAAATGAACCAGTGAAGAGATGGATCAATTAATGGATTCGAATTCTACGGGTAGATTGAAGTGTATGATACTTGTTTTTGAGCTTGAATGTCCCTTGCTTTGCCTCTGCATTCCTATTCGGTTTGTGAGTGTGTGTCCGAATCTGGGTGATGATTTTTCAAGGTCAAATGCTTGTCTGGTCCTCCGTGCTGTCAAGTTATGATGTTAGTGAGAGGTGGTAGTAGTTATATGTAGGTATGTATATATATAAGTATATATATACCTGAATGGTTGCTCTGTTTCTGTTGACCGAAACAGGGGTTAAATGTGTCTATGGTTGGTGTTGAATCTTAGTGGTTGAAGAGAGGAATATTACGGTATTGATGCATATGTATTTTCTGGTTGCATGTGACGTTGCTACTCTGTTTTGGGTTGTCTGAAACAGGACCTATATTTTCCATGTTGAAAGGAGTCGGCTAAAGTTTTAAAACACACACACATATAATGATTATGAGTGCACGGATCGAATGTTTGTGGAGCTTAAATTTATTGTGTGTTAAAGAAGTTGCTGAAGTAAAAGGGAGGAGAAGGACTTTCTCATATACATAGATATATGCATGTGCCGTGGGGCGCTTGGCATGTGAACCTGAATTGTTAGTTTAATTACACGGTAAGAGTTGATTACAGTTGGTCCTATACATAGGTGAGATATTGGGTTTAGGATAAATTAATTGGAAGTATGTTAATCTGGAAAAAATTCCAGATTTGTTAAGTTGTGTGTGTCTACGGGTATAGGTGCTTGGGATCTGAAAATAATTGAAGAAAGGCTGCAACCGTGGAGCATTGTTATCATAAGTGTTATATAAATATATATATATATATATTTATAGGCTAGGTGGTGGCCGAATATAAAGAGAAGAACCTGAAACTTATATATATGGGTGAAATGGATTGAGGCCGAGGGAGATTAAAGAAGAATGGAGGTATGGGTTCATAGAAGTGACATGTAAAAATGGAAGAAAAGTGAGTTAATTAGATAAGGAGTTATTGTTTGGTTTTGAATAAATATGAGCAAATGAAATGTTTAGAAGCTTATGGGAGAGAGAAAATGAGAAATCAAGAGAGGATGACAAGCTTGAATTATTGATGTCACATTGGTTTTGGTGTTCGAATTATAAAGAGATTAAGAATGGAATTAGAAGGAGAATAAAGGGATTAAAAATATGGTTTATAATCAGTTATGGTTTTAAGTTATTTAAATAGAGATTTCATATTGTTGATTTGAGGTTGTTACATTGAAAGGTGTACGTAAAAGATTTATCTTGAGGTTCAATTGATGAATTTAAATGAATTTAATAGAGCATTACGTAAAAGAACTTGAGGTGAATAAGGATAAGTATATATGTGTGTGTCGGCCAAAGTTGAAAAAGAAAGATTTGACATGAATTTGATTGTTTGAGGTTTGATTGAGGTTTCCAAGTGTTGGTTGGGAAATTCTAATTGGTAGATTAATAACTATGATATTTATAAATTAATTCAAATGTACACATTAGGAAATTTTTTAATGATATAGCCAATGGTTAATATGGGATAAAAGTTGTATTAATAGAATTTATGTGAATGGTTATTTGAGGACTATAAATTTAGAATTAAGGAGATTGAAGGATGTATAGAAGTTGAATTACTTAGTTTTCCTAGTTGGGTTTTGATATTTATTGTAACGTGTGTCTTGGTCAAAAATTAATTAAAATTAAGCTTACTTGATTGAGACTCAAGTAAGCAAACTTGTATATCAATGATTAGCATGGGTGGTGACCAGTTACTAAGTAAAGTAACCATTTGGGTTGAGATAAAGAGAGAAATCCTTCACAGTGAATATATTGGATAAGAAAATTGTCTAGGATGACCAACTATTATGTAAGGGTAGAATTTAAAGAAATTTGAAATTTAAAGAAGTTAGTTGATTTATAAATTATATTGGATGAAGCATTAATCTACCCTTACTAACATAATAGGTTTTGATGTTTGCAATTAAAAGCCCACCAAGGAAGCTAAAAGAAAGGAAGCAAGTAAGGTTTAATTTTGAAGTGGAAGGCTCAGGTAGTAGTTCTTTCCTACCTTACATTTATGTATGATTGCTGCATGTTTGTTTGTGCCATATTGCTATTAAAAAGGCATGAGAACATGTAATCTTAATTCCTTGCATGAGTTAATAGCTGTGATAACGTGCAGCTGATAGATATGGGGCCTTATGAGCCATTATTTAACAAGCATTATGTGCCATTACGAGCGCGGCCTTATGAGCCATTATTTATGCGGCCTTACGAGCCATTGTATGTCTGGCCTTATGTGCCAATGATTGCGCATTCAGCTAATCAATCTGACTATGTGTCATTGCACTTAAATGCTTTTTATGCATAGCTTGCAAGGTTATGTTCCATATGGTTTGTTTTGCATGCTTTATGTAATTTGCATATATGTTTGATGGAAATTACTACTACGAGGATTCTCCAAAATCTCACCCCTTTCCATGATGTACAGCAAGGGCAAGTAGCTCCAAGGGTAAAGAGGTTATAAGAGCTGAAGGTGGCCATTTATGAAGAGCAGGAATACCTGCTATTTTTGTACTTGTGAAATAATTATTTTGGTAGATAATTAACTGACTTATTAAATATTTAAGGGCAAGTAACCTCTACTTGCCTATGTATATACTATTTTGTATACTCCATAAGGAGGTATGTACTGTCGATGCACAGGTAAGGGTTATTGACCGAGATGACCAATATACATATATCTACCTAATATGTAGCATTATGTTATGTCTGTGCACCTACCTTATCAGTGATTGAGACAGGGTTCAAGTGTGTGAATCACTAGTCAGTATTCAATTAGTATATATATATTAAAAAAAAATTCTGTCTTTTTCCAAAATAGAACCCTGGCGTCTAGTGATTCACAGATGTTAAAATGACCCTCTTAGTATATAGGTAGTTAGGTGTTGCAAAAATCATGAAATAATATTTTGGAGACTTAGAATTTTATGAAGTTTATTCCTAAAAAATGGCTTAAATAATTTGAAAATTAATTTTGGAAATTAAAAGGCTTATTTTCTTGAAAATTCAAGAAAAAATAGCTAGAGGGTTATTTCTGAGTTGAGAATTTTAGGATAATTATTTTATGAGATAAAAAGGCTAATTGACATATAAAATCCTTAAAATGAATTAAGGATTAATTTACAGAATTAAGGGCTATTTTCTTAAAAAAATTTAAGAAAAATAGTTAGGAGCTTATTTTTGACTCGAAATTATTTTATGGGTCACAGAAGTTAATGGAGAAAGAAAATCCATATAAGATATTGGGGATTAATTCCTAGATTTGTTCTCTAATTTCAGAAAACAGAAGGAAGGACGAGCTAGGAAATGAGAAAGGTTACACGGTCAAGGGGGTCTTTTCCACATTCTTCCACCCATTTAAACCATCTGAATTATCTCTCCTCCATTTTTCAGTTTTCACCGCTGCCTTGACCTGAAACGGAGAGAGAGAAAGTCGAGAGAAACGAGAGAGAGTGATCGGAGGGAATTTGGCAGATGCAATATTGGGTGCTGACTAAGGCAAGTGTCTAGGTTCATAGTCTATCTCTATTTTCTGGATTTGATGAGTAGTTTGCGTGATGATGATGATAGAAAATTTAACTCTAGTGAGAGAAAGTCAAGGAACAAGTGAAATAATGTGAGTGGAGCGTAGAATAAAGTTTATGCACATGGAATGTGGAGTTGCATGTTGATTTTTGCTGTTGAATGTTGAGTTAACTCCTCTGTTTTTCAAGGCCGAAACAGGGGTGAAGAAAGCACTTAAAATGACTTTGGATTTTATTGCTGTTCGGGTGTCGGTCCTATGGAATTTGAAGGAGAAGAAGTGTGGTGTTAATAGATGAATAGTTTCTGGTTACATAATTATAATATGCAAATTTTGATAGCTTATTTGTGGCTGTTTGAAGTGGGAAATTTGGGGGTTATACAAGTGAACATAGGAAGTGATTGTTGTGTGTGCTAACCGTGGTTGTTGATGAGTGTTAATATAATTATTGAATCTGAAATTGTTTTCCGGGGGGGAGGTTAATCCGTGCGGTTTAATAGAAAGAATGAATAAAACATAAAAAATAATTATGTAAATGCGTGGCTGGGTGTGTGCCGTGGGGTCTCTGGTATGTGTTTGTGTTGACCGAGGTATTTAGAGGTATAATTAAATTTGGAAATTCTATATTAAACACTTTAAGTCACTTTAGAGTTTATAGGAAGGAAAGTTTAAATTAATGAAGATGATCTAAGCGTTAATAATAAGCTGAAAAGATAATTCTAGACCTAGAAAGATTAATTGAATGTTTTTGGGAGTTAGATAATAACTAGGAAAGCGAATCGAAATAAGAGTTTAATTTGATTTTGTTAATCTGTGAGTTTTGAATCTGAAATTTTATTTCAAGAAGGAAGATAGTTGTTGGAAGTTGAAGAGGATAGGATTGGAAAAGCATCGATGATTTAGGTATGTAGTTAAATACTAATTACTAAAAAGGATATTGTAAATAGGATTGAAATTATTATTGCAGGTTTTAAGAGAAGATTAATTAATGAATTGGGGCTGATAATCAAGAAGGTACATAAATCTGGAAAATTTGAGATTAAATGCCTTAAGTTGTTTTAGAACTTACAAGAAAGATGGTTTGAATTAAAGTAGATTAAGTGTTGTAACTGAATAGACATATAGAAGCTCATAAGAGTTTTAGAATTTCTTAAGAAAGGTTGTTTGAGGAAAGTTAAATTAAAATTGAAGGGATTAGATATTTAGATGTTTGAAGTTAGACATAAATTAATTTTAGGAAAAGTGATTTTCGTGAACTTAAGAGACAGAGATATAAGGGAACAAACTAGTAGTTACAAAATAGATATAATGGGGAGTTTTAAAAAGTGAATGATTGAGGTAGAATTAAAGTTTATGGCTGTTTGGTGGTCAAATAAGCTTAAGTTAGTTATTTGCTTAAGAAATGTTAAGTTAAGATTTAAGAGATTAAGAATGATGTTCATTTAGTTATGAAGAATATATATGGGTGCATGGGAATTTTCCTAAATTAAAAGAAGCTATATAGAGGATTGTGAGGGTTTAAGATTCTATACATATATTAGCGCATGTATTTGGGTGTGTGTCTTAGCCAAATCGGTAAAAGAAGTAGAGTGGAATCTTAATTGATTTGATTTTAATGAGATTAAATGTGTAGGTTTGGGGGACTCATTATTTGACCTAAACCATAATAGATAAAAATGATGTTTTTGACTAAGATGATTAGTTACTGAGTAGGATAAGTGATTGAAATTATGAAGAGAAGGAAAAACATTTCAAAAGGCATATTATGAATTTGAAAAATTGTCCGAGATGACCAACTACTAAGTAAGGGTATAATTTAAAAAAATTTGATATTTAAATTTAAAGAAATTTTGGGATTCAAAGAAAGTTATTTAACTTATAAATTATAATTGGATTAAGCATTGATTTACCTTTACTAATATGATCGGTTTTGATATATATTCAAGCCCACTGAGAAAACTAAAGAAAAAGAATCTGTAAGGTTTGAGTTGGAAGGAACTATTTGTGCTATGCATGATAACATGTAATCTTTTTTTTTTTTGGCACAGACTATTTAGCCATGGCTATGAGTAGCTAATAGATATGGGGCAATTTCTGCCAAATTATCTACGCATTAAAATATATCAGCTTGTCTAGCTATAAATTGCACATAAATGCTTAATTGTAAAGCTTGCATGGTTGTGTTCCATTTTGGCTTGTATTATATGCGTTATGTGGTTTGTCTAATTGTTCGATGGAAATTACTAATATGGGATTTTACAGAATCCCACTCTTCCTTCCATGCTATATAGCAACAGCAAGTAATTTCAAGGAGAAAGAGGTTGTGTAGGAAGATGGTGGGCAGTGAGAAAGCCAAGAAGCTTTTTGTATATATGTAATAGTATATATTTAGATAGCTTATTTATATATATATATATATATATATATATTAGTTATTTTGTCCAGTAGCTATTACTTGTCATATATACATATACACACACAGTTATATATTCTTTTGTATCCTTCATAAGGAGGTAAGCACGTTGCCGGGTGTAGGTAAGTGCCATTAGCCGAGATGGCAACTATGCTTACATATACTATGATATATATATATATATATATATATATCTTAGATGAATTTATATTAAGGAGATTTGGGGTTCAGTTTGAGTTAAATTGACCCCGGGATACAATATTATTAAGTGATAGATGGGGTTAAATAGGTGAATCACTAGTTGGGCTTTTCTAGAAATTATGAATTTTACTAGTAAATTTCAATGTTTTTCACAGGTTCGAATCCTGTGTTGGAATATATATCTTGAAAAGCTTTCATGTTTTTAAAAGAAGTCCAGGAATTTCCCAGGTTTTGGACCGCATTTATTTTTATTGATCTTTTTAGTAAATAAGAGGTTTTACACCATCAACATCTATGACCTCTCCACCACCATCACCTAAAATTTCAACTCGTCCCCTTTCAACAATTACACCCCTTCCACCGCCAACAATGAGAGGAACACCTCCTCTGTCCAAATCTATGCCACTACCATTGCCAAGCCTAAGAGGTTAGCCTCCTCTTCCAAGCACATCTTTAACATCTTCACCACCAAAACTTCACCTTCCGTATCAATGAACTCTCCAGCACCAATAACTACTCCTACTTCAACATCTACACATCCTCCACCACTTAGTCCTATAGGTTCATCACCCATACTATCTGCACCCATGCCACCTCCTCCACCAAGCATGAGACGCTCACCACCTCCCCTATCCACATCTTTACACCCTCTAGCACTTAGCCTAAGAGGCCTAGTTCCTCCCCCCATTCACATATATGCCACTGTCACTGCCTAGGTTAAGAAGTCATTCACCTCCCACATCTACATCTATGACCCTCCATCGTCGAGTCAAAGTGATTCATCTCCTCCTTGGTCAATATCTACGCACCCTCCACCTAACACTCCACCCCCACCGTCCTCAAATTCAAAATTCTTGGCATTTATCTTTGCAAATGATCAAACCCCTCACTCAGTCTTATGCACTCTACACCTGTATTTCTGTATACAAGTTTATTCACGACATAATCTTCCTTCCTCTACGACCTACCAAACAAACTCGCATATCTCATGAAGCAAGTTTATCTTAACATTCATATTGCTTCTGATCATACAATAATATATTACGGTACAAGAATATGCTACATATCATACAATATGTTGGTTTGGAACAATGTACTATGAGTAAATATGGTTTTATTTAATGCTATGTCCAATGCAATCTGAATATGAATAATACATCCATTTAAAACATCAGTATTTTGCTTTTAATATTTTGTTGACGTGTTGTCTTTTTAATTTTTATATCACAATAGCACGGACTCAGATTACCCACACATGTATGAGATGTTTTTAGGACTAGCATAGTATTTTAAAGTTACGCTGTCTAAAATCGTACTATATGCTTTCGTATCAACAAATTATCGGTGTAAACATTACACAAAAAGAAAAAAATGTTGCATTGGCAAACTATCTTTAATGAAGAAATTTGGGCGTACCTGGAGTATTCAAAGCCTTCAGATAGCCACACGGAGGTCCGATTACAATATTGAACTTGGATCTTTTGAGACACAGCAAATGCACACTGTTTTGAAAGGGAAGAGTAGAGAGAACAAGAAAAGAATAGGAGGCGGGAGACGTGCTGTTCGTTGTTGGTTTCTTTCTTTTCTATCGTATATAAAAAAAAAATTCCCCCTCCATATACCGTTCGACTATAACAGTTTAGTCCTATCCCAAATTGCAATTTTAAACAAAAAGGGGTAAATTGCAATTGGCGACCCAAATATTTTGTTATTTCCATTGGAATCCCAATCTCAATGGTATTGGGTCCAATCCACCAAGGGTGGACTGGCCCATTTTCTTACATCTTTCACTCACACTTGGTGAATTAGATGTCATGGGTCGAGTCTCTTTCTCTCCTTTTAATTTCATACTTAGTGCTTTGCCATGACCGTGTGGGCATGATGTCTTCGCTTGGGTCCCTGTACTAGAAATCCTTTTTATAGGATCAGCACAAGTCACCTTCTCCTTTGTGTAGCTTGAATTTTAATATTATGCCTCAGATGTCCTAGATTTACTTATATACACTTTTTCATGGTAAATCTAATCCCTCTCGAGTCAATAGTTGACTCAGATTACCTTTCTCTTATGTCTAGTATCCACACTTACGACCACAAAATGTCATAAGGGACATGTCACAGACACTAGCATAGGCGTGTATATTGTAGTTAATCTTCCTTTCGCCCAAATATCACTTTGACATGAATCAGTCGCTTTCTTAGCATATTACCTTAGATCGCATCAATCATGACCATAAGACACATGCCAAAGTAGCAGTCACTTAAACATATCTTCATGATATTGTCAAAGTCAAAGGACACCAACAGGAGGATAATTCCTCCTTGGGACTCACACAGCAATGAAGCAGGGATCTTTCACTTGCTTCCCTTTTGCGGTTCTCCCAGCACATGTGGTATGAAACACATGCTACGGTGTTACTCTTTTACTATGAGAGCGTATGTCGATTTGGATTTATTATTAACACTGTACAGACTTAGGTCCAGACACACTCAGTATCTAAACCCAAATTCTTCAACTCTGCTCATTGTTATGACGTCGGCGTCGAAGAGTTTGTTGTCTGGCTACAGGTATTATGGAAGTGGGATTCCAAACTTCGATCCAACTTTGTCAACGTGGATCTCATCTTGACTTGCTACACTTTAGTCAAGGCGACATAAAGTTTGTGTTTCTTCCCTACTATATCAACATTCATTGCTGCTTTACTGGTGAACACAAATGTCTCATCTTTGTTCACTCCACCTGAGTGTCAAAGGCAGTTGCCCGTGTGAGAGAGCCAACCTTTTTAACCTGTACGACATACTAGACACTGTATTCTTTTGGACAGACACATAAAATGATAACGAAATATAATTTCATTAATGAAGCATTCATATTACACTTTATGTATGCCAAGGGCTTGTACATGTTCTTTAAAAACTTTTTCGCCTATTGGCTTTGTCAGAGGATCTGCTACCATACATTTGGTTGAAATGTATTGTACAGTAACAATCTTTTGTGCTATGTAATCTCTAACAAAATTATACTTGATGTCAATGTGCTTGGTTTTGTTGTGATACTTAGGATCTTTAGTATAGGCTATGGCTGCAGTATTGTCACAGTATACCATCACCGGATTAGTACTCTCGTTTCCAAATCCAAGGTGTTCTATAAATCTCTTCAGCCATAAAGCCTCTTGCAATGCTGCAGTGCATGCCACAAACTCAGCTTCCATTGAATGTAAGGCAATGCACGTTTGCTTCTTGCTACTCTAACATATGGCGCCATTGTTGAGCAAGAAGGTATAACCTAAAGTTGACCTTCGTTCTTCTTCATCTTCGCCTACATCAGCATTGGAGTACCCAACAAGATGCAGGTCACTTCCTTCGTAGCACAGTGCATAATTGGAAGTGCCCTTCAAGTATCTCAAGATCCTCTTCACTGCTTTCCAATGCTTTTCACCGGGGTTAGACTGGAATCTGCTCACCAGTCCCACTGCATAACAGATGTTTGGTCTTGTACACATCATTGCGTACATCAGACTACCAACAGCACTGGCATATGGAACTCTTTCCATCTTCTTTTTGTCAGATTCGGTTTTGGGACACATGTTAGAACTCAAAGCCACTCCAGTAGCAACAGGTGTACTCATGGGATTGCAGTCTTTCATGTTAAATCGCTCAAGAATCTTGTTGATGTAATTCTCTTGTGAAAGAGAGAGGATTCGTTTTGAACGATTTCTTTGGATCTTAACTCCAAGTATATACTCTGCTTCACCCACATCTTTCATTTCAAAATTCGACAAAAGCCGTTCTTTAATAGCCACCACCGAATCTAGACTATTTCCGGCTAATAGTATATCGTCTACATATAAGGATAATATGACAAAATCACCCTCAAACCGCTTAATGTAGACGCAGTGGTCTTCCTCTATCATTTGGAAGTCATATGAGGTTATTGCTTTGTGAGACCTCAAATACCACTGTCTGGATGATTGTTTCAATCCATAAATGGACCTTTTGAGTTTACAAACTTTATTTTCTTTTCCTTTTTCAATGAAACCTAATGGTTGTTCCATATAAATTTCTTCATTCAGATCACCATTCAGAAATGCGGTTTTTACATCCATCTGATGTAATTCTAGATCTAAACTGTTTACTATTGCCAGAATAAGTCTAATAGAATTGAAACGCACAATAGGTGAGAACCTATCTTCATAATCTATTTCTTCCTGTTGCGTGTACCCCTTTGCCACTAATCGAGCCTTGTATTTGTCAATTGATCCATCCACTTTTCTTTTAATCTTGAGAACCCACTTATTCCCAATGGCTTTACGCCCTTTTGGAAGATCAACTAACACCCAAACTTGGTTCTTTTTCATTGAGTCCATTTCTTCTTCCATAGCTTTTATCCATTCATCTTTTACAGGACCTGACAAGGCTTCTCGTACAAACGGGGCTCATCATTCCATTCTGGAGTAACTAAGAGAGATTCGCCTTCTATTTGAAAGCGTCTTTTGGGAACACTTTTCCTGTTACTCCTTCTGACGGGAGCTATTCGCTTATCTTTCTTTCTTTGTTCAGGTCTTGTTTTGTACTATCCTGTTCTTGTGTCTCATGAAGAGATACAGTGCGGTCAACATCTCTTCTTTTAGGAAATTCAGTCTCAATGAATGTGGCATCTCTTGATTCCATTTCAGTCACTGTTCCATCTTCGTTTTCACCTATGAAAGCGTATCCTTTGGATTGTTTAGAGTACCTTATAAAGATACACTTCTTTCCTCTAGGACCCAATTTCCCATGCTTATTGGAATCATCATGAACATATGCCGCTGACCCCTAGGGTCTTAGGACACTTAGATCCGGTTTGCGTTTTGTCCATAATTCATGGGGTGTGGAAGCGACTGATTTTGAGGGCACACGATTAAGTATGAAGGTTGTTGTTAACAAAGCATCACCCCAATATGAAATTGGTAGGTTTGCTTGAGCCATCATAGACCTAACCACTTCTAGAAGAGTTCTGTTTCTTCTTTCAGCAACTCCATTTTGTTGTGGAGTGCTAGGGATAGTTAGTTGCCTAATTATCCCTTTTTTCTTCACAGAGCTATTTAAATTGATCAGATAAATATTCACGACCTCGATCAGTATGTAATGCTTTAATTTTACTATCCATTTGATTCTCTACCTCATTTATGTATCGTCTAAAGCACTCAAGAGCTTCAGACTTATGTGAGATCAAATAGACATGACCATATCGTGAAAAATCGTCAATGAAGGTAATAAAATACCAAGCTCCGTGTCTCGCCCTCACACTCATTGGACCACAGATATCAGAATGGATTAATTGCAATGGATTTTTAGCTCTTATTCCCTTATCGAAAGGTTTTCTAGTTGCCTTACCAGCTAGACAATTTTCACATAAGGACATTTTCATGTTAGGGATTGCGCCCAACATGCCTTCTTTTGCCAGTTTAATCATTCTATTTTGATTAATATGTCCTAGTCTAGCATGCCAGATGTTCATATCAGGATTGCTTGAAGAAATAGCAAAACAATCATGAGCGTTAAAACCAAAGACAAGATCCATAACAAAAAATCTCTGGAATCTGAATGCTGAACCATAAAATTTAGAGTTGAAGGAAATGTCTGCAACTTTATCACGAAAGTTAACATTAAACCCAAAGTCTACTAAGCAAATAATAGAAATTAAATTCCGTCAAATGTCACGAGCATGAAGCACATCATGGAGTATCAAGGTCTTTCTACCACGCAAAACAAGTTTGCAGGTGCCAATGCCTCGAACCTCGATTCTCGCATTGTTCCCAACATAAAGCCACTTGCTTTGATATGGCAACTGACGGTATTCCACGAAGGATCCCCGATCCCTGCTTACGTGGTCTGTGGAGCCTGAGTTTATAATCCAAGAAGAAGAAATAGGTTCTGTTAGAAAAACAGTACTAGAAACATATGAAACATGTGAATTCACATCATTCACTAATACCTTTTCGCTTTCAGCCTGTTTGGAACAGTCACGTGCAAAATGGCCCATCTGTTGGCAGGCGAAGCATTTGACCTTCTTCTTCCCGCCTTTCTTTCCCTTTCTTCTTGAATTGTTTCTTGCCCTTTTTAAATTGAGGACCGCCCTTCTTCCCTTTCAAGCCCTTTTTGAAATTGGGCTTAGATTGGGAAGTTCCAACATCCTCAGTCAAATAGGTCTGTCCAGAGCTCTTGTAAGCCTCCATACATTCATCTTCCAACTCCAGATGCTTAGCTACATCATTAAAAGTGATGATGTTTTCATTGTGGGTTAGGTTGACTTTCATGTTCTCCTAACTTGCAGGGAGTGACCTGATAACAGCCTGCACTTACTGCTCATCAGACAGATTATGTCCAGCTTCCTTCAGTTCCCAGATCATATTGGCCATCTCTCTCAGATGTTGCTTCATAGGATTGTTTGGCTTGAGCTTATAGGTATCGAACTTAATCGTCAACCTTCTAAGCTTGGTCGTAGAGACTCCGCCAAAATTATCCTTCAATGCTATCCATATGGCCTGTGCAGTTTTGTGCGACTCAAACTTGCACATCAGGTCGTCAGCCATGGAGCTCAAAAGCATGATTCTTGCTATGCTATTCTTCTTTTTCTAGGTTAGATATGCCTCTTGGTCTCTCCTATGCTGGACCGTGTTGCCAGCTTTAGGTTCAACCATAGTAGTGGTGAGAGGCTCTATTGCATCCTGTTCCTCTAGGATATACTGGACCTTTCGGTGCCAGATGTCCCAGTTGTCCCCGTTAAGCTTTTCTCCCTTATTAAGCTCAGCAATTATGTTCTTGGTTGCCATTTTTAGTTCTGTGACAAATCTATCCCACATTATTTTACGTTCTCTCTAAAAGAGAGACGTACCATAGAAGATTTCGGTTATATAGCACAGCGAAGTATACAATGTCCTGTACTTATATCATCCTTGATCAGAAAGTAATGATACTGCAAGATCCATGATCAAGAGCATACGTTTGTACCTCCCATCACACAGATACAGGCAATAATCATCATGTCCTATCAAGGATTTTATATAAGCACTTCAAAGATTGTGGCTCTTAGAAGTCTTATCTTCTAAAAGCTCCCACTTATAAAAAGCATACACATAATATTCACAACAATAATTCAAATAATTTCATTAAATGAAATAACATACTTAGTCTGTTTACAATGCATGAAACCAAAAACTTAATATAACAAACATCAATTGAACGAATACAAATATCACATCATTTGATATGAACATAAAGGTAATCAAGCATTGCTTTCCTCAGGCTCCTAAGTTTGCGTGTTTTGTTCATAAAGGAAGATACTAGCTCTATGGCCCAAATTCAGTAAGACTTCCTTATGGGTTTCCCTTTAGGTCAGCCTCTAACCCTTATTGCTCTTATGTACTCCATTATGACTTTAAGGTAGAATTCTGTATTCTTCTTATCGGTCATGTATTGGATGTAATTGGCGAGCACGCCATTGATTCCTTTTATATTTGTCAGTTTTGCTGCATCTGTCTCAGCTATACTCATAGCTAATGCGGGGGTCAAAGGTTGGTTCACCTCTTCTCCTTCCTCAACTTCAATTTCATTAGGGAGATCCAGTGAATCTTTATAGACTAATTGAGGTTCGATAGGGAGGGGTTCAGTGGGGAACATAGTTTCCGACTCAGGTCCAGAATCCACTAACTCCTCTGGGTCTTCTTGAGGAACCTCTTTAGGGTCCTCCTCAGGATCCTCATCCTCATGTTCATATTTTGGAATTCCAGAATATTCAAAATAATTTATATTATTTTGTTCTAGGTGAAAATGGAGCAAGAGGCTTCTAGTAGCACTGAAAATACCGATCATGGTTCAGCCTTCAGATAGCCACATGGAGGTCCGGTTACAATATTGAACTCGGATCTTTTGAGACACAGCAAATGCACACTGTTTTGAAAGGGAAGAGTAGAGAGAACAAGAAAAGAAGAGGAGGCGGGAGACGTGCTGTTCGTTGTTGGTTTCTTTCTTTTCTATCGTATATAAAAAAAAATTCCCACTCCATATACCGTTCGACTATAACGGTTTAGTCCTATCCCAAATTGCAATTTTAAACAAAAAGGGGTAAATTGCAATTGGCGACCCAAATATTTTGTTATTTCCATTGGAATCCCAATCTCAATGGTATTGGGTCCAATCCACCAAGGGTGGACTGGTCCATTTTCTTACATTTCATTATTAGGGAAAATCTCAATTACGTTTGCTAGTTGATTGATCGTTTAAGAGGGTTTAGAGGACACATCATGTTATGTAATGTCATAAGAAAGGCAGATGATTGCATCCAATAATATAAGATCGATAATATATATAATTTATTAAAAGCAATGTTATTTATAAGTCATGAAACTCATCATGAATTACCTCAAGTTTCATGTTAAATTTTTTAAAATCCAATAACGTAACTTCATTTACATATTTCATAATGCTACATGTGACTTCTTTTAATTCCCTTCAATCTTTTTTCTATTTAGCAGGTTTAAATTATATATAAAATAACTATAATCTTCTAAGAACTTTGAAAGAGAGACAAAAAAAGAGTCTAACTGATAAAATAAAAAAATGTAATTGATGAACATGAATTCAAAAAATTACATTATTTATATTAGGGAACTGCTGTATTAGTTTAATGTCCGTTTTTAGTATTTAAAGATTGAAATTTCATTTTTGCATTCAACTTGATATGCTTTTAGAAAAATATTTTTACATCTTTTGCTTATATAGGAGTAATACAAGGGTGTTCAGATTAGTATTTGGAGAATAACTTCTGAAAAAAATGATAGAAGTGATTTTAATTAGAAAATAGATTTTGAGTAAAATAGATTTTATGAAAAAAGCAATTTTGATAAAATTGAAAGTGCTTGGATATTTATTATCAAAATCAACTTTTTCAAATGCTAATTACTAAAAAAGATATAAATAATAAACAAATAAATAACATAGACAAATATAAGACCATTTTCTTTTAGCTTCTCAGATGTACTTTTATGAAAAATCAAGATAAACTTTCTTATATACTTACCTCTTACACTAAAAAACCAACTACCAAAAACTTAATCCAAATACCCTCAGAAAAAATTGGCATCGTGAAAAACCATGATTTTAGCCTTGAAACCAAGATTTTGCCCTACTTAGTTAATTATTGAATTTTATGAGGTGTTTGGATGGTTTCTCTCAAAAGCATGGTATAGATTGATACAATTTTTGCAAAATTTTAAATTGTTATCATTTATAATTTTAGAATATCCCTAAATACACAGATGAATACATACAGATACGCGTATTTGTTTCTTATTTATTCATATTCATTTTCCAATGCTTATTGGTTATGCAAAAATCATAGCTTGGATGGATGGATGAAAATTTTATAAAACTCAAAGATGTGACCAGTTCGACCTGTAATTGCACCATCAGTTTTGACTGATTTGAGGATAGTTTGGCCACTTCACCGTGGATGTTTTAGCTCGCTGGTATTCTTACATTTTTGGTCCACTTTAGTTCTCAGAACAATACATTGAATGGCCTGCCAAATTTGTGGTTATCTTTTATATATAGAACTTCTAAAAATATCTCTATATTTGCAAGGTTGTTTCTAAGTCTCACCATAAGACATGTATAGAACAATATAATTTAGAACATCCCAAAACATTTTAGCACTTTATAGATTTCTCTATTCCACATGCTTCTAGAATATTTTAGATATCCAACTATATCACTATAAAAAAAAAACTGTGTTTCTTAATGGTTATGTTGCAGTGGTTCAACATAACCGTTACTAATGCTCACTATCATATCCTGTTAATTTTAACCCTGAAAATAAGAAATATAAATTAGGCTATGGATTAAGGAGAGTAGCCAACAGAGAGATGACACAACTTGTGAACTGAGATTAGACCGGGACCAAATTGTTATTTTCAGAATATTCAGTCAATATTAAACAGAATATGAATGGGAGCTGAAAATTCTAAAAAAATTTCCAAAAATCATGAAAAATAGAAAAGAGGATACAAAATAGTATTTGAGGCCTGCAAAATGAAAATAGGATGAAAATAATTTAGTTTAAAATTTTCTATATTTTACTTGGAATTTTGGCTAATTAAAGAAAAATTAGCCAAATAGAATTATTTAAAATATATAGGGACCTCAATAATTCATGAAAAGCTTGAAGAAATCATTTGAATGATTATGATGAATTTTAAAATTATTTCCAACCTCTAGAGATGTAGAGGTTAGCTTTAAATTGCTTAAAGCTGAAATTTTTATTGATAAAGAGTCGATTTCAAAAAAAAAAAAATTCAATTGGAGGGGTTTTAGGCCAAAATAAAATCTGAAAAAATTTGGAGAATCCAAGAAAATGAATTTTTGGAGACAGTACAAGGAAATGAATTTTTGGAGACAGTGCAACAAGATCCAAGAAAAATTCAATTGATTACATGAAATTACACAATATGTTAGCCTTAAACTTGGTGGCGCCAAAATTTCCCCTAATTTTCTAACTTGAATGGTGCCATTTATGAGGGTTGAGGACCTAGATGGAATAATACAATTTGTTAAAGGATATAGTTGGGAGAATGGATTTTCAAATAAAATATGTGGAATGTGGCATCTTGCATTAAATATGGAGGACACATCAGCACACATGTCGCACCAAATTAATGGAGAAAGAAGTAGATGTATACATATGTTATGTGATAAAAATCAAGGGCTAAGATTATGACACATGGTAGCTTGATTCTATGTCTATATATGCCACTTCCTCTCCATTCTTTCCACCTTTCTTTTCAGCGTATTTGGAGCTTGGAGGCAAAAGAGTGTTCGACAAAAAGAGGAGGAAGAAGAGAAGGAACAAGCCAAAATCAAGTTGACTCAAGTGTTTAATATGATCAAAGTAAAAGCTTGACTATGCTATCTAGTACTTGATTCTCTATGATTTGATGCTTTTAGACTTGGTTTTGGTGGTTGAAACCCTAAGGGATGAGTGCCGCATGAAATTATTTTGATGGATTATGATTGATATTGAGTTGTTATATGGTTTAAAAGGTTGGAAATGATTGTTAGATAGTGATTAAACTTGGTTATTGAAAAGATATCAATTTGTGTCAAAGAGGGAGACTATTCGGCCAAATGAAAATGGATACCCCCGGGTTTGATTTTTGTTATTTTGATGCTTCTAATGAATTTAGAAGGTTATTTAGTGTAAGGATATAAGGAGAACATGTGTTTGGAAGCATTAAAATTAAAAATAAAATTTTGAACCCTAAAGTAACCTATTTGGCCAAGAAGAAAAATGGTGGGAGGAATTTGATTTTGATTAATCTAAGCTCAAAAATGAATTCTACATGAAAAATTGTGTAGGAAATACCTATAGGAGTTATGGAAAAATTGATGGTGCTAAAACTCTAAATTAATGGAAAAGGGGTAGGGTTTTAAGAAGAATAATGTAATGAATGGCATGATTAATTTGGGACATCATTATTCTTGTTGTTTGATAGGTTATTTTAGTGAGCAATTGAAGGCTCAAGGATTAAGAGAGGAGGCCATGTGACTTAAGCTCAAAGAGATAGCGTGGAATTTACAATTTTAAAGTTAACTTGCTTGATTATTACATGATATAATGCTTTGAATATATGCCAAATGGTATTTGAAATTGTTTGATGGCAATGTGCTTGATTTTTTTTGCATATTATGCCTTGGCAAAATGAATTAATATATTGATTCAGAATAACTTGACATGATTTTTACATAGCATAGTGGCAAAGAAATATTTTATAGAATTAATTATAATATATCTTGCACGTTTAACATTATTGTTGTAATTCTTTTGCTACTGAGATTTCTATGAAATCTCATTCCTTTTTGTGTTTGAATAACACCAATAGGGCAAGCAAGTGGTGTGGCCAAGGGTAAGGAAGTGGTGTCTCTATGAAGAAGAATGTTGTGCAATTTATATGGAACTACATGTATGAGTTTTGTAATGTATGTAGATTGATATTTGGATAGCTTTTGAGCTTGTAAATTATGTGAAACTACTCATTATATGTTTTAATATATGGCTAAATCATGTTACAGTGGCTATAGTCGCTTTTTGACAGGTTATGCATAAAAAGGACGGAAGTTGACTTAATTAATGGTATAATTTGACTATGCAAAATTTTGAGCAAATGAAAGAGTCTAGATCTAGAACTTAATAGTTTAATAGTTCATACTTTTAGCTTTAAAATGAGTAGTATTTCATGAGATTTAGAGTTTTGTACAAGAAGTTATGTCTTTCTAAAGTTAGACATAAATTCTGAAAAATAAAAAAATTTGCCAAATAATAGTGCACTTTGTTGTTAAAACTAAGCATACTTGAGCTAAATTCATACTCTGGATTATTTTTTTCCTTAAAAAGCTTATTTCAAGCTTCAAGTAGGACTTGAAACCATATCATTTTGAGTTTTGTAGAATTAGTTATGATTTTTCAAAGTTTGGCAAAAATTAGGGTTATATGAATAGTAACATGAGAAATTAAATTTCAATTTAAATTTTTCCAATTTAAGGTTTTGTGAAATGGTCCCAATTGCTCCCACTTGATATAAAATTGGATAATAAATAAGGTGTTACACTCACGTTGGTAGCAGTTTAGCACCAACCACTAAATGTGCAACGCTTTGACCAGAAATGACAAATTAGTAAGGGTTGTCACTATATTAGTAGTGGTTTTGCATGCAACAGCTACAAAATTATGACACGAAGAGTCACTAAAAAAAAAATTAACTTTCAATGATGACAAAAAGTCACTGCTGAAAAGTTGTTGCCATATCAACCATGGTTGAAAACCTCCAGTGACAACCAAAAAAGTGGCCGCTGAAAGACACTTTTAGCGGTGACTTTTAGAAGTTTCAGCTGCGACAAATGTCGCAACTAAAGGATACTTTTGGCAGTAACCTTCTTGTCACCGCCAAAAGAACTTTTAACAGCAACAATCAAAATGGGATGGTTCCAGGTTCTATAGAAAGATTTTGACATGCTCTTTAGAGGAAAAATAATCATTAATATCCAGATCTCATACATCATTCTCAGATTTCGTTCAAAGTGGTACTGTTCATTTGGTTATTTTTTAATTTTCTAGGATTTATGCCCAATTTTGAAAGGGCATAAATTTCTGTACAAAACTCCGAATTTAATAAATTACCACTTGTTTTGAAGCTAAAAATGAGATCTATAAGCATGTCAAATTTCAGATCCAGATTCATCCAATTGCTCAAAATCACATTGGTCAAACTTTGCTCCCAAAAAGTCAACTCATATCCCCTTTTCATACCATTCTTGCCTTTTCTTTTTCTTTTCCTTTCATCTAGCTTTTTCAATCATACAACACATGCATAAACATAATTCCTTAGTCAATTGTCCATAAATAGAGTATCCTTAATCGTCAATACAATATTTCAATATCGTTTACAAGGATACATAACAACTCATAATAATTTACAAATCATAACTTTAATGACATTTAGCTTAAACTTCTTCCAATATGACTTCTAATCCTTTTCTCCCTGCCCTTGGCAACACCAGTTGAGGTTTCTGTTATTGTTTATACATTGAGGGGGGTGAGATGTCATTGAAATCTCAGTAGCAATGAATCATAATTATCATGTCAATCAAGCTCCACAAAATGTGACATGTTACAATGCATAATAATCAATTTTAAGACCATGAATAGCACATTATTCCATCGAGAAAATTAGTACATGTTCACATTTCATATCAATGTGCATTTGGGCAAGCATATCAAATATCAAAAAGCATCCCATACCATAGTATAAATCAATTAATTCATAGAAACATAAAGCAAGCAACAAATGCACATTAAGCAAGTAAGGAAAACAATCAAATTAGATTCAAAGCTACCTCTTTTCTAACCAATTCGGCCTCTTCAATTCCTGTGGGTTCCTTCT
The DNA here is from genome assembly GCF_004799145.2 of Neltuma alba. Taxonomy (NCBI): domain Eukaryota; kingdom Viridiplantae; phylum Streptophyta; class Magnoliopsida; order Fabales; family Fabaceae; genus Neltuma; species Neltuma alba. Next base: position 269,964 of record NW_021635786.1, read on the forward strand.
TGTTCTCTTGCACAATGCCTATCAATTCATGTATAAACACATTCTAATTTATCAATAATTCAAACATAAATACTAATGCTTGACATTAAACTCAATTAACCCCTTTTTCCTTGATTTTTAACATAATTATTCCCTCCTTGTTTCTATCAATCTCTTGGTTGATTCCTACATAATTTTTTGTGTAGAATCCAAATATCTAATCATATTTATAGAAATCAAACTCCTTCCTTCTCAAATCATAGTGGCCGAATAGGGGTATTTATTTTCAAAAATTCCATTTTTGATTCCAATGATTTTAAACACTTTCCAACAACATACCCCTACACAGAAACATGTTTTAAACCCATTGAAATCATCAAATCAAGCTAAAACAATTTCCTCTAGTAAGAACTACCCTTGGCCGAATTGAACATATAGAACCCTAGGTGTATTTTCTTCTAAAAATCAATCCATACACCACTTAATCATGCTTATTCCACTTGATATTTAAGGCTTCTATCCTTCCTTAAACATCACATGTTCAAATCAAATATGGACAGCCACTACAAAAAAATATGTCAATTGTAATGGTTAGAGTGAAACATTTCTAGCGGTTTTAACCGCAACAAATAACATTTGTAGCGGTTAAAAAAACCGCTAGAAAACCAGGCGCAAGAAAAAATTTCTAGCGGTTATGGCCACCGCTACACATCATGGTCAAAATGCTAGAAACTTTCTAGCGGTTTTTAACCGCTAGAAAATCTGTAAATGAAAACATTTCTAGCGGTTTTGTAACCGCTAGAAATGTTCAACGGAATAAAATTTATAGCGGTTTCATAACCGCTAGAAACATGCTAAACCATATTGCCAGGAATTAAATAATTTCATTAGCGCGCCGAATTTTCTAGCGGTTAGAGAACCGCTAGAAATGTTTGGGAAATTAAATTTTCCCGCCAATTAAATTTTTGGAATGGCGGCAAAAAAAATTTCTAGCGGTTAAAACCGCTAGAAATTTTGGCGCAAAATTTAAATTTGACGAAATATTTCTAGCGGTTTGGAACCGTTAGAAATGTTTACCGTGCCAGAAAAAAAATTTATGGTTTTTCATATTATAATTTTAAAAACCATTAAATAAATTATGTTGAAGAATTTTTGTTAATTTGTATAATTAGTTATATGTTACATTTTATATATTTAAATTTTGTAATAAACAATGTAATTAAATTATGAGTTTGTCAAAAGAAGTAAATTTAATTTAATAAGATAATTGAATTGAATATTTAATAAGATAGTTGAATTGAAAATGATATATTTTGTAATATTGAACCTATAGTGTTAGGTTGAGGAGTATTTGAGTAGGGTATGACAAGTGTGAAGCAGAAAAATCTGAAAGAAAAGGAGAAATAAATATGTTAGTAAATTTTAAATAAAAACAAATAAAAGATACAATGAATTATGAAATAAAATTCACTTACCATACAGTAAAGAGAAAGAAACCACCATATGAGATAGTAAGAAAAAAGAGAGAATTATGAAGAAGAATAGGAGAGGAAAGAAAAGAGATGGAGTAAATGAATGTAGAGAAGATATGGTATTTATAGGGATCAGCGACACATTTGTAGCGGTGTTTTTGTAGCGTTTTATTGCATTTTGTAGCTGTTATTCATTTTCTGGCGTATGCCTAAATGCTAGTATTTTGTAGCGGTTATGTTTGTAGCGGTTATTAACCGCTACAAATTATAATTTTGTATAATAAAATTGTAGCGGTTATGTAACCGTTAGAAATTTAAATTTTTTTATTTTTTAAAAATCTGAATGAATTTTAATTTATAGATATGTATTTGTAGCGGTTAATAACCGCTACAAATTATAATTTTGTATAATAAAATTGTAGCGGTTATGTAACCGCTACAAATTTAATTTTTTTTATTTTTAAAAAAACTGTACGAATTTTAATTTATACATATGTATTTATGGACGGAAAATTTTTTAATAATTTATTTTGGATGCTGTTATTCTCCATTATCATCTGGCCTGAAAGGACACATTTTAAAAAAATTTGTTAAATTTATAATGTATTTGGAAAAAATTAGTAATTAGTAGTTAATTATTTAAATAATTTAAGAAAAGACGTGTACCTGATAATTGGCAAATTATCATCTCCTTGAGGAAAGAAGTCTTCAAAATTCGAGGGTTGGAAGGGTTCACTGTCGTAAATAATGTCACCATCACCCATATCATAAAGATCCTGTGGCTTGAGGTGAACGACCATATTCCAGTCTTTATGTTTCTCGTCCTCGACATAGTAAATTTGGTGTGCCTCAGAAGCAAGGATATATGGCTCATCATCTTCAGATGCCCCTGTATGAATAAGTCTAGAGAAATTAACTGAGGTGATGCCCAAATGGTCAGTAGCGAGTCCCCGTGAAGTTGTCGTATTTGCCCAAGAGCACTTGAACAGTGTCACGGTGAAAAGCTGGTAACTCAACTCAATAATGTCAATTAGCTTTCCATAGTAAGTGACGCCTCCAAAGCGCATATCGCCATCACTACTGCTAGCATAACATCTCATTCCGAATGTCCCGCAAACTCCAGAGTTTTGTGTGAGCAATCCCTGATCACGTCCAACCGTACAGAACTTGAAGCTATTGACATTGTACGCGGTAAACCTTCGTGCATGGTCTAACGGACTGAGAGAAAGAGCTTTGAATTCATCTGTGTATGGGCTGTTGTCATTACGTATTCGACGTGTAAACCAATTGGGAAACTCTTTGTGGACTCTTTTATCAATGTCAGCAGAACGCGCACGGCCCCGTAGCTGACGCCTGAGATAACTCCTAAACTCAGTATAGTAAAGTGTAATTTGTTAGAAGAGTCAGTAAGAAACAAATATAAAGTGTAAAAGCTAGTGAGCTTATATGATATATATACTTACTGCATGAAGGGTTCAACTTGGCTGCAATTTATCAAAACGTGTCTGTGTGCCTGGAGTTTCTCTGTAGGAGTGAGTCTGAAGAATTCATATCCTCCAACTGGTTTCCCAACAGGAGGAAATAAAGTTGACGTGGAAGGACCAGGAGGAGAATCATCTACGCGACGCGGGCGGTTAAAAGATGTCTCCATGTCATCAAAGTACCTCGAACAGAAAGTTAGGACCTCATCTCCGGAATAACCTTCTGCTATTGACCCCTCAGGCCATGCCTTATTCCTAACATATGATTTTAATTTTCCCAAGTACCTGTAAGTTAAAATTGCATTAATAATTATGAGTAAATGAAAGAACAATGTGAAATTTAAAGAGGCGGGAATAAAAGATAATCTAGTACCTCTCTATAGGGTACATCCATCGATAGTGAACTAGGCCAGCAACCTTTGCTTCTCGAACAAGGTGGACAGTCAAGTGAACCATAACAGTAAAGAATGATGGAGGAAATATCATCTCCAAGTGACAAAGTATAAGAATAATTTTATTTTGCAGCTGATCAAGCTCTTCCGCTATCAAGACCTTCGCACACAACTTCTTGAAAAATGAACATAATTCTACCAAAACCACTGATACATCAGAAGGAAGTGTGTTTTTCAAGGCCAATGGAAGTAACTGTTGCATAAGAACATGAGAGTCATGACTTTTCAACCCAGTAACCTTTCGAGCCTGCAGATCGATACACCTTGAGATGTTGCTAGAATATCCATCTGGTACTTTTATGTTCTTCAACGTCGAGAGGAAGATATCCTTGTTATGCTTTGTCAAGGTGAATTTAGCTGGCTGAAACTTGTCGTTTTCATCAGGCCAAGCCTCTTCACGAATTCCCCAGGCCCGTAAATCTTTTCTAGCTGCGAGATGGTCTTTGGACTTTCCAGCTTCATTGAGCAACGTATATAGCACATTATCGCACACATTTTTTTCAATGTGCATAACATCCAAACTGTGTCGTAGCAAATTAGATTCCCAATAAGGAAGAGTGAAAAATATGCTTCTCTTCCGCCATTGCATAGGTTGCGTATCAGATGTCCCACGAGATCGTCGTCCCAATCGTTCGGGATCCACACTCTTACCAAACTCGACATTAACATCTTCTAACTGCCGCAAAATATCCATACCAGACAAAGTAACAGGAGGATCTCTCTTCTCCTGTTTCCCATCAAAGCGAATCCGTTGCAATCTAAGTCTGTGCTTGGAATCAAGGAACCGTCGATGTCCTATGAAGCACCACTTGCGACTGTGTGGAAGGCGACATGGCACAGAATCAAAATTGCACTCAGGATAGGCCAACCCAGTATGCACATTCCAGCCAGACAAAGTTCCCAAACCGGGAAAATCACTTATTGTCCACATCAAGGCTGCACGGAGATTGAATAGTTGCTTGTCATGTGAGTCATATGCCTCAACACCATTCGTCCATAGGTCGATCAATTCGTGTATCAACGGTTGCAGGTATACATCAATATCATTTCCTGGTGCTTTCTTGCCAGGAATGATCATGGAAAGCAAAAAGGAGCTCTGCTTCATGCACATCCAAGGTGGTAGGTTGTATGGAATTAACACCATCGGCCAGATACTGTAACTTGTGCTCATGTTTCCGAAGGGATTGAAACCATCGGTTGCCAATGCAAGACGTACATTTCTAGGATCATTGGCAAAGTCTGGAAATTTCGCATCAAATGCTTTCCACGCCTCCGAGTCTCGTGGGTGCCTTAACCTCTACCATCTAGATTTTCCTCAGTCGCGTGCCACCTCATATGCTGAGCCATTTTTGATGACATATACATTCTTTGCAACCGTGGTTTCAAAGGAAAGTATCTAAGAAAATAATATATTAAAAATTTAAAATACCGAATATTTAAATACTAAATATTGACTCAATTTAAAAAAATTGATGACATAATCAATTGTTTTAAGAATTTCAAATATAGAATATTTAGAGACGGAACAAGTAACACACTGTAATAATTTGTACCTGAGAATTTTGACCGGTTTCTTCTTTTTCTTCTTGCCCTTCCGTACCGACTTATAGCGTGACGTCTTGCATCTCGTACAAATCTCTTTGTTGGCATCATCTCCCCAGTATAGCATACAGTCGTTTGGGCATGCATCTATCTTCTTATAGTTTAAGCCAAGCTTGTTAATAATCTTTTTTGCTTCGTAAAAAGATGGAGGGAATTCAGCTTGGGGGAAAGCATCTCCCAGTAATTCTAGCAACATGGACATCGCCTTGTCAGTCATACCGCACAAGCATTTGATGTGATACAGCCTCACTAAGAATGACAACTTCGAATACTTTGTGCACCCAGAATAAAGAGGCTTGTCAGCTTCGGTCATGAGGTCAAAAAATTCCCGAGCAGTTTCGTTTCTTAGAAACTCCGGTTAAGGTCCCTCTACTTCATCTTCGTTGGGATTCGGGCTTTCGTGAACACCAAAAGCATCACGCACAGCATCATTCACGGCATCGGCTTCATCCACTCGAACTCCCATCCGTGAAACTACTGGAACTGACTCAGCACCCATATCTAGCCGTTCTCCATGTAGTTGCCAAAATACGTACTCTCGCGGAAAAGGCTTAAAATTAAATGTTCCCTAACAATATCTTTGGGATGCCACTTTTTGAAATTACATTTAGGACAGGGACACTGAATCTTACCATTTACGACAGCATTGGCGAAAGCAAAATCCAAGAAATAGTTTAGACCAGCCAAGTATTGCGGAGTCGACCGGTGCAAGTTGATCCACGACCTATCCATCACTAATAATGCTCAAATTTCGTGAAAATATGACACAGGAAGCTCAAAGAGAAGTTAAAATGGAATTCAGTTGGAGTGCTTCAGCTTATAACGGAGGCTGTCAATGTAGTGGAACGGTCATTTTTTTGTAGCGGTTACAAAACCGCTACAAATTTGTAGCGGTTTTAACGAAAAGTTTCATTTTCCAGCGGTTATTAACCACTAGAAATTCAAAATATCGGTTACAAACCGATAGAAATTTCTAGCGGTTTTAACGGGAATTTTGTCTCCAACGGTTTTGAAATTTCTAGCGGTTACAAAACCGTTAGAAAATTATGTAATTTTCTAGCGGTTTTCCAGAAACCGCTAGAAAATTACATAATTTTCTAGCGGTTTTGTAACCGCTAGAAAGGTTCGCGTCGTAATGAAATTCGGTTGAATTTTCTAATGGTTTTAGAACCGCTACAAATGATATTATTTTTAAATATTAAATATAAATACTGCGCAATAAATTAATAACATTACAAAAATAAATATTTATTAAATTAATAAATGATTATAGAATTATTTTGATTAATTAACATGTTTAACGTGTTTAATAAATTGTAATGTTCATGTTGTAATAAATAAATAAATATTTCAATATTAATTAATACTTGACATAAATAAAATTATAGAAATAAATAAATAAAGTAAACAAATAATATAAAATTTAAATAAATATCTAAATAGTATATAAAACCATAAAATCAAAATTCTAATAAAATCCTATACAATGAAAGCAAGATAAATCATGGGTGAGGGGCAGAAGCAGCATCATCGTGATCATCTTCTGCTGGATCCTCCGGCTGGGGGTGGCAGGCCGCTTAACCTGCTGGGACTAGACTGGCGGATGGGGGGTAGGGGCGGGACTGGTGGCAGGTGTAGGTCGGGGATCTCAGGAATCGAGATGTTTGGAGCTATATTGACCACCACATGACGCAGAGCCGTAGCAGCTGCCAAGAGCTGGTCAAGCTGCGTCTGGAGCTGACGATCACGCTCCACGATCCTGGCCTCCATCCTGGCCTCGAACTCTTGTCTGAGCTCCTCTCGCAATTCCTCTGAGGATGAGGAACCCGGCTGCTTCGCACTCGCCTGAGAGCTCCCGGCAGTATATGAAGGGCCAGCGCCATTTGAGCGGGGCAACCTAGTCGGTGTAGGTCCAAGTCCAAGCCCGCTAACTCGACCAGGGTGTTGCGGCCGGCCATGACCCACTAAAAGTGAGGCGGTGGGATCCAAGGCAGACCCCTGAGACTCACGCAACTCGGAATCGACCTGAGTCATCCGTGCCTACCAAAATTAATATAAAGAAGTTAATTATAATATAATGATATCTACACTATGATATTATATTAATATTTAATTTATTACTTACCGCTATCTCCTCAACCTCATCCGACGCACGCCCGTCTCGAGGTCTATACACCATCGGCCACATCTCGCCATAAGTGGCCGTGTATCGCCGCTCCTGCCGTATCTTTTCCCTCTGTAAATGAAATCAAAGAAATAATTAGTTACAAATTAAATACATATACATATTTAATAAATTTATTTCAAGTACTCACAATCTCGTCATAAGTGATCGTAAAGCTCCTGGATCCAGCCCTATGACGTATCGTCTGATGCCTGACGCTCCCAGCATTTCTCCTAGAAAGAGCCTGAAGCAAAATGTAAAAAAATTAAATTAAATGAGTCAAGTCGGATAAAAAATAAAAAAATTATAATTAATACAATATTATCATACCATCTGGTCAGCCGTCATCCTAAAATAGACGTAACTGGACCAGTCTTGCTCCGGGACTCCACCAGGTACATCTGTCAGTATCTCCTGGAGGGGCCTCGTCCCGTCACCTTTCTTCTCCCTCCACAGATCGGCCCTCCTGTTCTTCCATGCCATCCCAAGCCTCTTGATCGTGTCAGCCCTCAACTCCTCCCCCAGAATAAATTTACTCTATGATTAAAATAATAAATTAACTAAATAACAAATTATAAACAAATAATTAAGCAATTTCAATAAAAATATTTAGTTTTTAACTAATTTAAGAATATTATAAATAAAATATAAATTAATCAAAAACAAATAATAATTAAACAATAAGTAATTTAAATGAAAAAATATTTTTACTCAACTAAATTTAAAATTATTCTAAGTAATAAATTAATGAAATCAATAACAAATTATTTTCAAATAATAAAATAATTTAAATAAAAAATATATATATTCATTTAACTACTTTTATAAATATTATAAATAACAAACAAATTAAATAAATAAAAAATTATAATCAAACAATTAAATTATTTGAAAACAAAATATATAATCATTTATTTAAATTAAAAAAATTATAAATAACAATTTTATATTACCTTCATCATTTCCCAACCTTGCTGCTTCTTCTCTGAGGTGATCTTCTTCCAGTCCTGCACGTAGATGGGGAATAGCGTCCACTGCTAACCAAGGAGGCGCACGTACTTATTGTACAACTAGCCACCTTTCTTCGTCGGTTGGCTCAACTCATTGAGCGACACAACCACTCGTCTGCTCGTCATCATAGATAGCTCTCTGGCTGTCAGCCTCCGATAGGACCTGTTCCCCTCAGTGTCTGTAAAATTTAATTAAGAAATAAATTATATATCAATGAATTAATACAATTTCTATATAAATTAAATACTGATCAAAATTTAAAAAAGTTAAATAAATACTTACCGACAAATTCCACCTCAAAACTAGCCTGACGTCTCGGAGCAGGACGCTGCGCAGCCTGGGGATTCTCATTCCCTTGATCCTGCTCCTCCTCCTCCTCCTCGTCAGCAGCATCAGCATCAGCATGGGGTTGCTCATCCCCAGTAAAATGAGCCTCCTCAGTCCGCTCAATATCATCCTGCTCCATAAAACTGAGGATATCCTCCTCGCTGAGATCGTAGTCATGAATGCTGGGGAATGGCTCACCAGCATCATGATGAACCTCACTGGGTCCAGCTCTCTCAGGATCAACTGGGTCCTTCCCGTGCCGACGACTCATCCTAATAACAACAAATAGTAATTATTTATAAATAAAATAAAAAGAAAAATTATTTATAAGCCACAACATAATAAATTAAATAAAATAAAACATAAAATAAAAATTATTTATCAATAAATTACTATTTTTACCTGAAAATAAGGATCTGCAACTGAATCAGAACTTGAATATGTTTTGTGGAGAAAATTCAGCAGAGCTTCGCTTCCAGAACGATTGAAGAAGTGAAAGTGGGGGGGGATATTTAGGCCGAGCATTTCTAGCGGTTTTTGCCAAAACTGCTAGAAATGTCTAGCGGTTCTTGGAAAAACCGCTAGAAAAACCTAACGGTCACAAGCGCCTCGGGAATTTACAGATATTTCTAGCGGTTCGTGTAAAAACCGCTACTAATTTCTAGCGGTTTTTCAATGAACGGCTAGCCATTTCTAGCGGTTTATAGAGGAACCGCTAGAAATTGCTAAACTCCTCGAGAAATTAAAATATTTTTAGCAGTTCATGCATCAACCGCTAGAAATTTTCAGTATCTAGTGGTTTATTGGCCTGAACCGCTAGAAAATAAACGCTACAAATTTGGCGCCAAGTTCCCACCAAAACCCGAGAAATTTTCTAGCTCTAAATTTCTAGCGGTTAGGTGGTAACCGCTAGAAATGTGCGGGCAATGGTCAAACCGTCGGTAATTTACAGCGGTTTTTCTAAAAACCACTAGAAATGTTGGAATTTCTAGTGGTTTTATTGAACCGTTAGAAATGTTCCGCTGCTAATTCAACATTTTCTTGTAGTGAGCATCTCCCCCTTGATTTTCATGCGAAAAACTTAACCAAAACTAGTTTAAATCTTAGGGATAGCAAAGCTTGAACATACCTTGATGAATCCTTGATAAAAGTTAGATGATTCCTTGTCCAAAAGCCCTTAATCAAATTTAGTTTCCAGCTCAAAAACGAAATGGGTAACACCTCCCCTCTTTTTTCCAATTTTTCCAACATTTTCTTGTGTTTTTAAGGGGGTAATTTATAAGCAAATAAATCTGCCACTTATTCCCCCATTTGCACGACCAAAGGCCACCTAGGGAGGGTTATTTGGCAGCCATCCCATGCAAGAAGGGTTTAGATTTGAACAAGTGTCCTTTTTCTAGAGTTTTCCAACAATTATCCCTTAATTTTGCATTTTATTTTAATAAAAATAGAGGTACCTGGAAGCTGCACAAAATTGGACCCTTATTGGCCTCAATGTGGGCCCCACAAATGGTTTGAGCTTGCCCAAAAAGATGGCCCACAATCCAAATCAAAATCCCAAACAAATTTGAAACTTTATCGGTTACTATTTACTAGTAGCATTTTATAATTTTTTTAGACCTCCAAAAATTTATTTCTCTTTATGATAATTCACCTTTTAATATGAGAACATAATCTGAAAATTTTCAGAATTTTTTGCCACCTCTAGTATTTATTTTGAATTTTTCTCGATTAGACCTCTATTTGTAAATCTGCAGGAAAATAAATTCCCTAAAATTAATTCCTAGGCTTTCAAGGCCAAAAACCAATTTTATAAATTCAAACAAGTATTTAGATGGTTTTTTGATATTTTTCCAGATTTATGGAGGCCTATAACTAATTAAAATAATTATTTTTCTTCAATTTTCTAATATTTTCCTAAAAAACCTCCGTTTACGGGAAATTCCATAACAAGTTATTTTCAAAATAATTTCACCTTTTGGGCCTCAACCAAACCTCCCAAACCTCTAGCTTATACTTCTCCCATTTTTCAAGAATTTTCTGGAATTTTTCTCAATTTTTTCCGTTTTGCCCTTCCTAGACTAATAAATTTGAAAGTGCCGATTCGAATCCTTTTTGGGTTTCACACCATGCTAAGTTTTCTTAGCCAATCTTATTTTCCTATTGGCTCTTAGCCAAATTTTTCATCCCTTCTATCAATGCTAAGTTTGGCAAGATGTGACGTTCTTCTTGCTGATCAACGATTATTACAATATCGGGTAACCCGTCATATATTTAATGCCGCCCTGATATGTTTCCAAGCAAGATAAAAAGTTGCTGCTGAAAGGATGCCCAAGAAGAATTGGCTTTATTGATGCCACATCATCACCGCAGGGCGTCACATCATCACCACCGAGGCCCCACCTCATCACTAACCAGGTACCACGTCATCACTAGCCACCTCCACGTCACCGTCCAAATATTTTCATCTTAAATGTGTCTTCTTCAAGGTTCGAACTTGTGACCGCCTCTTTTCGTGTCTAATCTTCTTACCGTTGAGCTGGATTGAATTTGTTTATTACTATTGTAAAATAAAATATATATATTATTATATTACACTTTCAGTGGCGATATTAGAAGGTTGCCGCTGAAAGTGAACCCTTCTGTGATTACATCACCATTGAAGGTCTTATATTCAACGGCGACACAATAAGTCACAGCTGAAAGTCTACTTTCAGTAGCGACATTTTTGTTGCCAATGTTGCCGCTGAAAGTCTTGCTTTAGTAGTGACTTTTTAGTGTCACCGCTAAAAGTGAACTTTTAGCCCGAAAGTCATCGCCTAAAGTCTTTTTTTTTTTTTTGTAGTGAGTTAGCATGACATGGCAGGAGAAGTTGGGGACATTAGTAGTGGTTCAAGGGAAAAAAACCATTGCTAATGAAAAACAACTCGATTTTCTAACAGTTCTAATAGAATCACTACAAATTCGCAACACATTTGCATCTAAGTATGTGATTTGTGCATATTATAAATACCCCCTTCCCTTATTTCTTGAGTTTATATATTAAATTTTACTAAAAATTTTATAAAACTCAAAATGATAGAACTGCGATTTTCGCATTTGCAGATATTAGTAGGCGTGTCGCATAGTTACTATAAATACCCCTTTCCCTATTTCTCTTATGCTCTTCTCCATTTTCACCTTTCTCCTCCGTCTCTTCTCTTCTCTTCTCATTCTACACTCTATTTAGCCTCAATGCTTCCCTAGAGTTAGTTTTTTTTTTTTTTTCCTTTTTCATTTTCATCCTTATTACATTTATTTCATACACATATTGTTGTAACTTTTTTTTCTATAGACTTGTACCACTGATACCACAAGAGAATCCTTTCTCTTTCTATTTATTAAACATTTTTACTACTCCTTTATATAAATATCTATTTGAAAAAAAATTTCACACACTTAAATAGTTTTTTAAGCAAAACGTATTTAAATAATTAAATTATAATTTTATTACATAAATAAGTAACAAAGTGGACACAATACAAATAAAATTTTAACAATATTTTCTAAATATTTAATGATATAACAATTTTTTCAATACCTGATAAATAAAAATAAAATTAGTTAGAAAATAATAATAATTCATTGCATTCGTACCTGTTATAGAAATTGCTGCAAATTAAAAAGGAAAAAACTCTAGCGCTACATTTGTGGCGATTCATATACAAATTTAAAAGAGAATCATTTCAAATATTGTACTTTTCTGAGACCTCTAACACGTATTTGTAGTGGTTTTTAACACCTTTTTGCAGTGGTTGTTAAAAACTGCTAGTAAATTTAGTACTCTCTATGTCTCTTCTTATAAGCGATAATTATCATTCCCTTTTTGTCCCTAAATATAAGCAACATTTGTAACTTGTTTAAAAATTTTTATAGCAAATTTCCGAGTTTACCCCATTAATTACTTATTTTAATGCTCAATATATTTATCATCTCATTTTTGAAACCATCATCTCTCTCCATCATATATTCTCTCTTTTATAATTTTCTTTATTATACTAATTTTCTTATCCTCTTTCTTATACTCTCCCCCCATAAATAAGGATATTTTGTAGAAAGAACTTTCAATTTCTACCCATTTATTATCTTTTTTTTTTTATCTATGTAATGGAGTCCAAGGTTACTCATAAAAAGAGATGGAGGGAGTATGAAATAAATTATTATCATCTTATAATAAAAATCAAAATTTCAAAACTTTTAAATACCAATGGATTACCAATAGGATTAATTTCATCTGTAAAATTCATGGCTAATTCCGTATGTAAATTATTTTTTTGATGAAATTAGCCACGAAAAAAATTCAGTTGGTAATTTTCATCAGAAATCCATGACAAATTCTGTCAGTAAATTTACTGACACAATTTCTGTTAGAAATTATCGATGGAATTTTTTTTATTGGTAATTGTATTAGTAATTGGATGTTTTTTTGGTAGTGTAAGTTTCTCATTAGTTATTGCTTTTTTTAATGCGATGATGCTTGCTTAATTTGAATTCTCTTTTCCATACTAGTGGATGGCCAACTCTAGTGTATGATTTGGGTGTTGCAGTTTGCCTTTGGAAGAAGGGAGTTGCATTTAGAAATTTGGTCAAGCAGCTTTAAGGATTATAGTTTTTCAATTTTTCCATTTTGTGAGATAGAAAGATGCTAAAGGTCCCTAAGTCATCATGATAAAGCTTGTATGTGCTTATTTGAATCTCAAATTTTCATATAAGGCATCATAGAATGAAGTTAGAATATGCGTATAGGTGCATTTAAAGACACTTATATCTAAGTAATAGCCTTGATTCTAAAGTTTAAATTAAGCTCAATAACCAGGAGAAATTGAATCGCAAAGTGTAGAGGGGATTATAATTCTTAGAGCGTCACTTAATTGCTTGCCTTCCCTGTGAGTTAATCTTAATCTCATTGCTTTTAATTGCACTTGAATGTGCTTCTTTTGACAATTCACCCGTAAATTGATTAGTTTAATTAAGATGAAATGGAATTTAGTTTGTGCCTAATCTCTTTAATTTTAGTTATTTGGGGAACGATCTTGATTCCCTTATACGTTGTTTGATATTAAAATAAAGGACATTAAGCCGCAGAATATGGACATTATTAGTTCGAAATCTACTTTCTTTCTTTCTTTTTCTTTTTTTGGGTAACTCAAATTATGTTGAGTTACTTTAGACTCGAGATTAATTTCTATCAAATTGAGAGTGTTAAAGTTAAAGTCTTTCTAACATGTGTGCTTTTTTTGGATTTGAACTTGTAATATTCTATTTACAGAAGTGAGATTATTTACTATATCAACCAACGACTTGTTAGTCAAAATCTACCTTCTATTATCTAGTAATCTATAAATTGGCAGTGAAAGCCATACCTAAACTTACTTTTCGGACCATATGATTTTGTTAGCTTTGTTTAATTATTAATTTGAGTGATTGATTAATATGACCCTGAATTATTTCAAGTTAAAATCAAATATTGGATAGTAATATTAATATAACTATATTACTTTATGTTTTTGATGATAGCTCTTTTGATTAGTAACATATCCCCGGCAACACTTGTCAACTATATGTAATTATATAATATGTCCGATTCTTAATATAAGACACAATCAACTAATTTATAAGGATTAGAAAAAGTTAAATAAAAAATATATATTTATTTTTAATGATACACATAATTATTTTAAAGAGATCTTATAACATATGTTATACTTAAGTCATTATTTAATTTTGTTAATATCTTCAAATTAGTCAACCGGATTTTATATTAAGAATTAAATGTAGTATATTATGAGATTATGCCGTCAAAATGTACATTAATCTAATAAGACTACATGATACGCACGTAAAGGCACTGAAATTTTTATTTTAATTATAAAGTATTTCTTATTTCATTAACATATAAAAAGCAAAATGATATTATTATATATATGTCATCCATGTTTAACCGACTTAATTGAATCAAACTTTTTGTCATCGAATGTATGTTTACTTCTTAAGAAAGCCTCCACCCCTACCCGACCTAATAACCCCCCGCCACCACCCCCACGAACTCCCTCTCGTCCTACGCAGCCTAATAACCCCCGGCCACCACCCCCACGAACTCCCTCTCGTCCTACGCAGCCTAATAACCCCCGGCCACCACCCCTACAAACTCCTTCCCGTCCTACGCGACCTAATAACCGCTCACCGCCACCACCGCCTTCACTACTAACATCGCCAAATATTTTATCACCTAGGTCGCCACCTTTACATTCTCCATCTCCATCGCTTTCTTCACCACAGTCTTTCTCTCCTACTACATTACCACCATATCCTTTGCCACCAAAATCGTTTGGCAACACACCTCCTCCTTCTGTATCATCAGTGTCTCCTTCACCAACTCCTTCAAATTCAATTGGCGCTTCACCTCATCTTTCTTTATCACAAACCCCATCTCCTTCTCCCTCATCAGCCTCTAAAGTCTAAACCACTTGTTCTCCCTTCGCCTTCACCTTTAAATGCTAATAATAACTCCCCACCTTCGAGTTCATCACCAAGTCCATCTCCTTCACCATCGCCTTCAACAAAAACTCAATTATCTCCTTCTCCTTCACCCTCAATGCCAATTATAGCCCCGCGTCCTTCCATATCATCATCTTTTCCTCCTTCCCCTTCACCATCATTTGCCATAAATTCCTTACGTCCCAGTTCTTCGCAAACACCATCTCCTTCTCCTTCTCCTTCACCTTCATCAAAACCAACTATATTTGCACCTCGTCCTTCTCAATTGTTACCTTTATCTCCTTCTCCTTCCTCATTACTTTCTCCGAGCAATCGTTCTCCACCAATTAAATCAAGCCCATCACTATCACCATCTCCTTCACTGCAAAGTTCATCATCTCCACCAATCCCTAAAAGTACGCCGCCTCCCCCATCAACATCCATACCTCCACCACCTAGCCCAAGAATTTCATCACCACCTCCTCCATCAACACCTAAACCCCCTCCACTAAATGCTCCACCTCCACCTTCCCAACACATAATATGCATCACAATTTTTGGCCATCGAATTTGCCTCTGATCAAATCCAACATCACCCAGTTCTATATGTATGCTCTAAACCTTAGTTTCACTATATATCACTTTCTTTCATTATGCACTAGTCCTCCTTTGTCTATGATCTACCAAACACAAACTCAAATATCCCATGAAGCATATTTACATCTCAATGGTCATTCCCATCTTATCATTTCTGATCATACCATAATATATTACCATACAATAATACCTATACCTACCTTACAATATTATGTTACTGTGTAATAATGTGCTATGAATAAATGAAGTTTTATATTATGCTATGTTTGTCCGATGTAATCTGAATTTGAATAATATATCCATTTACAGCATAGTATTTTGCTTTTAAGATTGTTTTGGCTTGTTTTAATTTTTATATGGGAAAATGATAGAAAAATGATTGTGTTGGATTTGGAAATCCCAAAAAGTCACTTGAAGAGGAGAAACTTCCTTTTAGTTACAAACGACCAAATGGGAATTTTATAATTTGATAGAATGACCATATTACCTTTACGAACTTAAAAAAAAAAATCTTAAGCCCCCCTCTCACACCGGCAAGCCGCCGAAACTCTACTATGCTTACTAAAAACATTACGCTTTCGTATTGACAATTTTTCATAGTTAACATTACAAACTATCTTTCATAATTGGGGGAAAATCTCAATTATGCTTTCCAGTTAATTATATTAAGATTAAGGAAAATCAGCTCATTATATAAAACACTTAAATCCCTTGAACTTAGAATATATAGAATTTCTCATTATTGTTTATAGTCTATATTAAAACATAAACTTTTTGGATACATTTGTTTTAACAAAATTTACAAGCTTCCGGTGGAAATTTTGATAGAATTTCTTGTGAAAGTGGGACCTTTGAAAAATTCTAGCAACTACACAATATGGTATAGTCAAGAGAAGCCCTCCATGCCAACTAATAACCACAATATATTCACAAGAACGAATACTATATACACATCTAGCCTACATGGAGCACCTAATAATTACAAAACTAAATACATAAGTTTAAACTTACAATATTGATTAGAAGTTGTCCATAACGAATCAACAAGCTTTTGACTTAACAATATATAATAAAGCCCCGTATTGATTATTTGCCGGAGGTGTTGGGTTAGCTACAGTATTTAAGGCCAAAAATATTTTCTAATGAATAATGTCTTGTTTAGAAATTAACGAAATAGCAAAAGAAATAAATTTAGTAGATATGTGACTTTGTATACTAAAGACATGAAAATTATGTTCAACTTCTAAAGTGAACAATCATGAAAACAAATGAAATTATATAAAAGATTATTAAATGAACAAAATTAAATAAATGATAGAACAAGTTGTTTATAAAAATCGATTCATAAAAATTGAAAAACTCATTGTTCAAGTAGGATTTTAATTGCATGTATAATGGATTGCAACAAGCATGGACACACAATCCATGAGGATACAAGATCAATCAAGTGTGAACTATGAAAGCAAGCACGGGCACATATATTTCATAGTGATAAACGTAACCCAGTCATAAAAACAAGTGTGAGAATGATGCCAATAAATATCAAATGTGAGTATTATGGCCACAAATAATCTAGTTATATCTTAAGGATTGATGCTCCTACTGTTAACAACTAGCGTTATGTTCTATACTTAATCCTTTCAAAAATGTTTTAAAGCATGCCTGGAATCAAATTACCATCATTCAAAGAAATGATATCTCAAATTAAAAATTACAAATGATATCTCAAGTTTTTTTTTTAAAGCAATTCTGCATCTATGCCACCTCCACTACAAAATCTTGAAGGTTTATCACCTACATCTTCCACAGCTATGCCTCTCTAGCACCAACTTTGAGAGGTTCAACTCTTCCTCCTTCAACATCTATGGCCCCTCGACTGCCAAAAGCAAGAGGTACACCTCCTCCCCTGTCCACACCTATGACTCCTCCATCCCCAAGCTTAAGAGGTTCGCCTCCTTCCCCATCAATGCCATGTGCACCTCCAGGCCCTAGAGGTTCATCATCTTCACTACTGATATCCTCGCCCCCAACAGCACCAACACTGAGAGATTTAACTCCACCCCTGTCAATGTATATGCCTCCCCCACCGTCAAAAGTGAAAGGTACAACTCCTCCTTTCACATCTATGCCCTCTCTAATGCCAAGCTCTAGATGTTCACTACCTTCCCTATCCCTCTCTACCCTAGCTCATCCACCTAGCACAACAAGTTAACCACCTCCCTAACCCATATTTGTGCTACTTCCATTGACAAACCCGAGACATTCACCTTTTTGCCCTAAAATGTCATATCCTATTAATTTTAATCTATTAAATGAGAAATTTAGAACCGATCAAGGGCCAGATGAAATAGTAGAGGTAGAAATAAAACAACTTTTGAAGTGAAACTCGGGTAGAGATAAGACTTTTATTTTAAAAAGTTCCAGTTAAGGAACGACGGTAATAGAAATTATGCTCAAAATTTCTAAATTTTTTTGAAAATTTATGAAAAATAGAATAAAGTGTCTAGAATAATATTTAAGGTCTAAAAGGTGAAAATAGGATAAAAAATAATTTATTAGAGAACTTTCTGTAATTATAGGCATTTTAAGGATTATTTTAAATATATAGGGGCATCAATTATTCAAAAAAAGGGGAAAATTAGTTGAGAGTTTACAACATATTGCAAAATTACTCCCAACTTCTAAAAGTGCAGAGGTTAGCTTTAAAATAATTTAAAGCTTAATTATGTCTGTAAAAGACCTATTTTGGAAATTTTTGAATAGAAGAAATTACAAGTTGAATTTTTACCTAAAAAATTGATAAAATTCTCTTCAATAAAGAGAATTGATGGCATAGATAAAAAACTTTTTGGAGCTTCTAGATTAGACAGGATCTAGGAAAATTTAACCAACACAGTGGAATAACTTAAAACTTTGTGGGACAACTTTTTCTCTTAATTTTTTGTAATTTTTTACGCCATTTTATGAGAGGAGGGCAAGGTTGGAATTATGTCATTTTTCAAGGGGCATAATGAAAAGAAGTTAAATCATAATTTTATATTAGGTTTTAACCATATGTTAGAAAGGCAAGAGGACACAGGGCATGATCAAGAGGTAGAAGACATGATCATAAGACAAGTGGTCATGAGAATTTTAGTAATTTACAAGGACAAAATGGGAAACTTATGGCAAAAATTTTGTCTACAAATACCTCCCTACCCACATCATTCGGCCAAAAATAGGAAAACCAAAGGAGGGAAGGTTTTACTCTTAAATCAAAGGGAAAAGGAAGAGAAAGAAGAACAAGATAACCAAGTCAATTTCAAGGCAACATGTAACACCTCCTTTATTAACCCATTATACATTAATTGGAACCATTATAATGCATTACCTAATGTTTCCGAGTGAAAAATTTCATTTTCAAAATTTTTCTTTTTATTTTGTCCGTATATTGTTCATCCAAATTTAGGCCAACTTTGAAAATTTATTACTAATTCTAAAAAAATCAAAACGAAGTAGTTCCAATTTTCACGTGAAGCTTGCTAAGAGTTCTATAGAGGAAAAATATTCATTGGACTCAATTCCATCCAATACAGCACCAGAAAGTTCAACAAGGTATATTGTTTATGTGATCAATTTTTGAATTCTCAGTATTTTAGCCCAAGTTTGGAAGGACATAACTTTTAGCTTAGAACACCAAATTTAATGGTTTACCACTTGTTTTAAAGCTGAAAATGAGATCTATTTTCCTGAAAATTTTCAAGTCCAGATTCCATCATTTGGTTATTATTTTATGTATCACAAGATTAGCCTCTTTTAGGGTATTTTTATCCCCTAATTACCTCTTTCTTGAATTTATTTCCTTTCTAGCTCCTTCCACATCCTTTTCACATTGCACCACTCAATATTCAACACCTGGGCATGTCATACCAATATAATTTACCACATATTATCATTCAATAATCCATTACAACTTAATATAAAGTCTGTTAATACATTACATAATGTTCCAAACAGCATAACATTCACAATACTCTTTCATCCTAGCGCCAATTCCTTGCCTTGATCCATGGATGAGCAATTCTCTATTTGAGACATAATTTAATATAGGAGGAATAAGATTTCATAGAAATCTCAGTAGCATTTGAATTATAATTATCATGCAATCAAGCAAGTTACAATGTGACATGTTATAAACATCAAGACATCCTCAAGCGATGTAAAATCATATCCAACAATATGCTAGGAGAGGAACATTAACACTTTCACATTAACATAATTCAATGCATTTGGCCAAAGCATAAATGAAGGGTATCCAACCAACTAAAATCACAATACAAGTTCCTCAATCCAAGCAAACAACAAATCACATTAAACAAGCAAGATAAACAATCAGATTATAATTCAAAGCTAC
This sequence comes from Neltuma alba, assembly GCF_004799145.2. Classification (NCBI taxonomy): domain Eukaryota; kingdom Viridiplantae; phylum Streptophyta; class Magnoliopsida; order Fabales; family Fabaceae; genus Neltuma; species Neltuma alba. The sequence continues at coordinate 289,958 of NW_021635786.1, forward strand.
CTTTTATCACTTGATTAGCTTGGTCTCCTCAAGGGATAATGATTTTCTTTGATTCCTCCTCACAAAGCCTATTAATTCAAGTATAAACATAGGCTATATTAATAACCAAACAATTTAAACATAACACTTTATCGTTAACTTAACGATTTTCTCCTTTTTCTTGGATTTTTAACAAAATAATTCCTCCTTTAGAATCAAGAACCTCATGACTCATTCTTACACAATTTTTCATGAGAAATCCAAATATGAAATCAGATTTTTAAAAATCAAACTCCTTCCCCTTCAAGTTGAGTTGGCCAAATGGGGGGTATAATCTTCCAAAAGTTTTATTTTTGATTCCAATGATTTTAAACACTTCCCAAGAGTATATCCCTACACAAAAATATGTTTTAAACCCATTAGAATCATCAAATCAATGAAAAACAATTTCCTGTAGCATGAACAGTGGCTAGCCGAAATATACATATAGGACCCTAGGAGAATTTTCTTCCAAAAATCAATCCATACACCACTTAATCATGCTTATTCCACTTGGTATTTAAGGCTTCTATCCTTTCCTAGACATCACATGTTCAAATCGAATATGGACAGCATCTCCCCCTTGATTTTCATGCAAAAAACTTAACCAAAACTAGTTTAAATCTTAGGGATGGCAAGGCTTGAACATACCTTGATGAATCCTTGATGAAAGTTAAATGATTCCTTGTCCAAAAGCCCTTATCAAATTCAGTTTCCAACTCAAAAATGAAATGGGCAGCACCTCCCCTTTTTTTCCCAATTTTTCCAACATTTTCTTGTGTTTTTAAAGGGGGTAATTTAGAAGCAAATAAATCTGCCACTTATTCCCCCATTTGCATGACCAAAGGCCACCTAGGGAGGGTTATTTGGCAGCCATCCAATGCAAGAAGGGTTTAGATTTGAACAAGTGTCCTTTTTTTAGAGTTTTCCAACAGTTATCCCTTAATTTTGCATTTTATTTTAATAAAAATAGAGGGACCTGGAAGCTGCATGAAATTGGACCCTTATCGGGCTCAATGTGGGCCTCCAAATGAATTGGGCTAGCCCCAACATATGGCCCACAATCCAAAACAAAATCCCAAACAAATTTGAAACTTTATTGGTTGCTATTCACTAGTAACATTCCATAATTTTTTCAAACCTCTAAAAATTTATTTATCTCCATGATAATTCACCTTTTTAATATAAGAACATGATCTGAATTTTTTGCCACCTCTAGTATTTATTTTGAATTTATCTATAAATCTGCGGGAAAATAAATTCCCTAAAATTAATTCCTGAGCTTCCAAGGTCTAGGACCAATTTAATAAATTCAAAAAAGTGTTTACATGGTTTTTTCACATTTTTTCCAGATTTATTGAGGTATCTAACTAATTAAAATAATTATTTTCCTCTGATTTTCTAATATTTTCCTGAAAAACCTCCGTTTACGGGAAATTCTGTAACAATTTATTTTCACAATAATTCCACCTTTTGGGCCTCAACCAAACTTTCCAAACCTCTAGCTTATAATTCTCCTATTTTTTAGGAGTTTTCTAGAATTTTTTTTAATTTTACCCGCTTTGCCCTTCCTAAACTAATAAATTTGAAAATGCTGATTCAGATCCTTTTTGGGTTTCACAACATGCTTAGTTTTTTTAGCCAATCTTCTTTCCCTATTGGCCCTTAACCAATTTTTTCATTCCTTCTATCAATGCTAAATTTGGTGGGATGTGACATTTCCTTCCCTCTTAAATAAATTTCGTCCTCGAAATTTCTAGATCAAACCTCTATTCTTATCTTTGATAAGAGGTCAACTGGAGAGAATATCTTTACTTATACTCAGTTTGGTCTCTTTAACTTCTCATTATACCTCATTGTTAGGTTTCAATCCTGGGATTCATATTCACATAGCTTTCTCTTTCTTACTTTTCTATCATTTATACGAGCATGGCCTTTGCTTCTACATGTTTTATTATCACTGCTTACATTTTTCCTATACTTTAGGCTCATTCTCTCATAATAATGCCATGACAATGTATTTGATTTCATGGTATTTTACTATACCATGACATTCCAAGTTCTTTCAACACTGCCTTTATCAAGTCTTTTCGGCATACTTTGCCTTTCCCTTCTTTACCTTATGGGCCTATCTTCCTTCTTTTACCTTCTCATTTCACATATAGCTTGCCTGAATGTGTAATTTTCAAGACTTACAGCCTACGGTTTCCTTAGTTCTTACTTTTATTTGTTGACTAGAACATAATTGTGTTAGATTTAAGGTTTTGATGATAACAAATTGGGTAATTTGTGTTTTGGTAAGTTGATCGATCACCTGATCGATCAAGGGTTTATCGATCACCTGTCAAATAAATTCCCTATGTAAACGAGTAACTTAGCAGAAATGCTAATCGATAACCTGATGGATAAATCAAGTTAGTATGTGTTGATTGATTAGTTGATTGATCATCATTAACATTGTTTTGTGTAGAAGTTTACTGATAATTATCGATAATCTAATGATTGAACACCTATCAAATAATGGGACACAATTTTGGTAAGTATTCATCGATCACTTGATCAATAAATAGGTCATCGATAAGAAGATAGATAAATGGTAAAGCTCTTTTACTTTGGTTATATTCTATTTCTTTCATCATTTATTGATCACTTTATCAATCAGCGATTTTTTGATAACATGATCGAACATTGCTTAATAACCTACTCCCTGTTCAAGGTTGTTATCTGGTTGATTGATCGATTAGTGATTTATTGATCAAATGATCGATCATTGCTATCTCACTGTCTTTACTTTTTTTAGTTATGTTTTTCGATCACCTGATCGATAATCTAATTATCAATGAATGATCGATCACCCATATTTCTGAATGTCTTGTTTTCACATAACATGATCGATCAAACATTTCCCTGGCATTTCAAAACTAAGTCTCTCTATTATATTTTATCGATCACTTACCTGATCAAACATTAATCGATCATCATTTGTTTTGTGCCCTTTGAAAAACTTTTTGTTAAATCTCTTTTATCAATGAAATTTTCTATCATTCATTTATCGATAAAGTACTCGATCATTATTCTTTGAAAATCTATTTCTATCTCACTTTGCTTTATCGATAGCTTGATCGATCAAGCAGTTTTCGATCACTTGATCGATCATTGACTCTTTCCAGTTGAACATCAACAAGTTACTGTGATTCTCAAAATATGTTGATTATTTCCCTTCAAGCTTTTCTCAGCCTTCATGTTTATCTTAATTCTCTATTTTAAGGGATTCAAAATCTAAAGTGACTTTGAGCTTTTTCGTAACATGTTTTTCTGAAGTCACTCTTTTCATTTACTGATTACTTGATCGATAAATTATTAATCCATAACTTGATCGATAAATAAACTTGCCTGTTTCAAATGCTTTCTATTTGATTAATCGATAATTTGATCGATCAACCAGTCATCGATCATTACTTCGATCAAGGATGTCTGGTTCTTGTTCAATATATTCAGCAACTGATTGATTCTACTTTCAAACTATGAATATTCATTTTTATCATTTGATCAGTTATGCTCCTAAGCTTTACTCTGCAAGAAAAACTTATTAGATTGAAGTATTATTACAGATTATGAAGAAGAACTCAATGGTTATCCAATGGTTGTTTAGTAGCCTGTAACCTACCATGTCAGAAGCATTAATGGCAAAAACCATTGCAATTGGGAAAACATGCAACCGAACTCTCAATGGCTAGAAGCTCTTCTGTCTAATGGTTATTAAACTTCCTCAACTATAAAAGGCGCGAAGAAGCGTTGAATGCATAGATTGAATATGCGAGCTACCTTCTGAAAATAACTTATTGTTGCATTCAATACTCTGTTCTTGTTTGTACTGGGCTTCAGTGTTTCTCATCCATTTACTCTGTAAGAGAGCTTTACATATCATCTTTAATTACTTTCTGAGTGAAACTCAAGAGTGTGGACTCTTGAGTAGGTCTGTAACCTTACGGGTAGTAAGGGGAAGTAATTGAGCAAATCAGTTGTTATACTACAACACCAAGAGCTCGATTAATCTTGGAACTTAGTGAAATACTCAGAAGTATTCTGAGGACTGGACGTAGGTCAAGTGGTTGAGATCGAACCAGTATAAATTCTATGTCTACTCTCTACGGTGAAATCACTCTAACTTACGCTCTATGTTTCTATTTAGCTTACTGGTTTTTAATTCGTAAAATTTTTATAACTCACCCAATTCACCCCCTCTTGGATGATACTACCACTAATATTTGGTATTAGAGCAGGTCTCTTCAATAAAGACCTAACAGTCTGAAGGGAGATCCAATGGCAGGTTTCGGAGATAGCGTGCTACCCGAAAGATGTTCAACATCAAAGCCACCTGGCTTCAATAGAGAAAACCATACCTTCTAGAAGATGAGGAGAAGATCTTCATCAAAGCTACAGAATATAGATTGTGGGACGTGATCGAACAGGGAAACTACATCCCAATGAAAAATGTAGGTGGTCAACAAGTTCGTAAGAGTCCTAGTGAGTTTGATGAAGAAGACAAGAGGCTAGTGACACTAAATGATAAAACTATCAATATACTAACCTGTGCGCTAAGCCGAAAGGAGTACTTCCCAGTTTTCCAGTCTGGAAACTGCAAAAAAAATATGGGAGGTGTTGGAGATTGCCCACGAAGGAAGAACAGGTGTCAAACAAAGTAGAATCAATACTCTCACCATGGAGTTTGAATTATTCAGAATGAAGGATGGAGTAAGCATCCAAGACATGGAAGTCAGATTTTCACATCTTATCAATCATCTTACTGCACTCAAAAAAAAGTATAGTCAAGAGGATTAAGCGAGAAAAATCTTAAGCGGTCTCACGAAAGAATGGGAGCCAAAAGTAACAACCATCAAGGAAACAAAGAGAAAATCAATTAGCTCTGTCACAACTCTGTTTGGGAGTCTGGTGGAGTATGAGAGCAAGCAAAAATACAAAAAGGAAATGAACGAGAAGAATCGCAAAGGCATTGCTCTCCGAACTCAAGAGAGTGAAGATGACAACGAAGAGGACCTGGAAGATGACGAAATGGGTCTTATCGTTAGAAGGTTCAAGAAATTCTATAGAAACAAAGCTGGAAGGAGGTTTCAATCAAAATGCAAAATCTCCACATCTCAGAATGAGCTAAAGGAACCAATGATATGCTTCGAATGTAAAAAACCGGGGAACATCAAAGCAGAGTAGTCCTCAGCTGTCCAAGATAAAGGACAAAGAAAAGAAGAAAGAAAAGTTTAGAAAGAAGAAAGTCTTTATCACTCAATCTGGGGAGATAGTTCCTCAGAGGAAGAAGAAAGCAACGACGAAGAAATCGCCAACATCTTTCTTGTGGCTCAGGAAGATGAAGATTCAGAGATAGATGAGGTATGTCTCAAAGCATCTCGAATGAACAAATGGTACATCAACAGTGGATGCTCCAGACATATGATGGGTGATACTGAGAAATTCACATCACTCAAACCCAGAGAAGGAGGCAAAGTAAGCTTCGGTGGCTTTGGAAGAATTGCTGGAATCAGAGAAATAGGAAGTGACAAAGGAATAAAGGTTGAAGATGTGTACTGCGTAGAAGGCTTATGTCACAATTTGCTCAATGTCTGTCAGAGTACCGACAAAAACAACTGGGTGATCTTCGATTCAGAGGAATGCTTAGTAATAAGCAAAGATGACTTACCACTAAAGAAGGAAGAATTGAATGTAAAGCTGAGAGCTCTAAGGGACGGTAATTGTTATAGTCTTCAAATTGATTCAAAACTTTCTGAAAACTGTTTTATTAGCAAAAAGGATGAAAGTTGGGTTTGGCTTAAACGTTTTGCACATGTTAACATGAATCAGCTTTCAAAATTAATAAAGAGGGACTTGGTTATTGGTTTACCGAAAATTCAGTATGAACATGATATTATTTGTGATGCTTGTTAGAAGGGTAAATAAACAAAGTCCTTGTTTAAATCAAAGAAGACAGTCTCAACTGAAAGGCCACTCCAAATGCTTTATATGGATTTGGTCGGTCCATTAAGAGTCAAAAGTTTTAGTGGAAATCTGTATACTCTTGTGATAGCTGATGACTATTCGAGATTCACTTGGACTCTGTTTCTTTCCTCTAAAGATGAGACGTTTAATACATTCATTGTTTTTGCCAGAAAGGTCCAAAATGAGACAGGTATTTCTATTGTGTCAATTAGATCTGATCACCGAGGAGAATTCGAGAACAACGAATTTGCGGACTACTGTGATGAGCATAGGATTGATCACAACTTCTCAGCACCAAGAACTCCTCAACAAAATGGAGTTGTTTAATGAAAGAGCAGAGTGCTCATGGAAATAGCAAGAGCAATGCTGAATAAGAAAGGGATTTCACAAGTGTTCAGGGCCGAACCAATGAGCATGGCTTGCTACATCTTCGATAGAGCTTACATCAGAACATTGCTCGAGAAAACTCCATATGAGCTATATAAAGGAAGAAAGCCTAACCTGGCTCATCTGAAGATCTTTGGGAGTAAGTGCTACATTCACAACAACAACAAAGAGAATCTCAGTAAATTTGATCTTAAAGCTGATGAAGGTTTATTTCTCAGTTACTCTAATCGCAGTAAAGCTTATAGAGTTTTCAATAAGTGCACTTTCACAATTGAAGAGTCAATACTTGTCGTGTTTGCTGAAACTGAGTTGATTTCAAAACCTCTAGATGATGATGCTGAGATCGTTCAAAATTTTCAAAAATTGAATTTAAACAACTCTTCAAATAAAGTACTTTCAGAAGAATGTTTAGAAAATAAAGATGATCCAAATGAACCTCTTTCACAAGAAAACTTAGAATAGCCTAAGGCTTGGAGGCATAATAGAAACCATCCTCTGGAGCAAGTCATTGGTGAAGTCAATGAAGGGATCAAAACCCGGAGACAAGTGTTCAATAAAGTGTGCTTCTCTCATTCATCTCACATATTGAACCAACCAATATTGACGAGGCTCTATCAGATGAATTCTAGATAGTTGCAATGCAGGAAGAGCTAAACCAATTTGAAAGAAATCAAGTTTGGGAATTGGTACCCAGACCTAATGACCATCTAGTCATAGGCACCAAATGGGTATTCAAGAATAAGCTCGATGAATCCACACAAATCGTCAAAAACAAAGCCAGACTAGTAGCTAAAGGCTATAATCAAGAAGAAAGAATTGATTATGAGAAAACATATGCTCCAGTAGCTAGGTTGGAGGCCATACGAGTACTCTTAGCCTTCGCTTGCATAAAAGATGTCAAATTATATCAAATGGATGTTAAAAGTACATTTTTGAAAGGTTATATTTTAGAAGAAGTTTTTATCAAATAGCCTCCTAGTTTCAGAGACTCAAACTTCCCAGATCATGTTTACAAACTGAAAAAAGGCTTTATATGGTTTAAAATAAGCTCCAAGAGCTTGGTACGAACGCCTTGGCAATTTTCTGATAGAAAAATGTTTTAAAAGAGGCAAAGTAGATGCTACACTTTTCATTAAAAGAACTAGAAAGGAACTTTTTGATTGTTTAAATTTATGTGGATGATATTATATTCAGAGCTATTAATGAGGATCTCTGTCAAGAGGTTGCCAAGTTAATGCAGGGTGAGTTCGAAATGTTGATGATGGGAGAACTGAACTTCTTTCTGGGATTGCAAATCAAGCAAAAGAAAAATGGCATATTCATATCCTAGACAAAGTATCTTAAGGAATTATTAAAGAAATATGGATTAGAAAATGCCAAAAGTGTAAAAACTCCTATGAGCTCAACTATTTCACTAGACACAGACAAGAAGGGCAAGGACGTGAATCTAACCAAGTATAGAGGAATGATTGGGTCATTACTCTATCTCATGGCAAGTAGACCAGATATTCAATTCAGTATGAGAATATGCACAAGATATCAATCAGGCCCTAAGGAATCACATGAAGAACCGTCAAGAGAATCCTCAGATATCTAATAGGATACTCAGATGCAGATCATGGAGGTTATAAGACAGACAGAAAGAGTACCAGTGGTCAATGTCAATTCCTCAGAGGATGCCTTGTCTCATGGTCAAGTAAAAAGCAGAATATTATGGCAATTTCCTCCACATAATTAGAATATGTTGCCACTGCCAGCTGTTGTGCTCAGATTCTATGATTAAAACAACAACTACAAGATTTAGGAATCAACCTAAGAGAGATTCCAATTCTGTGTGACAACACGAGTACAATAAGTCTGTCCAAGAATCCAGTTCATCATGCTCGATCTAAGCACATTGACGTTTGACATCATTTCATTCAGGATCATGTTCAAAAGAAAGATGTAAAAGTAGAATTCATCCCCACTGAATATCAAATAGCAAACATTTTCATGAAGCCTCTTGATCAACAGAAGTTCAAGTACTTCATAAGAGAATTGGGAATGGTAAATCCAAATGAGCTGTAAGAAATCTCATATTATCTCTCTAATTTGAGTCTTTAGATTTAATGTTTTAATGATTAAAAGACTAACTTAAGCATTAGAGTCTATAGAAATTTGTTTTACAGGAAGCTCTGTTTTATCAAGGAAAAACAGAGTATAGAATGATCGATGAGGACATCAATAATCATAATGCAAGTAAGGATTGATTTATCCATCAACTGATCGATAAATAAGGTATATGGAGCAAAAGAACGAAGTTGGAAGGAATGTTATCGATAAGCTGATCGATAAGTCAATTATCGATCAAAACATTGATCAAGAGCAATGAGGATTTCAGAGTCAAATGGTAAGAATTATCGATAAGCTGATCGATAAATTGTTAATCGATCAAATGATCAATAAACCAGACCAGGTATGCATTTCTCTCATTAACTTTTATCGATAACGTGATTGATAATTCATTGCTCGATAACTTGATCGATAATTGTCTTCAGTGTTCTTGTGTATTCTTCATATTTATCGAACAAGTGATCGATCATTTATTGATCGATAATTTTAGTGTTTATAACGTTCAATTTTTGAAAAATCCCCTGTCAATTATTGCAGCCCTAACTCGATAAACCATTCCCCTGTTCCTACACAACAATCCAAAACTCACTATTCTATTAAATTGTTGTTCCCTTTCCACTCGAAATCACTCCTGAAGCATCCTCCTTCTCCACTGCACCCTTCAAACACTCTTTTCACTGATCAAATCCTCAGAATCCTTCAGTACAATAAGAATGGTGAGAGTTAAATAACTTGGAAGTGACCGGGAAGAGCAAACAAAAAAGCAAACTCAATCCAACGAAATTGCTACCCCTACAACAAAAAAGAGGTATAGATCCAAAGTAAGGCAAAAGCCTTTGAAGAAAAAGGGGGTGCTAAAAATCAGAGAAAGCCAAGTCGAAGAAACTGAGCAATCAACACCACAGAGATGGTCTCCTCGCTCAAAGTACAAGCTACCAGTTGTGACCGAGGAATCTGAAACAGAATCAGATAATGAAGCTTCAGTTTAGAAAGCTGTGGAGGCTTCACTACATGTTCTTATTCCAAAACAACCACATCACAAGAAACAAAAAACCAGAGAGGGTGTGTCTCAACAATCGTCTGGCCAAGGTATACCTTCCGAAGCATCTGAATTCTTAATTGGAAGCCTAAATTAAGATGTAAACATGTTAAGATTCAAAGCTGATTTTGCAACTCAGAATTTTTATCCTGTGGTCTCAGTAGATTTGGATAGTTTGAAAAAGAATGAGAAAATCATATTAGATTTCAGTAACCCTCTAGAACACTATTCTAACTGGCTAAGTATTGGCGATGAATATTGCCCTGAAGTGGTTAAGAGATTTTACTGTAATATGAAATTTGTGAAAGAGTATGATGATGAAGATAATTTGATGAATAATTATCTCACAACACGACTCAGAGGCAGAACCATTACCCTCACTTCTGCCAAGATAAATGAGCTACTGGGAAATCCTGAATCTGTCAGAGGAGGGGATATGAATGACATAAAAGCATATAAGTTTTCGATGCAGAGTGATAGTTACCTAGGAGAGCTGAACTTCCCACCTAGACAGATGTGTGATTATTACAGAATAATTCACTGCATCTATTCAAGAAGCATGGTCAATAAATCTAGAAGCTTCTCCTACCTCAATCAAGATGACTACCTTTTGTTAGCTAGGATAATCAGTGGGGAGTAGATCAATATTAGAGCCTTGATCTACAGTAAGATGAAGGATTTTACCATCAATAAATCTAAATCCACACCCATCCCCTATCCTCAGCTAGCCACATACTTTCTCCAAGTAAACAACATTACACTATTCAAGCCTGAAGAAGTTAAAGTAAAGATTCCTGCATTTGGAATTAACCAGCTCAATAAGATAAAGATTCCAGTGCCCTTTCAGTCTTCACAGAAGTTGGCAAGAAAAGAGAAAGGAAAACATCCAATGATTAGTGCTTCAAAGGGCTAAGATGAAGCTGAATCTTCTGCAAAACCCTCTCATACCTCTGGACCCTCATTTCTGGGAAAATCAATCAAGGAAATATTCCAGGCAGAGCCTTAAGAATTTGAGAGGAGAGTTTATGTGATAGCTAAAGACTATGGGGAAGTCTCAGACAGAAAATTTGATGGCATTTCCAAAATTCTGGATCTTCATCGTCAAGCCATGGTAGTTCTAGAAAAAGAAGTTTCTCAGAGGTTTGACTATATTGAAAGGGAGATTCGAGATTTAAAAGGGAAGGTAGCCTCTCTTTGTAATAATTTGTCTGCACCTAGTACTTCCTTCAGTTTTGAAGACCTACTCTCTCACCCACCATCTCCTCCTCACCATGAGCCTGCACCACCTACATCACCTAGACCCACTTCTCTTATTTCTACTTCACTATCTATACCTTCCACCTCACCTCCTCCTCCTCCTGCTACCGTAGCTATTATCATAGTTCCCCAGCCTACTCTTTCCCTAACTCTTCCACCCATTTCTCAGACTATCTCTCCACTTTCTCAGTTTCCCCCTCTCTCTGTTCCCCTTACTTTGCCTACTTCTTCCCTACCTTCTGATACTAACAAAAAGGAGGAGAAGGAATCTGTTTAGTTGTTTGTCTAGTTGTTTAGCTTTGATGATTTTTGTTATTTCTATTTTTCATATATTTTTGTTATGTAATCTGAATTCTGGGTTATCATTTGAATTTTGATAGCATTTAAATGTTATCAGTTGTGCATTTCTACCATTTTTTGACATTTACTGGTGAATATTGTTATCTGTTGTATGATTCTATTGAATTCCTGATCTAGTTTAAGTTTTATCTGATAAAATCTGATTTATCTTACACCTGTGTTTTGTCATCATTAAAAAAGGGGAGAATGTTAGATTTAAGGTTTTAATGATAACAAATTGGGTAATATGTGTTTTGGTAAGTTGATTGATCACCTGATCGATCAAGGGTTTATTGATCACTTGTCAAATAAATTCCCTGTGTAAACGAGCAACTTAGCATAAATGTTAATCGATAACCCGATGGATAAATCAAGTTAGTATGTGTTGATCGATCATCGTTAATACTGTTTTGTGTAGAAGTTTGTCGATAATTATCAATCAATTTATCGATAATCTAATGATCGAACACCTATCAGATAATAGGACACAATTTTGGTAAGTATTCATCGATCACTTGATCAATAAATAGGTCATCGATAAGAAGATAGATAAATGGTAAAGCTCTTTCACTTTGGTTATATTTTATTTCTTTCATCATTTATCAATCACTTTATCGATCAGAGATTTTTTGATACCATGATTGAACATTGCTTAATAACCCACTCCCTATTCAAGGTTGTTATCTGGTTGATTAATCAATCACTTGATCGATTAGTGATTTATCGATCAAATGATCGATCATTGCTATCTCACTCTCTCTACTTTTTGAGTTATGTTTTTTGATCACCTGATCGATAATCTAATTATCAATGAAATGATTGATCACCCATATTTCTGAATGTCTTATTTTCACATAACGTGATCAATCAAACATTTCCCTCGCATTTCAGAACTAAGTCTCTCTATTATATTTTATCGATCACTTACTCAATGAAACATTAATTGATCATCATTTGTTTTGTGCCCTTTGAAAAACTCTTTGTTAAATCTTTTTTATCGATCAAATTTTCTATCATTCATTTATCAATAAAGTACTCGATCATTATTCTTGGAAAATTATTTCTATCTCACTTTACTTTATCGATAGCTTAATCGATCAAGCAGTTTTCGATCACTTGATCGATCATTGACTCTTTCTAGTTAAACATCAACAAGTTATCGTGATTCTCAAAATATGTTGATTATTTCCCTTCAAACTTTTCTCAGCCTTCATGTTTATCTTAATTCTCTATTTTAAGGGATTCAAAATCTAAAGTGACTTTGAGCTTTTTCTCTACATGTTTTTCTGAAGTCACCCTTTTTATTGACTGATTACTTGATCGATAAATTATTAATCCATAACTTGATCGATAAATAAACTTGCCTATTTCAAATTCTTTCTATTTGATTAATCGATAATTTGATCGATCAACCAGTCATCGATCATTACTTCGATCAAGGATGTCCGGTTCTTGTTCAATACATTGAGCAACTGATTGATTCCACTTTCAAACTATGAATGTTCATTTTTATCATTTGATCAGTTATGCTCCTAAGCTTTACTCTACAAGAAAAACTTATTAGATTGAAGTATTATTACAAATTATGAAGAAGAACTCAACGGTTATCCAACAGTTGTTTAGTAGCCTGTAACCTACCATGTCAGAAGCATTAATGGCGAAAACCGTTACAACTGGGAAAACATGCAACCAAACTCTCAAGGGCTAGAAGCTCTTCCGTCTAATAGCTATTAAACTTCCTCAACTATAAAAGATGTGAAGAAGCATTGAATGCATAGATTGAATATGCGAGCTACCTTCTGAAAATAACTTACTATTGCATTCAATACTCTGTTCTTATTTGTACTGGGCTTCAGTATTTCTCATCCATTTACCCTGTAAGAGAGCTTTACATATCATCTTTAATTACTTTCTGAGTGAAACTCAAGATTGTGGACTCTTGAGTGGATTTGTAACCTTACGAGTAGTAAGGGGGAGTGATTGAACAAATCAATTGTTGTACTGCGACACCAAAAGCCCAATTAATCTTGGAACTTAGTGAAATACTCATAGGTGTTCTGAGGACTGGATGTAGGTCAAGTGGTTGAGACCAAACCAGTATAAATTCTGTGTCTACTCTCTACGATGAAATCACTCTAACTTACGCTCTCTGTTTTTGTTTAGCTTATTGGTTTTTATTTTACAAAATTTTTATAACTTACCCAATTCACTCCCCTCTTGGGTAAGACTGCCACTAACAAATTGAGCTCGGCCTATTCAACAATAGCAGTGTTTGTGAAAAAGTCAAGGGTATACTCTCTATACTAAGCAACCAATCCTGAGGAGGTTTCCCTATCTTAGACTCATCCCTAGTCATCTCATTCTCCCGCTCCAAAGAGATACTACCCTCATGTCTCATTAACCTTCCCTTGGGCTTGGTTTGCTATGACCTTGAGAGCTGCCCCGCTCTCCCATTCTGTTCGAGTCATGTTCCACTCTTTAGAAACCTTTAGACCAGTGGACTAGAGTTAGAGAATAATTCACCTATCCTCAGTTAGTGACTTAACTGATCATTCCCCAAGACTGATCACAGATACTGATATGGCCTTCTTAGGCCTTACTCAAATCTTTCTGTCAACTTCGGGGTCATCCATCTTTCTGGTCTTTCGTTTCCTCTTACCTTAACTTTTAGCTACCTCAGGCTATTTTCCTCTTATCATGCCCTAAAATTTTCTAGGCTATTGGCTCATATCCATGCCAGTCTACCATGTCTTTCAATTTTCTTTCTCATCTTACAGGGAGAGGTCTTGTAAAATCATCTTTTCCATTTCTCAAGTATTCCATCTTTTTATCACTTTTGGTCAGATTCACTCTCATTGGGTTAAGGTTAACTCCATTGCAACCATTTCCCTTCCTTTCTTTTAGAGAATAGCTCGCTCTTAGTATAGTGGCATCAACTCTGCATCAGAGAGCCACATCTTTATTTAAGAGATATCCTATGGCCAGAACCTACTAGTTGCTTAATCTCTGTCCGGCATATCCTTACATGTCAAATTCTATTTGGGAAATCTCTCTACCTGACTTGTTTGATCACTATGGCAATGACATTTGTTCATACGAATCTCATCTCTTACATTTTTTTACTGGCCTGAGTGCTATAATTGCACTTCTTATTGATGCCTTAGGGACATAAAGGTCTCACTAGTCCCAAATGTTATCGCACATCTAAGCACCACCAGGAACTTACTTATCTCTTTCTATAAACCAATTCCCAGTGTAACCATCAATTATCACCTTCTCAGCTCTCAATAACATTGGGACAGGGCTTCCATTATTACATTCTCTTTACTCATTACCATAATACAATGCCCTGTTAAGTTTGAGGAATTATACGTATTTGCCTCGTAATACCTTTCCCATTACTCTTGACCAATTTCACTCTCCTTAGGGTATGATTTGTTTCACACCCTGACTTAACTATATCCCACTATCATTATTACCAAAAATACCGATAGAGGATATACTACTATTAATTCCATTCGGCTACTTATTGTAATTCTTGTTGAGAATGTCTTACTCTTCTGAGAGCAATATAATTTCAATGATAGAGGGTCATGTTCACTTTCAAAGAGGTACTTTGTGGCCAAGACTTTTCCTTGTATTCAATCCCCTGTTAGGATATTCTCCTCAATTCCATAGGTAGTGGCATTCCCTATTAGGAACTTCGTCTCTTGGTTTTCACACTATCCTGGTTGCCATGGTTGCATATTCATAATTGTTTAGGGATACTAAAGGATATCATATAGTCCCCAACATTATTGATATTCGAGCATCCTCAGGCTTTAGGTGCCAATGAGACCTTATTTATCTCTCACCACATCAGTTTCCAATATATCCATTAACTATTAATTTCTCATCTATTTCCATTCAGCTATATTCTCAAGAGGATCTTTCCTGACTCTACTCTTTCTAACCTTCTTTACCTTTTAACCAATCATTGCCATGGTTAGGTATTGATCATTATACACTGATCACATCACACATCAAATATTCAATCACCTTGCTGTGTTGTGTCTAGGTTAGGCACCTAACTTATTATTAATTCTAAGTTCAGTATCATTAAACATTTGTCCCTCTTGGCTTACCATCCCTTAGGAATATCTACCATTGTTCAGGGATTTAACAAACCTCAAACATTTTGTCCTCTCACCTTGCCTCTCTCGAGGATACAATGATGACTTGAGGTTTAAATTATCATTCAGTTTTCTTACAAAAGTATAGACTCCTATTTCTATTGGGCCCACTACATTTTTAGCTGTTTCATCATGGTTGCGCAATAAGGAGCCTTTAAATTAAACTTGTTTTTGGCACTACTTCTACCACACTTTTTGTTTCTTATTCTAGTGGGAGTTCATTAATCTCTTTTGGGAATTTTGCTAGATATTCCCTTATCAATAGCATTTCCTCTATCTCTACTATTACCTCTGCCTACACTGAGAGTTATCATACACCTTTAACAAACCATTTTTAATGATTTCTCCATTTGGGCCTCATTAGTGAAATTCAATCTTACCTCTAGGCAAGAGACAAGTTCCTTAGGAGGGAAAGTTTAAGTTTCAAATTTATACAATCAAGGAGAACACTATGAAATGAAAATCAATTCAGGCCAGTTTTCAAATCAATATCATAAGATGGTATGCATAGCAGATAAAAAATAACACTGTAATAAATACACCAAACAATATACTTTAAACACACTAGAGGTCACCACTCTACTGTCAGTGAAAATCACACAATAATATTTCACAGTAAAGTCCATTTGCCAATCATACCCATATGATATAAATAAATAGCTAGCACCCGAATCAAATTTTGCACCCCATGCAATTATTCATCCAAATTTTATCTCAAGTCATCTCCGGTAACTCGCTAGCTTCCACCTGCCCCCAGGGCAACATTCCCCTGTAAAGTATTCGGGTTTTCTAAAATGAAAGTATAACTTATGATCCGTTGTGTATCACTAGTCTCTGTGACTCCCCCCTAATTTTCACAAATCTGGGCCTATCTAAAATTGTTCAGTTCTCCTTAGTGTATGCCCTTCCTGGGCTATCACTAAAATCAAAACTCCCTCAATCATTGTTCTTGCCTAAGATTTATCAGCCCTCGACATTATTTCGGTACGGTCATAACAATTCCAATTACTCTCTGTGATTCAACAGACTTTCCTCACTTTATTAATATTCCCAACTTATCTCGGGCTAGCCCCTTGCTCTTTGTTCTAATCTTAGACCTCTAATCACTTTCTGAATGAACCATCGTTCATCATTCATAAGTTATAGATAGGCGGGGTACTGAGATAACTTGATGGGTCTCACCAAATACTCATTAAAAGGTTTCTCTTCCACTTAGTCCACAGTGAGGGATTCAGTTTCCTTCTCACCCTATATTAATCTTAGGGGAATACCTCTAAAAGAATCAACCCCTAACAGATTCCTAAATAACTAGGGTCTCAATAACTTATCTGCCTATTTCCAAATTATTCCACCTCCTATCTATTTCTCCTTTGTAACTTGTAGATCTCCATCTACAATTTGATTTCAATAGAGCAACCCATCATTCTAAAGATTTCGCCTAGCTGGGTAGTTTCGTCTCTGGCTACTCACGCATCTCGTGTGCCCTCAAACACTAGTGGATTATGCTTGCCAAAGTACATAATCCACTATTGCAACTTACTTACTTCCCTTATAGGCCTTGCTCTATAATCAATCCTTAGAGGTAGGCTAGACGGGTCGGATTATTCCGGTCGCTCCTTGCCTAGGTTATTGCAACTATGCTGTGGCTGTTGTTACTGTTGCTGCTATTGCAACTTTCCTTTCTTGCTCGTGACGAGCTTGAGTTACTGGTAACTCTTACATCATTTACTGTTGTTCCTTTAATTGGTTCACCTGGAATTGGGTCGATAGGGGGCCAGTTCTATTCTCCCCCTTATATCTCGTATCTCTTAACTTCATAAGGAACAACATCACCATATAACCTCTACTTTTATATATAACCCATTCATATACACACAACAACATAGTTTCATTAGTCACAGCTTGTTATATCAAGAGTCATATAATTAATACAACTATTTAGAACCCTCCTGGAAAAGGAAAAGTGGCAGTAACAAAGTCCTTTAAGACATCCAGCATCTACTCAAAAGTACACCCATCTATCCTATGCAAATAGATGGTATGGATTCCTCTCAGAGCCATGTTTTGGAAGAGTAGATAACAGTGCCTTGCCCCATGTGTCTACATTCAGGGTCTAGCCTTCCTTGTTAACTAATATATATAATCGCTTAACCTGACAGAAGAAATCAAGGTAAACTGTGGCATACTGATCTTTATCCCTCTTGATGTACCTACCTAGGTACTTGAATTCTTTAATCAGGGCATTAATCATGTTGAACTCTTTAGGCACTGATAATGACCTCTTCCTCAGAGGTAATGTTCTACTGGGGCCTGCCTCATCGTCTTGATTTCTTAATCTAGGCACTGGCCATGAACATAATCTCTGTTGTAACTCTACCACTGGCCGTGTGCAGGACCCTACCTCATCCTCTTGTAGCTCTATTATTTGATTTGAGCCCACTACGGAATGAGTATCCTTGATTTCTCTAGGAAGTAAGCAATAGTAATATCCTAGTGGGGGAGCAAGATCATTGGAATCTTCTACCAGAGGGTGGTACTATTCTGGTTATGGTTCTTTAAGCATTCTCTGGTTAACAACCTCTACTAAGCAGTCACTTTCACAGCATGTCATCTTTCTAACTTATGTTCTTTCCCTAATAGTGCAACAAACCAAACCAACAATATAATTCAAGTAATACAGTGCAATATAATTCAAGATATCACGGGGCAATATCATGCCATACAGTACCACAGTGCACTACTAAAAGAACGTTTATTAAATGCACCTAAAACTTTTAATTCAAAGTAAACTTATCACATAATCAGAGCATATTACAATAAGCCAGAACCTTTGCTCTAATACCAAACGTGTCACACCTCCTTTATTGTCACATTATATATCAATTGGAACCACTAGGAACCATTATTCAAGTCTTAAGTATAAGAAAATTTCAATTCCACAGTTCCCATTTTTCAGATTTCTGTACACTATTCACAGCAATTTAGGCCAAATTTGAAAATTCATAACTAATTGTAGAAAAATTGAAATGGGATGGTTCCAAGTTCGATAGAAAAATTTTGATATGCTCTTTAGAAGAAAAATATTCATTAATATCTAGATCTCATACATCATTCTCAGATTTCGTTCAAAGTGGTACTGTTCATTTGGTCATTTTTTAATTTTCTATGTTTATGCCCAATTTTGGAAAGGCATAACTTTCTATACAAAAGTCCAAATTTAATGAATTACCACTTGTTTTGAAGCTAAAATGAGATCTATAAGCATGTCAAATTTCAGATCCAGATTCGTCCAATTGCTCAAAATCACGTTGGTCAAACTTTGCTCCCAAAAAGTCAACTTTTATCCCCTTTTCATACCATTCTTGCCTTTTCTTTTTCTTTTCCTTTTATCCAGCTTTTTCAATCATGCAACACATGGATAGACATAATTTCTTAGTCAATTATCCATAAATACAGTATCCTTAATCGTCAATACAATATTTCAACATCGTTTACAAGGATACATAACAACTCATAATAATTTACAAATCATAACTTCAATGACATTTAGCTTAAACTTCTTCCAATATGACTTTCAATCCTTTTCTCCTTGTCCTTGGCAACACCACTTGAGGTTCCTATCATTGTTTATACATTGGGGGGTGAGATTTCATAGAAATCTCAGTAGCAATGAATCATAATTATCATGTCAATCAAGCTTCACAAAATGTGACATGTTACAATGTATAATAATCAATTTCAAGACCATGAATAGCACATTATTCCATCAAAAAAATTAGTAAATGTTCACATTTCATATCAATATGCATTTGGCCAAAGCATATCAAATATAAAAAAGCATCCCATACCATAGTATAAATCAATCAATTCATAGAAACGTAAAGTAAGCAAGATATGCATATTAAGCAAGCAAGAAAAACAATCAAATTAGATTCAAAGCCACCTCTTTTCTACTTGAACCAATTCGGCCTCTTCAATTCCTTTGGGTTCCTTCTTGTTCTCTTGCACAATGCCTATCAATTCATGCATAAACACTAATGCTTGACATTAAACTCAATTAACCCCTTTTTCCTTGATTTTTAACATAATTATTCCCTCTTTGTTTCCATCAATCTCTTGGTCTATTCCTACACAATTTTTCGGTTAGAATCCAAATATCTAATTATATTTATAGAAATCAAACTCCTTTCTTCTCAAATAATAGTGGCCGAATAGGGGGTATTTATTTCCAAAATTTTCATTTTTGATTCTAATGATTTTAAACACTTTCCAATAACATACCCCTACACAAAAATATGTTTTAAACAATTTGAATCATCAAATCAAGCTAAAACAATTTCCTCTAGTAAGAACTACCCTTGGCCGAATTGAACATATAGAACCCTAGGTGTATTTTCTTTCAAAAATCAACCCATACACCACTTAATCATGCTTATTCCACTTGATATTTAAGGCTTCTATCCTACCCCAAACATCACATGTTCAAATCGAATATGGACAGCATCTCCCCCTTGATTTTCATGCTAAAACCTTAACCAAAACTAGTTTAAATCTTAGGGATAGCAAGGCTTGAACATACCTTGATGAATCCTTGATGAAAGTTAGATGATTCCTTGTCCAAAAGCCCTTAATCAAATTTATTTTCCAGCTCAAAAACGAAATGGGTAGCACCTCCCCTCTTTTTCCCAAATTTTCCAACATTTTCTTTTGTTTTTAAGGGGGTAATTTAGAAGCAAATAAATCTGCCACTTATTCCCCCATTTGCACGACCAAAGGCCACCTAAGGAGGGTTATTTGGCAGCCATCCCATGCAAGAAGGGTTTAGATTTGAACAAGTGTCCTTTTTCTAGAGTTTTCCAACAAGTATCCCTTAATTTTGCATTTTAATTTAATAAAAATAGAGGTACCTGGAAGCTGTCACACCCTGATAATTTTATCCTAATTGATGAATGATTTGACACTGACTAAGGTCAAGTAGTATAGTAAACTGGTAGAGGACCCAGGCTATGAGGAAAAATCAGGATAGGGACATAACGGTCATTTTTGAAAAGATCGGTCAAGAAAGGGCAGTATTGGAAATAATGTCCGAAATTCCTGAAAATTCCCAGAAAATCATGAAAAATAGAAAGGAGGGTACAGAATAATGTTTGAGGCTTAGAAGATGAATATAAGATTAAAAATAATTTATCAGGGAATTATTTGTAATTATTAGAATTTTTGGTTAATTAAGGAAAATTAGCCAATTTCCATTATTTAAAATATATAGAGGCCTCAAAAATTCAAGGAAAAATAGGGATAAATTATGTGACATATTATCCTAATTTATAAAATTACTTCCCACCTTTGGATGTACAGAGGTTAGCTTAAAGAATATTTATTACCGAATTATTATCGGTAGAATAGTGATTTTTGACAGAATAAAATTTAGAAAACTATAGAGGGAGGTAAAACTTGAGAAAAATCATGGAATACCCTTGGAATGAGGGGAATTTAATGAGGTGTTGAAATCAAAATTTTGTGATAGTAAATTGGACAGGATTGTTGGAAAATCGGACCGAAAATACACAAATAATCAGTAGATTGCATTGATTATTGGATGAGTCATTTTTTTCCAATATTAAGAGTAATATTTCGGCCAAAAATAAAGGGGGAGGACAAAGTTGGAATTTTCCAAATTGTTCAAGGGCATAAAGGGAAATAAGAGACAAAACAATAAAATAATATTTTATTTCCACATGAAAATCACATGGTGATTAGGTGTCCATCCATGTGTCAACTTCTTATGGTGTGTGCCCTAAGATTTGTCCATGTGTAAAGTAGAAAAAAATGGACGGCCAAGATCGTATCTTTTTCCCGAAGGGCATTTTTGGAATTTTGAAATATTAAAGCCTATAAATACCCCCCTTCCATGAAGAATTCGGCCAAAGTGGGTTGCATGAGAGGGAATGTTGTGTTCTTGAGTTCTAGGAGAGAGAAAGGAAGAAAGAAGAGAGAGAAAGGGAGAAAGCAAAGTTAGACACCTCTAATCGCCGATTAAGAGCTAATTAAGGTACGTTTACCTCCCTAAGTGTTAATTATTTTTAGTTAATTATTTATTTGAGGAAGATTAGGATTAATTACCTTGATTAATTATGGTTTAGTGATAGCTAAGATTAATCATGTTATTTGATTTAAGATTAGTAAGTAATTAAGGTTAGCTACCTTGATTAATCAGTAATCAGTGATTAGTTATGCTAATTGAAGGATGATTAATTAATGGTTAATCATGTTGATTAGAGAATGAATAATGGTTAATCATGTTGATTAGAGAATGATTAATGGTTAATCATGTTGATTAGAGAATGATTAATGGATAATCCATAAGGGATTAGTGACTTAATCTTAGAAGATTATGTTGTACTAATGACTATGTGAGTTGAGGACCTTAATTAAATATTGGATTAAGGATTAAGGGTTAGTGATTAACCAAGAAAGCATGATTAATTATGGATTAAGGAAGAATTCCAAGACCTTAACTGAGGATTAAGGCTTGGTCAAACCACAGTCAAAGGATTAGGAAAGGTATACAGAAATTATAAATTGAAAGGCACAAGGGTAGCATTATATTGAGGAAGAATGATATACTGGATATGGAATTTACCATACCCTTACTGTATGGTTGATAGGCAATTTGCTGGAAACCTAGGAGGATCTCAAGCAAGGAAACAAGGAGGAAACATTAAGCGTGGAATTGAGGTAGCGTGAACTTGCAATTATTGTGTTGATCTGCATTTGGTGTTTCTGCTATGTGTGTTTATGTGCCATGAGAATGTTTATGTACAAATGATGTGAACTCCTTGCAATGTATGCCTTGGCTCTTGCATGATTGAGTTGTGACCAGAATGATTATATGCTCCATGATATGATGACATGGATACAGAATGGTTATGGCATGGCATAAAGACTAGAAATGTTATTTTACTGCATGTAGCATGACATCTTATGCATGTTGACTTGATGGTTATATGTTCAATGCTACTGGAATTTCTATGAAATCTCATTCCTCCTATAACATGATATCCTAGGTGCCACTATTGCCAAGGAGAAGGGAAAGGAAATAATCATGGCTTGAGGAAGTTATAAATTATGTATTGTATTATACGGTTTTGAACCTTTCTCTTTCAAGCCATGTAAGCATACTCTGATCATGAACACATGATATGATCACCTTTTTGAATGTATATTATTGGTAGAGTAGCTTTATATGTGATTATGGTATGATTATAGTGAAAAACGAAATGCTGTTAGAATTAGTGAAAAAGGGGATAAAAATGGTCTAGATTTGACCAAACTTTGACCAACAAAGACCCTGATCAAATGGTTGACTTTTTCCCTGAAATTTGGTATGCAAATAAATCTTATTTTTCCCTTTAAAATGAGTGGTAAAACGTCACAATCAGAGCTCTGTGTAAGAAGTTATGCCTTTCCGAAGTTAGGCAAAAATCCTGAAAAATAGAAAAATGACCAAATGAACAGTGCTTTTCAAAATTAAAAACGGATGCGTTTCTGATTAAATTGGAACCTGAGGTCATTTTTCCTTGATAGATGATGTTAAGAGCTTCGAGTGAGACTTGGAACGACCTTGTTTCGATTTTTTTAGAATTAGTTATAATTTTCCAAAGTTACGCCAAGTTTAAGGTTACAATGAATAGTAATGCGGGAAAAGAATTTTTCAAATTCAGGTTTTTCAACCCAGTAACCTTAAATTGCGCTTCCGAATGTCTTAACTTGGCACAATATAAGGTCGTAAACGTAAGGTGTTACAGAAGCTGCATGAAATTGGGCCCTTATTGGCCTCAATGTGAGCCCCACAAATGGTTTGGGCTGGTTCAAAGAGATGGCCCATAATCCAAATCAAAATCCCAAACAAATTTGAAACTTTATTGGTTACTATTTACTAGCAGCATTTCATAATTTTTTAAGACCTCTAAAAATTTATTTCTCTTTATGATAACTCACCTTTTAATATGAGAACATGATCTGAAAATTTTCAGAATTTTTTGCCACCTCTAGTATTTATTTTGAATTTTTCCTGACTAGACCTCTATCTATAAATCTGCAGGAAAATAAATTCCCTAAAATTAATTCCTAAGCTTTCAAGGCCTAAAACCAATTTTATAAATTCAAAAAAGTATTTATATGGTTTATTGACATTTTTTCCAAATTTATTGAGGCCTATAACTAATTAAAATAATTATTTTTCTTTGATTTTCTAATATTTTCCTGAAAAACCTCAAATTACGGGAAATTCCGTAACAAGTCATTTTCACAATAATTTCACCTTTCGGGCCTCAACCAAACTTCCCAAACCTCTAGCTTATAATTCTCCCATTTTTCAAGAATTTTCTAGAATTTTTCTTAATTTTTCCTGTTTTGCCCTTCCTAGACTACTAAATTTGAAAATGCCGATTCGAATCCTTTTTGGGTTTCACACCATGCTTAGTTTTCCTAGCCAATCTTATTTCCCTATTGGCTCTTAGCCAAATTTTCATCCCTTCTATCAATGCTAAGTTTGGCAAGATGTGACATTCTTCTTGTTGATCAATGATTATTACAATATCGGGTAACCCCGTCATATATTTAATGCCACCCATATATGTTTCCAAGCAAGATAAAAAGTTGCCGCTAAAATGATGCCCAAGAAGAATTGGCTTTATCGATGCCACATCATCACCGCAAGGTGTCACATCATCACCACTGAGGCCCAACCTCATCACAAACCGGGTACCATGTCATCACTACCCACCTCCACATCATTGTCATATCACTCCTCCTTGCCACGTCACCGCCCAAATATTTTCACCTTAAATGTATCTTTTTCAAGGTTCAAACTCGTGACCACCTCTTTTCATGTATAATCTTCTTGTCGTTGAGTTGGATTGAATTTGTTTATTACTATTGTAAAATAAAATATATATTATTATATTACACTTTCAGCAGCAATATTAGAAGGTTGCCGCTAAAAGTGAACCCTTCAGTGATTACATCACCACTGAAGGTCATATATTCAATGGCGACACAATAAGTCGCAGCTGAAAGTCTACTTTCAGCGGTGACATTTTTGTTGCCAATGTTGCCGCTAAAAGTCTTACTTTTAGTGATGACTTTTTAGTGGCACCACTAAAAGTGGACTTTCAGCCCGAAAGTTATCACCTAAAGTCTTTTTTTGTAGTAAGTTAGCACGACATGGCAGGAGAAGTTGGGGATGTTAGTAGTGGTTCAAGGGAAAAAAAACCATTGCTAATGAAAAACAACTCAATTTTCTAGTAGTTCTAATAGAATCACTACAAATTCGCAACACATTTGCATCTATGTGATTTGTGCATATTATAAATACCCCCTTCCCTTATTTCTTGAGTTTATATATTAAATTGTACTAAAATTTTATGAAACTCAAAATGATAGAACTGCGATTTTCGCATTTGCAGATATTAGTAGGCGTGTCGCATAGTTACTATAAATATCCCTTTCCCTATTTCTCTTATGCTCTTCTCCATTTTCATCTTTCTCCTCCGTCTCTTCTCTTCTCATTCTACACTCTATTTAGCCTCAATGCTTCCCTAGAGTTAGTTTTTTTTTTTTTCCTTTTTCATTTTCATCCTTATTTACATTTATTTCATACACATATTGTTGTAACTTTTTTTTCTGTAGACTTATACCACTGATACCACAAGAGAATCCTTTCTCTTTCTATTTATTAAACATTTTTACTACTCCTTTATATAAATATCTATTTGAAAAAGAATTTCACACACTTAAATAGTTTTTTAAGCAAAACGTATTTAAATAATTAAATTATAATTTTATTACATAAATAAGTAACAAAGTGGACAAATACAAATAAAATTTTAACAATATTTTCTAAATATTTAATGATATAACAATTTTTTCAATACCTGATAAATAAAAATAAAATTAGTTAGAAAATAATAATAATTCATTGCATTCGTACCTGTTATAGAAATTGCTGCAAATTAAAAAGGAAAAAACTCTAGAGCTACATTTGTGGCGATTCATATACAAATTTAAAAGAGAATCATTTCAAATATTGTACTTTTCTGAGACCTCTAACACGTATTTGTAGTGGTTTTTAACACCTTTTTGCAGTGGTTGTTAAAAACTGCTAGTAAATTTAGTACTCTCTATGTCTCTTCTTATAAGCGATAATTATCATTCCCTTTTTGTCCCTAAATATAAGCAATATTTACAACTTGTTTAAAAAATTTTATAGCAAATTTCCGAGTTTACCCCATTAATTACTTATTTTAATGCTCAATATATTTATCATCTCATTTTTGAAACCATCATCTCTCTCCATCCTATATTCTCTCTTTTAGAATTTTCTTTATTATACTAATTTTCTTATCCTCTTTCTTATACTCTCCCCCCATAAATAAGGATATTTTGTAGAAAGAACTTTCAATTTCTACCCATTTATTATCTTCTTTTTTTTTTTTATCTATGTAATGGAGTCCAAGGTTACTCATAAAAAGAGATGGAGGGAGTATGAAATAAATTATTATCATCTTATAATAAAAATCAAAATTTCAAAACTTTTAAATACCAATGGATTACCAATAGGATTAATTTCATCTATAAAATTCATGGCTAATTCCGTATGTAAATTAATTTTTTGATGAAATTAGCCACGAAAAAAATTTAGTTGGTAATTTTCATCAGAAATCCATGACAAATTCTGTCAGTAAATTTACTGACACAATTTCTGTTAGAAATTATCGATAGAATTTTTTTTATCGGTAATTCTATTAGTAATTGGATGTTTTCTTGGTAGTGTAAGTTTCTCATTAGTTATTGCTTTTTTTAATGCGATGATGCTTGCTTAATTTGAATTCACTTTTCCATACTAGTGGATGGCCAACTCTAGTGTATGATTTGGGTGTTGCAGTTTGCCTTTGGAAGAAGGGAATTGCATTTAGAAATTTGGTCAAGCAGCTTTAAGGATTATAGTTTTTCAATTTTTCCATTTTGTGAGATAGAATGATGCTAAAGGGCCCTAAGTCATCATGATAAAGCTTGTATGTGCTTATTTGAATCTCAAATTTTCATATAAGGCATCATAGAATGAAGTTAGAATATGCGTATAGGTGCATTTAAAGACACTTATATCTAAGTAATAGCCTTGATTCTAAAGTTTAAATTAAGCTCAATAACCAGGAGAAATTGAATCGCAAAGTGTAAAGGGGATTATAATTCTTAGAGCGTCACTTAATTGCTTGCCTTCCCTGTGAGTTAATCTTTTAATCTCATTGCTTTTAATTGCACTTGAATGTGCTTCTTTTGACAATTCACTCGTAAATTGATTAGTTTAATTAAGATGAAATGGAATTTAGTTTGTGCCTAATCTCTTTAATTTTAGTTATTTGGGGAACGATCTTGATTCCCTTATACGTTGTTTGATATTAAAATAAAGGACATTAAGCCGCAGAATATGGACATTATTAGTTCGAAATCTACTTTCTTTCTTTCTTTCTTTTTCTTTTTTTGGGTAACTCAAATTATGTTAAGTTACTTTAGACTCGAGATTAATTTCTATCAAATTGAGAGTGTTAAAGTTAAAGTCTTCCTAACATGTGTGCCTTTTTTGGATTTGAACTTGTAATATTCTATTTACAGAAGTGAGATTATTTATTATATCAACCAACAACTTGTTAGTCAAAATCTACCTTCTATTATCTAGTAATCTATAAATTGGCAGTGAAAGCCATACCTAAACTTACTTTTCGGACCATATGATTTTGTTAGCTTTGTTTAATTATTAATTTGAGTGATTGATTAATATGACCCTGAATTATTTCAAGTTAAAATCAAATATTGGATAATAATATTAATATAACTATATTACTTTATGTTTTTTATGATAGCTCTTTTAATTAGTAACATATCCCAGGCAACACTTGTCAATTGTATGTAATTATATAATATGTCTGATTCTTAATATAAGACACAATCAACTAATTTATAAGGATTACAAAAAGTTAAATAAAAAATATATATTTATTTTTAATGATACACATAATTATTTTAAAGAGATCTTATAACATATGTTATAATTAAGTTATTCTTTAACTTTGTTAATCTCTTCAAATTAGTCAACCGGATCTTATATTAAGAATTAAATGTAGTATATTATGAGATTATGCCGTCAAAATGTACATTAATCTAATAAGACTACATGATACGCACGTAAAGGCACTGAAATTTTTATTTTAATTATAAAGTATTTCTTATTTCATTAACATATAAAAAGCAAAATGATATTATTATATATATGTCATCCATGTTTAACCGACTTAATTGAATCAAACTTTTTGTCATCGAATGTATGTTTACTTCTTAAGAAAGCCTCCAAAGTAAACGTTCTTGAACTATTTTTACGATGTGCATACTATTCGTTAGCCGTTAGTACAACTCATTACTTAATTAGTCAGAAAAATACTGTTTATACATAAATACAATATTCATTTATGAGGCATATGTATCCAGCTGGGCTAAGAGATGTTTATTCCCTCACATACGGTCCATTTCTTGACCAAGAGAAGTATATACACTTAATGATAGAAGAAAAATAAAATAAAACATTAATGTTAAATTTACTTGCGGAAATTTGCAATGCCTAACTGTTTTGTCCTGTAGGGCCAAGCACAGGTATAAAAGGGTTTGTTGTGCTACTCTTCCAGAACAAAGCATTTTGCATAATATGATCGAAGGATCTAAAATGGCGAGGTCTTTGCCTCTATGTTGTTACGTCATCTTATTATGCTTTATAGTAAGCGGGGTGATTGCTCAGGAACAACACCCACAACCACAGCGGACCCTGCCACCGCCTCGGCCACGAACTCCCTCTCGTCCTACACGACCTAATAACCCCCCGCCACCACCCCCACGAACTCCCTCTCGTCCTACGCAGCCTAATAACCCCCGGCCACCACCCCCACGAACTCCCTCTCGTCCTATGCAGCCTAATAACCCCCGGCCACCACCCCTACAAACTCCTTCCCGTCCTACGCGACCTAATAACCGCTCACCGCCACCACCGCCTTCACTACTAACACCGCCAAATATTTTATCACCTAGGTCGCCACCTTTACATTCTCCATCTCCATCGCTTTCTTCACCACAGTCTTTCTCTCCTACTACATTACCACCATATCCTTTGCCACCAAAATCGTTTGGCAACACACCTCCTCCTTTTGTATCATCAGTTTCTCCTTCACCAACTCCTTCAAATTCAATTGGCGCTTCACCTCATCTTTCTTTATCACAAACCCCATCTCCTTCTCCCTTATCAGCCTCTAAACCACTTGTTCTCCCTTCGCCTTCACCTTTAAATGCTAATAATAACTCCCCACCTTCGAGTTCATCACCAAGTCCATCTCCTTCACCATCGCCTTCAACAAAAACTCAATTATCTCCTTCTCCTTCACCCTCAATGCCAATTGTAGCCCTGCGTCCTTCCATATCATCATCTTTTCCTCCTTCCCCTTCACCATCATTTGCCATAAATTCCTTACGTCCCAGTTCTTCGCAAACACCATCTCCTTCTCCTTCTCCTTCACCTTCACCAAAACCAACTATATTTGCACCTCGTCCTTCTCAATTGTTACCTTTATCTCCTTCTCCTTCCTCATTACTTTCTCCGAGCAATCGTTCTCCACCAATTAAATCAAGCCCATCACTATCACCATCTCCTTCACTGCAAAGTCCATCATCTCCACCAATCCCTAAAAGTACGCCGCCTCCCCCATCAACATCCACACCTCCACCACCTAGCCCAAGAATTTCATCACCACCTCCTCCATCAACACCTAAACCCCCTCCACTAAATGCTCCACCTCCACCTTCCCAACACATAATATGCATCACAATTTTTGGCCATCGAATTTGCCTCTGATCAAATCCAACATCACCCAGTTCTATATGTATGCTCTAAACCTTAGTTTCACTATATATCACTTTCTTTCATTATGCACTAGTCCTCCTTTGTCTATGATCTACCAAACACAAAGTCAAATATCCCATGAAGCATATTTACATCTCAATGGTCATTCCCATCTTATCATTTCTGATCATACCATAATATATTACCATACAATAATACCTATACCTACCTTACAATATTATGTTACTGTGTAATAATGTGCTATGAATAAATGAAGTTTTATATTATGCTATGTTTGTCCGATGTAATCTGAATTTGAATAATATATCCATTTACAGCATAGTATTTTGCTTTTAAGATTGTTTTGGCTTGTTTTAATTTTTATATGGGAAAATGACAGAAAAATTATTGTTTTGGATTTGGAAATCCCAAAAAGTCACTTGAAGAGAAGAAACTTCCTTTTAGTTACGAACGACCAAATGGGAATTTTATAATTTGATAGAATGATCATATTACCTTTATGAACTTAAAAAAAAAAAATCTTAAGTCCCCCTGTCACACCGGCAAGCCGCCGAAACTCTATTATGCTTACTAAAAACATTACGCTTTCGTATTGACAATTTTTCATAGTTAACATTACAAACTATCTTTCATAATTGGGGGAAAATCTCAATTATGCTTCCCAGTTAATTATATTAAGATTAAGGAAAATCAGCTCATTATAGAAAACACTTAAATACCTTGAACTTAGAATATATAGAATTTCTCATTATTGTTTATAGTCTGTATTAAAACATAAACTTTTTGGATACATTTGTTTTAACAAAATTTACAAGCTTCCGGTGGAAATTTTGATAGAATTTCCTGTGAAAGCGGGACCTTTCAAAAATTCTAGCAACTACACAGTACGGTATAGTCAAGAGGAGCCCTCCATGCCAACTAATAACCACAATATATTCACAAGAACGAATACTATATACACATCTAGCCTACATGGAGCACCTAATAATTACAAAACTAAATACATAAGTTTAAACTTACAATATTGATTAGAAGTTGTCCATAACGAATCAACAAGCTTTTGACTTAACAATATATAATACAGCCCCGTATTGATTATTTGCCGGAGGTGTTGGGTTAGCTACAGTATTTGAGGCCAAAAATATTTTCTAATGAATAATATCTTGTTTAGAAATTAATGAAATACCAAAAGAAATAAATTTAGCAGATATATGAGTTTGTATACTAAAGACATGAAAATTATGTTCAACTTCTAAAGTGAACAATCATGAAAACAAATGAAATTATATAAAAAGATTATTAAATGAACAAACTTAAATAAATGTAACAAGTTGTTTATAAAAATCGATTCATAAAAATTGAAAAACTCATTTTTCAGGTAGGATTTTAATTGCATGTATAATGGATTGCAACAAGCATGGACACACAATCCATGAGGATACAAGATCAATCAAGTGTGAACTATGAAAGCAAGCATGGGCACATATATCTCATAGTGATAAACGTAACCCAGTCATAAAAACAAGTGTGAGAATGATGCCTATAAATATCAAATGTGAGTATTATGGTCACAAATAATCTAGTTATATCTTAAGTATTGATGCTCCTACTGTTAACAACTAGCGTTATGTTCTATACTTAATCCTTTCAAAAATGTTTTAAAGCATGCACTACAAAAAATTTGACTTTCAGCGGCGACAAATATCGCCGCTGAAAGTCCAAAAGTCACCGCTGAAAAGCTTCAGCGGTGACATTCTGTCACCACTAGGTCGTTGCCGTAGCGGCCGTGGCTGAAACTTATCAGCGGCGACTTTTTGTCGCCGCTGAAAGGTGATGAGTTTGCCACCCAGATAGGTCGCCACTAAAACATAAGAATCGGCGGCGACTAATGTCGCCGCTGAAGCCTGTTTCAGCGACAACTTAAATGTCGCTGCTGATTATATTTTCAGCGGCGACCATAATGTCACCGCTGATTACCTTTTTTTTATTTTAATTATTTTTATAATATATTAATTATGCAAAAAATTTTATTTATATTCTTGATAAATATTATCAAAAGGTTTAATAAAAATAAAGTAATTAACACACAAATATAGTGTATTAAATAATAAGATTTATAACCATCAAAGTGTTTTTATGTCTTTAACTAAAAAAAATTGTTCAATTAAAAGATACATTACATAATGCAAAAGAAAAATTACGTAGAGGGACCAATACTAGGGACGCTAGAAGTAGGGGTATCTGCAGGAGCATTTAACTGCATCTTTTGCATGAAAGTAGTGAGCTGAGCTTGTATTCTCTGTTCCATCAATTGCTCCATCCTTTGTTCAAGTTGTGTACGCTCTGCTTCCATCTTTGCTCGCTTTGCTGCACGTTCTGCTTCCATCCTCTCTCGCTCTACGGCACGTTTTACTTCCATCCTCTCTTGCTCTACAGCAAGATTTGCTTCCATCTTTTCTCACTCCTCCTGAAATCTTCTTTCAAACTCTTCATACAATTGGGTGCGTACGTTCTCAAGTGAATCACTAGATTGAGTGTGAAGTCTCTTCCTTCAAGGCTCTGCTCCATAACCTTTTCCTCTAACATATCCTGACCTCTCACCAAGAGCAGTTGTTAATATCTCATCAGAGGTCATTCGAGCATCACTCTCTAAGGATTACTGCTGAACGAGCTCATGCATGCGATCCTATAGTTACAAATTACAAATTACATTAATGAAAAAATATAATTATTTAATTAAATATAAAGGACAAATATTATGTATACATGAATCTCTTCAGATCGGGGATCCACCTACTCTAACTAGCCATCTGCGGTCTTCCTAGTACGTGTTATCTCCCAAACCTGATCTGGGGGAGCAGGCTGTCCAGTGGTAGGGTCTCTCTATAAAGCATAATATACAAAAATAACAAATCTTGAAAAATAAAAAAAATGGATAAGAAAAATAAAGTGCAGTGAAGAGGCAACTTACTACAGAGAACTCAACCACCGCAAATGATCAGGGACCACATGTATGCTTTGTTACTTGTTTTGCTCGGTTTTGTGTGTTTCTAGCACTTCTGTTCTACATCAAATTTGAGTAAGTACTAAGTATGTTGAATGATATAATTATATTATCCATTTAAATAGTTAGTATTTAGTAAGATACCTTAAATGGATCTGACTGAAAATATGTCAATAACCACTCCCAATCTTCAAAACTTACAGTTTGAGGTGGATTTGCCAACCTTTCTTCATCAGTGTCAAATTTCTTATAGTGGGTATGCAAGTTGGTCTTCCAATTTCTAAAAGCATTTTGCAATGTAGTCACTATCATTTTTTGGAACTTCTCTTCATCTGTTGCAACAGCATGTTGAAATTTTTCCTAAAATAAAAATCAATATCAGCATAAGTACTTGTTTTGAAAGCATAAATAAACCAAGATATATATTTACTAAACATAAATTGTACCTTCACTTTTAAAATCATGACATCAATATAATTTGTGTAAACATTCTTCCATTCAGCACAATCCTTCAAAGATATTGTGGTTCTAATAACATAACCACAATAATTAGCTAGCTCTCTTGCTCCTCGCCCTACTGCTCTTGTCATGTCATCTGTGAAAGTAAGCTCAATCTTTCCTCCAAATTTAGTCATTAAGTCCACATTGAGCGACTTATAAACTCCTCTACCTTTCTTAATTATATTAGAAGAGCCTATCATTCAGGTGAACAAATAATACAGTCAAAAGTATGTGATGCTAATTAGTTACTTGTATTATATAAAAGTAAAGAAAATTTACCTACACTACTGTTTTGAGTAGGGGGAGAGTCGACAGGCAATTCCTCAAATTGTACTTGGAGCGGTCGAGGTGAAATGATATGTATAATTGCAAGGGTAGAGCTAATACCTCCACTACTTGTGCTGCCATGTTGTGTGAAGGAAGAGCTTCTCCCACCTCGTCCTCTCTTTAGCCTTGACATATCCTGCAATAATGTACAAAATTTAGATTGTTTTTTATGTTAATAAAACTACTCTTTATGAAGATAGTACATATTAACAAAAATTACAAAATCTAACTTGTCAAGAATATATTAGTAAAAACTACCATTTATAAGGATTGTAGTTTCATTCTGTTGAGTCCTTTGTGGTACTGTCACTTGTATCATCATCTTCTATTTCACCTTCAATGTCACTTTCTTCTTCAGTATCACTATCATTACCATCAAGCACATCTTCTTCATCACTATCTTCATGAACTAGTGAATTAGATTCACTATCATCAATAAATCCAGTCTCCATAGTATGAATATTACTTCTTTGTGATGGTTCTCCTACTTGAATAAAGGTTTGGGGTTGTACATCATCTCCACACAAGTCAATAAAGATATCATGATGTATAAGACTTGCATTTAAATCAACCACCAATTGTTGATAAGGCTCTTCATCAACCATTGCAATATTAATACCACTACCAACATTAACATTCTCAATTGGCATATTGAACAAGTCACGTGGATTCGTTTTGACAACAACAATCCAACTCGATTCAACAATATCATCCACATAAAAAACTTGCTCTTCTTGAGATGCTAAAATAAATGGTTCATTAGTTTGTAATGAACATTGAGTGTTGATACTTGTGAACCCATACTTATCCACCTTATATCCTTTGCCATAGTTAGCGACATCCCACCAGTGACACTTAAACAAGTATAATTTTTTATTCTCTATGTAAGATAACTCATAAATATTCTCTAACACACCATAATATTCTTTATTAGCATTAGTGTCATCACCCTTGGCCATGACTCCATCATTTTGAGTTATTTTTCCTATTGCCTGATCTTTTGCATGAAAGCGAAATCTATTGCCTATAAACATAGAGTAACGATTGACCACTCTCGATGGACCAATTGATAAACTTTTGAGTTCAGGACTTATAAAGCCTTGTGTGGACAATGTTATCACCTATTAAAGAAGAACCATTCCTTAAATATGCATTAATATTATTAATATAAACTTCAAAGCTCAAAGTCTAGAACTTACCCGTGAATGAAACCAATTAGGAAACTCTTTATATTGCTCTTGCTCACTCATTAATCCCCGAGCTTCAAGTTCTCTCCTATGTTCCCTACATGTTTTTACACAAGTGAGAAAAATATAAATTATAACAAATTCATTCTTGTTAAGTTAAGTTGACGTACTCTATGAATGGCCAAGTTTCTTCACAATTTTGTAGCACAGACATTCTTGCCTGACAATACTCTTCATAAGAAAGAGAGACTGACTCAAAATGTCCTTTAGGTTCACCACTTTTCTTGAACACTGAAAGCTCATTACTGATATTATTATCATTAATGTCATCATTCTGATGCTGCACATTAAATTTAGTAGGAATGTCTTTCAAGTATCGTGAACAAAAAGTTAGACTTTCATCTGCCAAATATCCTTCTGCAATTGATCCTTTAGGTTGGGCCTTATTGCCAACATATGACTTGAGAGTTCGCAAATACCTACAACCAAAAGCCGAGCCTTATTGAATGGTTTTAAATGATAGATTATAAATATAATTGTAAAGTAACCTTATTAAAGAAAATTACCTTTCTATGGGGTACATCCAACGATACTGAACTGGCCCACCAACTTTTGCCTCTCCCGCCAAGTGTATAGGCAAGTGAACCATTACGTCAAAAAAGGCAGGTGGGAATATGGTCTCTAACTTGCACAAAGTTATTTCTATTTGACTTTGAAGTTTGTCAAGTTCTTCACATGTTAAACACTTTGAACAAAGATTTTTAAAAAATCTTCCCAATTGTATTATTGGTTCACATACTCAGGGACGCAGTAATCCACGTATTGCAATTGGAAATATTTCCTGTAATAGCACATGGTGATCATGACACTTCAAACCAAATATTTTTCGCTCGTGAATGTTGACACACCTTGAGATATTAGATGTAAAAGCATCAGATACTTTTAAGTTAGCCAAGAATTTGCAAAGGGATTGTTTCTTTTCAGAGGATAATGTATAAGGAGCAGGAGGCTTATAAACATCATTACCATTTTTAATTAGGTACAAATTACTCCTAATACCCAAATCCACCAGATCATACCTACTTTTTAATGTGTCCTTTGTCTTTCCAAGTAAATCCATCACTGTCGATACAAGATTATCAGAAACATTTCTTTCTATATGCATCACATCAAGATTATATCGTATCAATAAATTTTTCCAATAAGGCAATTGGAAAAAAATGCTTCTTTTCCTCCAATTATAAGCCTTACTATCTGTAGGGCGCTTTTGTTTTTGGTCTTTTCCAAATGATATATTACCCAATTGTTCTAATTGCATAAGTGCTTCATCTCCAGTTAATGGAATTGGTGGAGCTCTGAGTTCTTCTTTTCCATCAAATGAGTTTGCATCTTTGCGCCATGGGTGATTTTGTGGAAGAAAGCGCCTATGACCCATATAAGATAACTTGCTCCTTAATGAAATGCAATGTGTGTCTTTGTGACAACAAGGGCATGCAAACTTGACTTTAGTTGACCATCCTAAAAGATTTTCATATGCGGGAAAATCGTTTATTGTCCACAACACTGCTGCATACATAATAAAATTTGATTGAGAAAATGCATCATATGTTTGTACCCCTACTTCCCACAATTGTTTTAGCTCCTCAATCATTGGTTGTAAGTAAACATCTATTTCATTACCTGGACACTTTGGACCAGGAATAAGAAGTGTCATCATAAAGTATGGGCTTTTCATGCAAAGCTATGGTGGCAAATTATATGGTACAAAAGCTACAGGCCAAATGCTATGATTGGCACTTATATTCCCAAAAGGTTGAAATCCATCACTTGCCAAACCTAATCTAACACTTCTTAGATCAGTAGAAAAGCTAGGGTATTGTTGGTCAAAGTGTTGCCAAGCAAGAGAGTCAGCTGGATGTCTCAATACACAATCATTTGTGTGCTTCTCCTTATGCCACCTCATTTCTTTAGTAGTGTCTCTTGCCATATAAAGCCTTTATAACCTAGGTGTTATTGGAAAATGCCTTAAGACTTTCTGGGCAATTTTTTTTCCTTTTTGCCTATTCAACTTCCATCTAGGTATCTTGCACTTAGGACATGATTCTTCATTTGCATGTTCCCCCCAGTATAATATGCAATAATTTCCACAAGCATCAATTTTATTGTAATCTAAACCCAAATCACGAATTATCTTCTTAGCTTCATAGAATGAGTTTGACACTAAAGCCCCTTCTGGAAGAACATCTTTCAATAGGGCCAACAATGCATCCATAGATATATTGCTCCAATGGTTAAGACACTTTAATTGAAGCAATTTTACAATAAAAGACAATTTTGACATCTTCTCACAACCTGGATAAAGTTCTGTCTCTGCATCCTTTAATAAGTCATAGAACCTTTTGGCATGCACATTAGGCTCTTCATTCTCATTTAATTCATTGTTCATATCATTCATAGAAGGGACATTATATGCATCACATACCATCCTTGTAAGGTTCTCCTCATAAGTATCATGTTCTGCTGCTGTACTTGAAGTCTCACAATTACTTTGACATCTAATAATTTCCCCATGCAAGTCCCACACCTTATAACTATCCCAAAAACCTTTACTCAATAAGTCAACCCTGACATCTCTTCTCGCTTTGAATATGACATTCATACATTTTTTACAAGGACATTGTATTTTGCTTGTCATTCCATTCTGAGTAAAAGCCCATTCGAGAAAACCATCTACTCCTTTAATATATGTTAGGTTGCCTCTGTCTTTAATATCTAACCAACTTTTATCCATTTCTATTTCGTAAAAGTTGAAGATTAATATAAGATAAGAAAAAACAATAAATATTAAAGTGCAAGAAATAAATAGAAATGAATAAGTTTGAGTTGACCAAGAAAAGAAAATTATATATGATATATATATATGTATCTTACTTCTAAAAAGCTGATTCTCTAAGCTATCTTTGGGCAGATATTCGTAGATCAAAAAGCCTATGTTATTCTTCACAGCAATATCCAATCAGTTTCACGAGGTGTGAGTGTCTTAGTTGGCCCAAAAAAACAGCTTCTACCTGCAATTTGATTTTTAACAGAAAATATTCAAAACATCATTTTTAAAGAAGCAACACAATATAGATAGCATGGCTTAATTCATTTTTATATAGATAGCAACACAATATATATTCATGCTTTTTGTAGCTTTCATTAATTTCCTTACCTATGAAGTATGAATATATATTTGTATTGTAGTAAACCCTCAATGCTCAGTCAATTAAGTTTTAATTCAGAATGCTGTTTTCTTTCTCTCTTTCTTTGTTTCTCTCTCAGGAATTGTATGAAAATCACAAGATCCAAATTAATGCGCCCAGAATATGTTTGCAAAAAATGGACTGAGTCATGGAACACGATACAAGGTAATGGAAAATGTGCTGGCCACTTGTTAAAGCGGTAAGATCCTTGACACACAAAGGATATATATGGTTTAAAAGTAGCCAAGAATATTGACACAAAATATAACTATTTTTTTTTAGAGAAAATAGTTATCTTTTATTTTCACTGGCATATATAACACGCCATATATATATATTATCCGTGCCAGAAGAGGCACGGCAAAAGTTTGACATATCTATATCACACAACAATAGCACTAGAATAATGAGGGAGAAAATGATAGAGGAAGAAGCTGCGAATGAGGAATTCGTCACACGATATGATATGGACAGAGATAGCGATCAAAGAAACTATTTATAAGCACATAAGAAGCATAGGGGATCAGACTTAATTAATCATTGCTGATCTCTAACTAGCCAGAGTCAATATATAGTTATATATAAATATGAATGTATGAGGACAGAAATAATCATAAAATGAAAGATGGAGATGTGCAGAAAATTAAGGTCTTAACTCCTAAGAAATAATCAGATAAAAAAAAACCCCCAAGCAATAAAACAAGTAAAATAAGGACAAGAATTGAAGGAGGTAATAAAGTCAGCAGTAACAATTTGCCAATTTGAAAGGTTTGGTGAATACAGTTGAAAAATGGTTTGGTGAACGAAACATTCTGGCATTGCCTTCTTTAGTAGCAATATGGCAATACCTGTTCTGCTCCTTCCTTTTCTATAATTCCATCACCTCTGTCCTTTGATCTAGGTTTATTCCTGAATAAGTATGGTGTATAGCATTGACGGACTGGAAAGGAGCTGATGAAAGTGGATCCGTTTGTGAAGGGGAAGGAAAGTGGCGTCGAGTCTTAAGGGGAAATTGGGTGTGTTGGAGCAGGAGACAGGGCAGAGAGAAAAAGCTAGATGCAAATACAATCTTGTGGATGCCCTAAACCTCAAAGTCGTTGTCGCATTTGTTGCCTGACCTCACAAACCCTCTTTGGCTTTGGTTTTTACAGTGTGACATATAGTTACTGATAGCAGGGTTCTTTTTGCATCGTAGTTTTGAATCTAGTTAGAAAATATTTTCTTCTTTCAGTAAACAACACATACACATGACAGCCATTAAATCTAGGGGATTTCAAAAAAAAAAACACACAATCAATCATAGCAAACCAAAGGAAAAACGGATCTCAAAATGCAAAACAGGAAAGGGGAAAAAAATACAGCACCACAAGACTTCAAGCGAAGAAGAAGATCAGCGCACTTACATGGATGATAGCAAGAAAGAATGCTGGAAGTGATGGACTAAACATAGATGGACGCTGGAATAAGTTAGACGCTCGAAGCTTTTCTGCGCGGCACTGGTGAGAGGGAAAAGTAAACTTTTCAGAAGATTAGGACGGGTTAAATTGTTTTGTGTTGCAAAATGAGAAACTTTATATATAAAAGCAATACGCCAGCCTTGCCAAAAACACGCGTGGCTTCATTGGCAGGGGGAGTATTAACTTTTACCAGGTCCCCTGTTTGAACTAGCCAGATAACAATTTAATTATTTTTAACCTTTTTGAGCCAAAATGAATGTGTGAAAAATGGGCATTTGTCAGACTCGAACACGAGACCTCTAGATTGGAATAAGCAAGCGTGGCCAGCCAGGCCAATGAATTTGATTGAAACTGTCAAGCAATAGAAAATATATATACATATAATATGCAACCGTATATGTTTTACAAAATTTAATTAATCACATTTTAAATAAAAAATATAAATAGTAATAATATTTAATTAACTATATACATGATTTTATTATCTATATCTCTCACACATTTTTAATTAATTATATTATCTCCTTTAATAATTTTATTTCTCAATCCTCTCATACATATGTTCATCATCAAATATTATTATGTCAATTAAGTATGCTCACACTAATTTAATTATAATAATCTCTCTCATATATTTAATTATGTTATCTCTTTCAATTATAATATCCTTCTCTCTCTCACACATACACACTATCTCTCTTCCAATAATATTTACATCTACCTCTCACGCACACTCTATCCTTCACTACTTACCCCATCACTCAAACTTGCATACTTTCTCATGCATGCCTCCATCTCATTTCTCTCCCATGCATAATGTTTTTCTATTCCA
Source organism: Neltuma alba (assembly GCF_004799145.2). Taxonomy (NCBI): domain Eukaryota; kingdom Viridiplantae; phylum Streptophyta; class Magnoliopsida; order Fabales; family Fabaceae; genus Neltuma; species Neltuma alba. The sequence continues at coordinate 329,804 of NW_021635786.1, forward strand.
TCTCTCAAACATTTGGATATGGTATATGTGTGTTAAACACACTCCAAACTTTCTTCCTCTCCCTTTCTCTCTCAAACACCACAGTATCTTTCTTTTAGTCTCTCTCTAACACAAAAATACATAAAAAAACATTAATTATCAAAGTTACTTAATTACACAAATAAAAGATTATAATATAAAATTTTTACAAAAAATAAAAAATGATAAAAAATGTCAAAAACTTTCAGCGGCGACAATCTGTCGCCACTAAAAGCTGTTTCAGTGGCGACAGAAAGTGTCGCCACTGAAAGAAAATTCAAAGGTGACAAAAGTTGCTGCTAAAAGAAGCTTCAGTGGCGACAAAAAGTGTCGCCACTGAAAGAAGATTCAGCGGTGACTTGAATTATCGCCGCTGAAAGTGTACACTTTCAGCAGCGAACATTCAAGTCGTCGCCGTAGTGTATACTTTTGGCGGTGACAAATTTTGTAGCCACTGAAAGTTACAGCTACAGTCGCGACAATAATAAGTGGCCGCCATAACTATCACTTTTGTCACTGCAGAAAGGCCTGACTTTTAGTAGCGACACTTCTTGTCACCGCTGAAAGTCATATTTTTAGCGGTGACTTCTTTTGTCGCCACTGAAAGTCATCGCTGAAAGTCCAGTTTTTTGTAGTGATGCCTGGAATCAAATTACCATCATTCAATTAAATGATATCTCAAATTAAAAATTACAAATGATATCTCAAGTTTTTTTTTTAAGCAATTCCACATCTATGCCACCTCCACTACAAAATCCTGAAGGTTTATCACCTACATCTTCCACAGCTATGCCTCTCTAGCACCAACTTTGAGAGGTTCAACTCTTCCTCCTTCAACATCTATAGCCCCTCGACTGCCAAAACAAGAGGTACACCTCCTCCCCTGTCCACACCTATGACTCCTCCATCACCAAGCTTAAGAGGTTCGCCTCCTTCCCCATCAATGCCATGTGCACCTCCAGGCCCTAGAGGTTCATCATCTTCACTATTGATATCCTCGCCCCCAACAACACCAACACTGAGAGATTTAACTCCACCCCTGTCAATATATATGCCTCCCCCACCGTCAAAAGTGAAAGGTACAACTCCTCCTTTCTAACACCAAGCTCTAGATGTTCACTGCCTTCCCTATCCCTCTCTACCCTAGCTCATCCACCTAGCACAACAAGTTCACCACCTCCCTAACCCATATTTGTGCTACTTCCATTGACAAGCCCAAGACATTCACCTCTTTGCCCTAAAATCTCATATCCTATTAATTTTAATCTATTAAATGAGAAATTTAGAACCGATCAAGGGCCAGATGAAATAGTAGAGGTAGAAATAAAACAACTTTTGAAGTGAACCTCGGGTAGAGATAAGACTTTTATTTTAAAAAGTTTCAGTTAAGGAACGACGGTAATAGAAATTATGCTCAAAATTTCTAAAAAATTTTGAAAATTCATGAAAAATAGAATAAAGTGTCTAGAATAATATTTGAGGTCTAAAAGGTGAAAATAGGATAAAAATAATTTACTAGAGAACTTTCTGTAATTATAGGCATTTTTAGGATTATTTTAAATATATAGGGGCATCAACTATTCAAAAAAAAAGGGAAAAATTAGTTGAGAGCTTACAACATATTGTAAAATTACTCCCAACCTCTAAAAGTGCAGAGGTTAGCTTTAAAATAATTTAAAGCTGAATTATGTCTGTAAAAGACCTATTTTGGAAATTTTTGAATAGAAGAAATTGCAAGTTGAATTTTTACCTAAAAAAATTGATAAACTTCTCTTCAATAAAGAGAATTGATGGCATAGATAAACAACTTTTTGGAGCTTCTGGATTAGACAAGATCCAGGAAAAATTTAACCGACACAGTGGAATAACTTAAAACTTTGTGGGACAACTTTTTCTCTTAATTTTCTGTAATATTTTATGCCATTTTATGAGAGAAGGGCAAGGTTGGAATTATGTCATTTGTCAAGGGGCATAATGAAAAGAAGTTAAATTATAATTTTATATTAGGTTTTAACCATATGTTAGAAAGGGAAGAGGACACAAGGCATGATCAAGAGGTGGAAGACATGATCATAAGACAAGTGGTCATGAGAATTTTAGTAATTTACAAGGACAAAATGGGAAACTTATGGCAAAAATTTTGTCTACAAATACCTCCCTACCCACATCATTCGGCCAAAAATAGGGAAACCAAAGGAGGGAAGGTTTTGCTTTTAAATCAAAGGGAAAAGGAAGAGAAAGAAGAACAAGATAACCAAGTCAATTTCAAGGCAACATGTAACACCTCCTTTATTAACCCATTATACATTAATTGGAACCATTATAATGCATTACCTAATGTTTCTGAGTGAAAAATTTCAGTTTCAAAATTTTTCTTTTTATTTTGTCTGTATACTATTCATCCGAATTTTAGCCAACTTTGAAAATTTATAACTAATTCTAAAAAAATAAAAACAAAAGGGTTCCAATTTTCACGTGAAGCTTGCTAAGAGTTTTATAGAAGAAAAATATTCATTGGACTCAATTCCATCTAGAACAACACCAAAAAGTTTGACAAGGTATACTCTTTATATGATCAATTTTCAAATTTTCAGTATTTTAGCCCAAGTTTGGAAGAACATAACTCTTAGTTTAGAACTCCCAATTTAATGGTTTACAACTTGTTTTAAATCTAAAAATGAGATCTATTTTTCTGTAAAATTTCAAGTCCAGATTCCATCACTTGCTTATTATTTTATGTATCACAAGATTAGCCTCTTTTAGGGTATTTTCATCCCCTAATTACCTCTTTCTTGAATTTATTTCCTTTCTAGCTCCTTCCACATCCTTTTGACATTGCACCACTCAATATTCAGCACTTGAGCATGTCATACCAATATAATTTACCACATATTATCATTCAATAATCCATTACAACTTAATATAAAGTTTGTTAATACATTACCTAATGTTCCAAACAGCATAACATTCACAATACTCTTTCATCCTGGCACCAATTCCTTGCCTTGACCCATGGATGAGCCATTCTCTATTTGAGACATAATTTAATATAGGAGGAATAAGATTTCATAGAAATCTTAGTAGCATTTGAATTATAATTATCATGCAATCAAGCAAGTTACAATGTGACATGTTATAAACATCAAGACATCCTCAAGCGATGTAAAATCATATCCAACAATATGCTAGGAGAGGAACATTAACACTTTCACATTAACATAATTCAATACATTGGGCCAAAGCATAAACCAAGGGTATCCAACCAACTAAAATCACAATACAAGTTCCTCAATCCAAGCAAACAACAAATCACATCAAACAAGCAAGATAAACAATCAAATTATAATTCAAAGCTACCTTTTATCACTTGATTAACTTGGTCTCCTCAAGGGACAATGATTCTCCTTGATTCCTCCTCACAAAGGCTATTAATTCAAGTATAAACATAGGCTATATTAATAACCAAACAATTTAAACATAACACTTTATCTTTAACTTAACGATTTTCTCCTTTTTCTTGAATTTTTAACAAAATAATTCCTCTTTTAGAATCAAGAACCTCATGACTCATTCTTACACAATCTTTCATGAGGAATCCAAATGTGAAATCAGATTTTTAAAAATCAAACTCCTTCCCCTTCAAGTTGAGTTGGCCGAATGGGGGGTATAATCTTCCAAAAATTCTATTTTTGATTCCAATGATTTTAAACACTTTCCAATAGTATATCCCTAGACAAAAACATGTTTTAAACCCATTAGAATCATCAAATCAATGAAAAACAATTTTCTGTAGCATGAACAATGGCAAGCCGAAATATACAAATAGGACCCTAGGAGAATTTTCTTCCAAAAATCAATCCATACACTATTTAATCATACTTATTCCACTTGGTATTTAAGATTTCTATCCTTCCTAAACATCATATGATCCACTGAAATTTTGGCAGCATTTTTCTTAATTTTTCAAGCCAAAAACCCTTACTAACCAAGCTTGAAACTTAGGGATAAGGAGGCTTAAGCATACCTTGATGTTTCCTTGACATAAGTTGAATGATTCCTTGTCCAAAACCCTTCAAATTTTTGGTCCTTAAGGTCTAGAGCCACAATGACAGCACCTCCCCTATTTTTCCAAATTTTCCAACATCTCTTTGTATTTTCAAGAGGGGTATTTATAGAAAATTTAATCTGCCCCCTTCTCTCCTTAATTTTCAAGAGGGGTACTCTCTCTGTACTAAGCAACCAAGTCCTGAGGAGGTTTTTCCCATCTTAGACTCATCCCTGGTCATCTCATTCTCCCGCTCCAAAGAGATACTACCCTCGTGGCTCAATAACCTTCCCTTAGGCCTAGTCTGCTGTGATCTTGAGAGCTACTCTGCTCTTCCAAAAGCCTCTTCAGGATCCACTATGATCCTGGATTCTTTCACATTTTGCCCAAGCCATGCCCACTCTTTAGGAGCCTTTAGACCAGCAGACTGAGTCAAGGAATAACTCACCTACCCTCGACTAGTAACTTGACTGATTATTCCCTTAGACGGATCACAGACACCAGTATTGCCTTAGGCCTTACTCAATCCTTTCCATAACTCCAGAATCATTCATCTTTCCTGCCTTTCCTTTCCTCTTAACTTTTAGCTACCTCAGGCCATTTTTCTTTTATTATAGCCCTTTAATTCTCTAAGCCATTAGCTCATATCCATGGCCTTCTGGACTTGTTATCATATCCATACCAGTCTGCCATATCTTATGATTTTCTTTCTCATCTTACAGGGAGAGGTCTTGTAAAATCATCTCTATCATCTTCTCAGGTATTCCACCCTTTCATTACTCTTGGCCAACTTCGCTCTCATTGGGGTAAGGTTAACTTCGTGAGCCTTTCCATGGCTACTGTTACTCTTCCTGTGGAAGGACGTGTTGCTCACACCAGAGCACGTCAACTCAACCGCTTTTCCTGCCTTGATGGAGGACATAACACTTTTACAGGTACAACGTCAATTCTACCACTCTAAGAGGATGCGCTGTTACCTTCATAACATTGTCAACCCCATCGTAACCATTTTCTTTCCTTCCTTTCCCTTCACTTCAGGAAATAGCTCGCTCTCAGTAGAGCGACATCAACTCTGCGTCAGAGAACCAACTCCCTGTTAGTGGCAGTCTTACCTAAGAGGGGGTGAATTGGGTGAGTTATAAAAATTTTGCAAAATTAAAACAATGAACTAACGGAAACAGAGAGTGTAAGTTAGAGAGATTTCACCGTAGAAAAGAAGACACAGGATTTATATTGGTTCGGTCTCAACCACTTAACCTACGTCCAGTCCTCAGAACACCTCTGAGTATTCCACTATGTTCCAAGATTGATTGGGCTCTTGGTGCCTCAGTATAGTAATTGATACTCTCAATCACTCCCCCTTACTTCCCGTAAGGTTACAAACCCACTCAAGAGTCCACACTCTTGAGTATCACACAAGACGTGATTAATGATAAAAATGTAAACTCTCTTACAGAGTGAATAAATGATAATCATTGAAGCTCGATGTTATGGAAGAACAGAGTATTGAATGCAACAATAAATAATCAACAGAGGGTAGCTCGCGTATTCAATCTGTTCATGTAATGCTTCTTCGTGCCTTTTATAGTTGAGGTAGTTTAGTAACCGTTAGACGGAAGAGCTTCTAGCCGTTGAGAGTCTGGTTGTGTGTTTTCCCAGTTGCAACTGTTTCCGCCATTAATGCTTCTGACAAAGTAGGTTATAGGCTACGTGGACAACTGTTGGAGAGCCGTTGGATTTTTCTTCGTAATCTGCAATAATACATTGATTTAATAAGTTTTTCTTTGCAGAGTAAGATCAAAAGTAGAACCGAACAAATGATAAAATGAAAATTCATAGTTTACGGTCAGAATCAATCAGTTGTTAAATGTGCTGAGTAATAACTGATCGTGCTTGATCAAAGTGATGATCGATTACTGCTTGATTGATTAGGTTATCGATTATTCAAAGTAAGAGCTTTTGAAACAGATAACTAAGTTTATCAATCAAGTGATGGATCAATGATTTATCGATCAAGTGATCGATAAAAGGAAATAGTGACATCATACCGGTATGCATAGAAAAAGAAGATCAAGGTCACTTTTGATTTTGAATCTCTTTAACTAGAGGATTAAGACAATTATGAAGGCTGAGAAAAGATCGAATGAAATAGATGATAAATTTTGAGAAACATCGTGACTAGTTTAAAGTTTAACCTGAAATCACCTCATGATCGAACAAGTGATCGAACACTTGTTGATCAATCAGGTTATCGATAAACAAAGTGTTATAGAAATAGATTTTAAAGCACTAATTTTCAAACATATTATCAATAAATAGACGTGGATAACCTTATCGATAAACAATAAGCAAAAGTATATTCAGTGAAAACACAGGCTATGTAGGTTGATCAAATAGGTGATCGATCATGTTATGGATGAAGAGGTCTATTCTTGTAAAATCAAAGAACTGATTTATCGATCATGTTTTGTGAAAACAAGGTAAACATAAAGTGCGGTGATCGATCATATTATCGATGATAAGATTATCAATCCTGTGATCAAAGAACCATGATTTAAAAACGATGTGCTGATTATCGATCATGTGATCGATAATTTACTGATCGATCAGGTGATCGATAAGCTACCGAAATAAATATCTGCACGCAGAGTTATAAAGCAATGTTCGATCATATTATCGATAAATGACTAATCGATAAAGTGATCGAAAAATTGTGACTAAAGCAAAACATAGAGTGAGTAGAACGCATTACCGTTTATCTGTCTTCTTATCAATAATCTGTTTATCGATCATGTTATCGATAAATGCCTATTAGATTTATGTTCCTTTATCTGACTGATGTCTGATCATCTTGATTATTGATCAAGTGATCGATAATTTACTCTAGACTTTCATACACAACTAAGTTAACAATGATGATCAATTGATCGATCAACACATTATCTAACAAGTTATCGATCAAAGTTTCTGCTAAGTTACTTGATTGTAAAGAGATATTATCTATCAGCTTATCGATAAGTCCTTGATCGATCAAATGATTGATCAACATACTGAAACACAAATTACTTACTTTGTTATCATCAAAACCTTAATCCTAACACTCCCAATTTGAGAGACATCCTATGGCCAAGACCTACTGGTTAGTTAATCTCGATCCCAGCATATTCTTGCATGTCAAATCCCTATTAGGGAAGCCTCTCGACCTAACTCATTCGATCATCATGGTAGTGGCATCAATCTAGAGGAACCTCACCTCTTAAATTCCTTACTGGCCTAAGTGTTGTGGTCGCACTTCTCATTGATGCCTTAGGGACATAAAGGAATACTCCCTAGTCCCAAACATCACTTTACGTCTAAGCATCATCACGCTCTAGGCATCATCGGTAACTTACTTATCTCTTTCTATAAATCAGTTCTCAATGCAACCATCAACTTTTACATTCCTATCTATTTCTGTTCAACTCTATCTTGAAGAGGGATCTTGCCTGACTCTACTCTTTTTGACTTCCTTTATCTCTTGACCAATCATTCCTCTGGTCAGGTATTAATTATCATACATTGATCATATCACACAGCGAATATTCAATCACCTTGCTAAGTTGGGTCTAGGTCAGGCACCTAATTTATCATCAATTCTTCATTCAATATCATCTATTCTTTATCCCTCTTAGTTTACTATTCCTTAAGGGTTTCTACCTCTATTCAGGGATTCGAACAAACCTCAAGCATCCTGTCCTGTTACCTTGCCTCTATCGAGGTCACATCGATTACTTAAGGTTTAGGTTGCCACTTGATTCCCCTACTGGGGCACTGACTCATACCCTAACTGGCTCATTGTACAATCATTCATTACACTTTGGAGGAGTCTTTTGACTTTAACTCATACCTCAGTCAAGCTCCCTTAGCTTAACCATTCCTTTCCTGAAGGGGAGTTTCTTAGTAGTGACTACCTGTCTCTTAGGTTACTTTCTGTCATTCCTTACTTCTCCTCTGTGTCTATTTTTCCTAGAGAAATCACCTCAATCTCATAACCTTAGTTAGACCAATCCCAGTAACCCATCACCTTTCTTGATAGGGATTTTACTCATACCGAGTTTTGCTTTAACCAATGCTCCGTTAAACCTTTGTCAGAGCTTTTACCTAAAACATTGTTCTGTTTAAACAATTGTCAGAACCTTTTCTGATATCAAAATGAAACATCCTACCTTTAACCCCTCAGAGTATGCATTTGGAAGCATTATGGTTCAAGCAATTCACAAAACAAGCCCGTAGATTGAACTTTGTGATTGGTTCTCGAGTTACTGTTTACTGGTTAAATTCTAGATTTTCAGTTCAACTTTAAGCAATCATAACTCTTAGCACACACATCCATTTTAAGTGATCTACCACTTGTTTTAAAGCTCAGGATGTGTACTTTAATTATGATAAATTTCATGCCTTAACTCATTTATTTGATAGGTCAGACTGGAGCTAGAAACTGACTGCTCTAGGACCTACATTTTATCCATTAAACAATTCTTACTTTAATTCTCCCTTCATTCGAACATGCAACAACTAGCCTAATGAATTTCCATTCAATCATATACTTTTAGTTGTATGCCATTACATTATACATCAAACATTACCTCACATTTCTTGCTTGACATATCCACAATTAATTACATTACTAGCCACGTCAATCATTACATTGAAAAGCATATAAATTCTCCACTTTCTTTGCCTCCATCTTCCTGCCCTTCTTCATGCATGCTTCTCTTTATCATTTGACCTACTATGATTGGTTAAGGGAAGATGAGATTCGGGAGAATCTCAGTAGAAAATAATAACCACCCAAACATATATGGCAAGCTTGGCATTTATAATATGCTTGCAACTTAACATTTCTGTAACATAGTGACATGTTTGGAAATCATCATGCATTAACCATAAAACACATAGGCCTATGAAACATTTCAAACATATTCACAATCACAATGTATGAGTTCATAAAACCATATAAACACAAAACATGTCACACATGCAAGTAAATACCAAGCACATAAGAGTAGGGTAAAGTTTGCTACCTTGCACCATAAGTTTTCTCTTGTTCTTCAACTTGCTCCCTAAGCTTCCCAACCATCTAGGTTGGTTACTCAAACACATCCAAACTTCTCTTGAATGTCTCAAGGTTCTAATCACAGCCACAAGGGTCACATTACTCATTAGGACCAAGAATAAAACAATATGAAAGACTTATGTCCTTAAACTTAATCCCTTTATTCTTAATTTATAATGTAGTGTTCTAGCTTTGTAAAAATTGTTCTCTTAGGCCAATCCCACACAATTTTGCCCAAAAAATCCAAATATGAGTTTAGATTCATCAAAATCCAGCTCCTTCCCCTGGTCCTAGGCCAAAACCGAAATCTGCTACTAAATTTTTAGTTTTGATTCCAATGCTTCCAACTTCATTCTTTCATCTTATCCCTACACAATTTTTCATTTTAAACACACTAGAAGCATTAAAATCAGCAAAATCCAATCCTAGCCACAAGAACCAGGTCTGGCTGAAACATTTCTCAAGTTACACAATCATGAAATTCAACCAATTTCAGTATAAAACCACTTGATTCGTGCTCCTTTCAAACCTTTGAACATTATTCTAACATCAATTTCATCATCCCCTATCCTTAAAAACTTCGTGCAGCACCTCTCCCAAGGGTTCCAAGCTCCAAAAATCATTAAAATCCATAACCAAGCTCAACAACAACAAGAGTAGTGAAAGCTACATCAAAAACCATAAACATACCTTGTTTTAGAGCTTGATCTTGTATGGGACCACTTGGCCTTTCTTCCTCCCTCTTCTTTTTCTCTCTAAAAACTATTTTGCTAGAGCTTCCCCAAGGTTTCCTCTAGGTTGGACGAAAATAAGGGAGGGGAGGGGAGGGGAGGGGGTATTTATAGAAAACAAGATTGAATCTAGGCCGTTGATCTTAAAATTGTGTGGCTTAATCTAGATCGTCCATTTTCTCTTTTAATCTTATGGTGACAAGTGTCCTATGATATCATGCTTACCTCATCATGATAACATCATGCTTACATCATCAAGTCACATGTCTCCAATCCAGCCGTACACATGTTTTGCATCCAGCTGTACACTTGTCTTGCATCCAACCGTACACGTGTCATCCATCTTTTCCCCATCTAACCGTACACTTGTCTCTTCCATATTTCTTCATCATTTTGGCATTAAAATAGGGAGGAAATTAATATAAAATTCGTGTAAAATATAACCCTTAGGTGTTCCTCCACCTATTTTGCCATTTTGCACAGTATATGGTACTTTTTGAAGTCCTGACTTTCCCGGGACCACTGGAACATGTTATGGCACCATTTTCTCTCAAGTAAATCCACATGGCATTATATAACATGTCCAAAGAGAGAGTGATGCTCTTCCCTTGTTCTTCCATTAAAATAATTAAAATAATTAATAATATTTATTTCGAAGCGATCTTGACCGAATTCTTTCTACCGGTCCACAACTCCGAGAATCTATCTCCAAGTACCAATACTATTTATTCATCACGGGAAATTCCAGTAATTTTTCTTAAGTCCAAAGTCAATCTCTAGACCTTTGACTTTCTCCGAATAGTGTATAAATAGACTTTAAATTCTATTAAAGCCAACATCTTCGCTTTCTAAGGACAGAATTATTTTTAAAACCTGTCATAATTGCTCAAGTATTTTTTCCTATTTTCTTCCAATTATTTGAGGCTTCCCTATATATTAAATAATTCATTTTTGAAAATATTCCAAATCAGTCAAAACCCTGGGAATTCCACAATTTCCTTCTAAGGGCATTTTCATCATTTTTAGCCTCATACAGGCCTTTGAAACTTATTCCCATTTTTTTTGGAATTTTTCTGCAGTGTTCAGGCCTTAACCTACCATTTTCCATTTTCTGAGATTTTTCTGGGATTTTCGAACATAATTTCTATTTTTGCTTTTACCAGCCCAAAACTTTGTAAAATTATGATTTTGCCTCTGGTTTGGTTTAACCTCAAAATTCACCTCATTGAAGCCTCTAACATAATCTTTGGCCTACATTTATCTCTATTTCTTATTCCTGAGCCCTGAGACTTCTTCTGAGTCTCTAATTTCCTCTTTTCTCAATCCTAGAAAACTTTTCCTTTGGTATTTAGTCTCCAAGAATCATGATGTCCTTCTAGAGAATCTCTGAGACTTTTGTCAAAAAAGGTCTGGTAGCCTACTCATTTCAAACTAATTTCTATACTTCTAGGTCAAAAATTCGGGATGTGACATTTTGCATAAAATATGAAGTCCGAATAGTAAAGGAAATAGTCCAATGAGTATTTTTCTATGTAAAGAAATGAAAGAGCTACAAATAGAACTTACAACCATCTCATTGCAATTTTTCTAAAATCAGTTATGAATTTTCAAAGTCGGCCAAAATTTTAGAGTTACCAAATGAATAGTAACTCGAGAAAGTGATTTTTCAAAGCCAGATTTTTTTAATCCTAATGCCATGCAATGTGGTTCTATTTGACATATTTTGGCTCCATATATGGTAATTAGGTTGTGATGTTACATACTATATCTACACCACCTCCACTACCAAACCTTAGAGGTTCATCACCGGCACCATCTGCAACATCTTGAATTTTCAAACTTTAGAAGAACCAGGAAAATAAAATTATCAAAATTATTTAGTGCATTTGAAAATTGGGGTAAATCATGAAATTATAATTTTGGAGACTTAGAATTTTATGAAAAATTTTATTCCCCAAAAAGTGGCTTAAATAATTTTAAAGTTAATTTTTAGAATTAAAAAGGCCTATTTTCTTGAAAATTCAAGAAAAAATAGCTAGAAGATTATTTCTAAGTTGGAATTTTTAGGGTTATTGTTTTATGAGATAAAAAGGCTAATTGGGACATAAAATTCTTAAAATAAATTAAGATATATTTTCTTGAAAAATTCAAGAAAATTACTTAGGAGTTCATTTTTGACCCAAAATTTTTAGAGAAATTATTTAATGTGTAGAGAAGTTAATGGAGAAATAAAATCCATATGAGACTTTGTGGATGAATTCCTAGATTTAGGGTGTATTTGGATGAAACCAAACCGTGGTTTGGAAAAGTGATTTTGGAGAATAGATTCTGGGGAGAATAGATTCTGTGAAGAATAGATTTTGTAAAAAAGTAATTCTGAGAAGTGAGAGTGTTTGGATAGTTGTTATCAGAAACACTTTTTATATATACAAATTACTAAAAAAAAAGACATAAGTTAATATGATAATTACAGAAAAAATAGATTTTATGATATATTTTAATTTGAAGGAATAAAATTGTTAATAATATATTTTTTACCAACATAATTAATAATACATAAGATAATATAATTAATAATTAATTAATGTGTATATATATTTATAAAATATAAGATTAAATATGTTTATCAAAAAATATGTTTATAAAAAAAATAATAAGATACATATCATATAGGCTCTCACACTCTCCCTTTTTTCTCCAAAAGCAAAAAATTTTTGCTTTTTCCAAAACCATGGTTTTGACCCAAAACCATGGTTTTGGTTTTTAGAGGGGGTGTTTGGGTGATTGGTTTGGGGTATCACCCTTATTCTCGTTTCAGAAAACAGAGGGAAGGACGAGCTTAGAAATGAGAAAGATTAGAGTGTCAAACCGGTCTTTTCGACATCCCGCCCATCTGAATCATCTCCCTCTCATTTTTCACCGCTGCCCACGCCTGAAACGGAGGGAGGGAAAGTCGAGAGAAACGAGAGGGAGACCGGGAGGAAGTGAAGCTATCAGAAGAGGTTATCGGAGTGAATTTGGCGCATGTAATCTTGGTTGCTGACTAAGGTGAATGTCTAGATTCATATTCTATCTCTGCTTTCTGGATTTGATGAGCAGTTCGCAAGATGATGATGATGGAAACCTTGGCTCTAGTGAGAGAAAATCAAGGCACAAGTGCAATAATGTTAGTGAAAAGTAGAATAAAGTTTATGTAGATGGAATGAGGAGTTGCATGTTGATTTTTGTTGTTGAATGTTAACTCCTCTGTTTTTCAAGTCCGAAACAGGGGTAAAGAAAGCACTGAAAATGACTTTGGATTTTATTAGTGTTGGCGTGTCGGGTCCTATGGAAGTTGAAGGAGAAGTGTGGTGTTAATACATGAATAGTTTCCGGTTACATAATTATAATATGCAGATTTTAATAGCTCATTTGTGGCTGTTCGAAGTGGGAAATTTGGGGGTTATATAAGTGAATATATGAAGTGATTGTTGTGTGTGCTAAGCGTGATTGTTGAGCAGTGTTAATAAAATTGTTGAATCTGAATTTTTTTTTTTTTTTCAGGGGTAGGTTAAGCTGTGGGGTTTCATAGAAAGAATGAATAAAACATAAATAATAATTATATAGATGTGAGGCTGGGTGCGTGAATGGCGAGATATATGTGCGCGCGCAGGCATTTCTGGGATGTGTGTGTTGGCCGAGGAAGTTGGACGTATAATGCAATCTGGAAATTCAAGATTAAACACTTTAAGATCCGCTTGGTACGAGGAAAACTGAGGGGAGGGGAGCTCGATATAAAAAATTGATGAAATGGGGTTAAAATTTTTTTAATTAATTCTTATTATTTTTTTATATTACGTCTTTTCTTTATTAAAAAATCTCACTTCTTCAATTTTTTAAATCAAGTTCATTAAAATTTTTCTTCCTCCCCTTTTATACTAAACAAGCTCTAAGTTACTTTACAGATTATAGGAAGAAAAGTTTAAATTAATGAGATGATCCAAGTATTTGTGATAAGCTGGAAAAATAATTCTAGATTGAGAAAGGTTAATTGAGTATTTTTGGGAGTTATATAATAACTAGGAAAGTGAATTGAAATAAGAGTTTGATTTGATTTTGTTAATCTGTGAGTTTTGACTCTGAAATTTTATTCTAAGAAGGAAGATATTTGTTGGATGATGAAGAGGATAGGATCGGAAAAGCATTGATGATTTAAGTATGTAGTTAAATACTAAGTACTAAAAGGGATATTGTAAATAGGATTGAAATTATTATTGGAGGTTTTAAGAGATCAAAAAATGAATTTGGGCTCATGATAAAAAAAAAGGTAATTAAATCTGGAAAATTTCAGATTAAATGCCTTAAGTTGTTTTAGAACTTACAAGAAAAATAGTTTGAATTAATGTAAACGGTTAAAAGTAGATTAAGTAAGTGTTGAAATTGAATAGACAAAGAAACTCATTAGAGTTTTAGAATTTCTTAAAAAAGGTTGTTTGAGGAATGTTAAATTAAATTTGAAGGGATTAGACGTGTAGATGTTTGAAGCTAGAAATAAATTAATTTTAGGAAAAGTGGTTTCTGTGAAGTTAAGAGATGGAGTTGCAAGGGAATAAACTAGTAGTTACAAAATAGATATAACGGGGAGCTTTATATTAAAGATTGAATGATTGAGTTAGAATTAAAGTTAATGGCTGTTTGGTGGTCAAATAAGCTTAAGTTAGTTATTTGCTTAATGAATGTTAAGTTAAGATTTAAGAGATTAAGAATGATGTTCAGTTAGTTATGAAATATATACATACATATATGGGTGCATGGGAATTTTCCTAAATTACAATAGGGTACATAGAGGATTGTGAGGGTTTAAGGTTGTATATATGTACATTTATTTTGTGTGTGTGTCTCAGCCAAATTAGTAAAAGTAGAGTGGAATTTTAATTGATTTGATTTTAATAAGATTAAATGTGTAGGTTTGGAGAAACTCATTGTTTGTCCTCAAACATACTAGATAAAAAATAATGTTTCTTATCATCAATATGACTAGTTAGTAAGTGGGATAAGTGATTAAAATTATGAAGAGAAGGAAAAAAATTTCAAAAGGTATATTATGAATTTGAAACATTGTTTAGGATAACCAACTACTACCTCCGATCCTAATTATAAGAGCCAGTTGACTAATTTGAGGAGATTAAGGAAATAAATTGAATTAGTTATTTGTCCTAAATAGGTGTTGTCTTTCCTAAAATATCTTTACTAATCAAGTCTATTGACTATAATTATAATTATTAGAAGGACTATCTTGGAAAAAATTGAGTAAATATGAGAGGCAAAATGGATTGGGTTCTTATATTTAAGACCAAAATAAAAGTCAAATAGGGTCTTATATTAAGGACAGTAGGTAGTATTAAGTAGGAGTAGAATTTTAAAAAAAATTGAGACTTAAAGAAAGTTATTTAACTTATAAATTATAATTGGACTGAGTATTGATCTATCTTTACTGATATAATAGGTTTTGATATTTACTCAAACTCACCGAGAAAAAAGAAAACTGTAAGGTTTGAGTTTGAAGGAAGCAAATCAGGTAGTAGTTCTTGTCTATCTTATAACTATGTTTTGATTGCTACATGTTTGTTTGTGCCATATATGAGAACATGGAATCTTTTTCTTATATTGATTATTTAGTAATGGCCATGAGTAGCTAATAAATATGGGGATGTCTCTACCAAATTATCTGTGTATTAAAATATTTCAGCTTGCCTATTTATTAGTTGCGCATAATTGGTTAACTGTATAGCTTGCAAGATTGCATTCTACTTTGGCTCGTATTGCATGCATTATGTGATTTACATAATTGTTTGGTAAAAATTACTGTTACAAGGATTCTTTGAAATCTCTTTCTTCCATGTTGTATAGTAAGAGCAAGTAACTCCAAAGAAAAAGGGGTTGTGCAAGAAGATGGTGGGTGGTGAGAAGAGCAGGAATGCCTGCTGCTTTTTGTATATATGCAGTGGTAGTATCTTTATGCAGCTTGTTTATCTATATTTATATGTTAGTCATTTTGGCGAGTAGTTGTTACTTGTTATGTATAAGAATGGAAAATAGGTCAGGTAGCCTATGGCCTGGCCTATTTTCATATGGGAGCAGGCTTATACCTCTTTAAAAGCTTGTTTATCTTATCGAGCTAGGCCCAGGCTCTCTAAGAAGCCTATGAGGCCTATCAAGTGGCCTGGGTCTATTTTTTTTTTTTTAAGGTTATAGTGGTAAATCAAACCTATATGAGCTGCTCAATTTTAACCTAGGTGCTGCACTTCCCATCCCATTTTCACATTCCCTTCTTCTTCTTCTCTTGAATCACTCAACACTTCAGCAGTCACAATCTCGCAGAGGCAAAGCCTTCGGCCTTCATTCAATCGCGCCTTCGCCCTTTGCAGTCAGGTCGCACTTCGCCCTTGACTCGCAGCTCCATCCCTGACTTCCAACCAGGTATTTTGAAGCACTATGTTCATATATATATATAGAGAGAGAGAGAGTCGTGAGTCTATATATATGACCACCCTTCTCCCTTTTTTAATCAGTACTTTAGAGAAAGATCGATGAATATACATTTAATCAAAGAACAATCTTAGTTAATCATTTGCAAACCGCTAACATTATCATGCTTTAGAGAAAGATCTATGAATGTATATTTAATAACCTGGAACGAGTATAAAGAAGAGCTGTGTTTGTAGGGGATGATGCAGATTGAAGACCCCATATATTCATGAGGAATAAAATTGAAAGTACCTAGACCAGACACAAAGGAGATTAGTTATTTTATTATTAGTGTTTGTTTCGTGAATTATTGTTTTCTTGTGATGATTATATGGGCACACATGTGAACAGGTGCTTGCGTGATATATGGTCTTGGTTATCAGTAGAAGCCATTTGATTTGATAGTCTTCTAATGGATTCAGGTTAGGACCTATTGTCTTCTTTGATTTAAGTTTTAATTCAAAGTTTAATTGAACTGAACATATTAGATGTCAAAATATAGAAAGCAACTTGTTCAATTTGGTTTTGTGATTAATTTCACTCAATTTGTACTATTTGATTTTTTTTTTTTATTGTTATGCAACAGTTATGATTTTGCATTAATTTTAAGAAAGAAAGTCTAATATAAATTTGATTTCTTCTGCTGAAGGTCTTCGAACAAGAAGAAGAGATTGTGTTGAAGATTTGATACCTTGCGATATGAAGATTTGTTGTAATTGTAACAAGAAGAAATTGTGTTGCTTTGATTATTTCATATTTTATGTTCAAATTTTAGATAATTTGGATTGAACTATTGTAATTTTGAATTGATTTATATATGTTTGAAATTTGTTAAAATTATAGGCTTCTTAACAGGCTTCAGGCCAAACTTGGCTTGGTTATAGGCCAGGCTTAGGCTGACCAAAAAGCCTGTCACAGGTCACAGGCTAAGCTCAGACTAATAAGCCTCAACACAAGCCAAGCTTATTAAGGGTGGAGCTTGACCTGACCTGTTTCTATACTTAGTTATGTATACATACATATATATATACACTCTTTTGTTCTCTCCATATGGAGGTAAGCACACTGTAGAGTGTAGGTAAGTGCCATCAACCAAGATGGCAACTATGCTTACATATATTATGGTATTTATATTAGACGGATTTGTATTAAAGAGATTTTGGGTTTTGTTTAAGTTAAATTAACCCTGGGACACAATATTATTAAGTGGTAGATAAGGTTAAATAGGTGAATCACTGGTTAGGTTTTTTCTAGAAGTTATGAATTTTACAGTGAATTCCAATATTTTTCATAGGTTCGAATCCTGCGTTGGAATATATTTTGAAAAGCTTTCATGTTTTTTTTTTAAAAAATTCCAGGAATTTCTCAGGTAAAAAACATGGCTTTTGGTGGTTCACATTTATTTTTATTGGTCTTTTTAGTAAATAAAGTGTTACCCTATCCGCATGTATGACCTCTCCACCACCATCACCTAACAACTCCCCTTTCAACATTTACACCCCTTCCACCGCCAACAATGCGGGGTACACCTCCTCCTCCAGCCAAATCTATGGCCCCACCATCGCCAAGCCTAAGAGGTTCGCCTCCTCCTCCAAGCACATCTTTAACATCTTCACCACCAAATCTTAGAGGATTATCACATTCACCTTCCACATTTATGAATTGTCCAACACCAATAGCTGCTCCTACTTCAACATGTACACCCCCTCTACCACCAATAACAGGAGGTACATCTCCTCTGCCATACACATCTAAGCCACCTCCACCACCAAATCCTATAGGTTCATCACCTACACCATGCACATTCATGCCCCTTCCAGGACCAACACCAAGAGGTTTAACCTCTCCCCCTTCAATACCTACACCCCCTCCGTTGCCAAGCTTGAGAGGTTCGCCTCCTCCTCTTTTCATATCTATACCACCTCTACTAGCAAGCGTGAGAAACTCACCACCTCCCCTATCTACATCTTTGCACCCTCCAGCACCTAGCCTAAGAGGCTGAGCTCCGCCCCTATTCAGATATATGCCACCGCCACTGCTTAGCCCAAGAGGCTCTTCTCTACCTTTCACATCTGCGCCCCCTCCACTGCTAGGCACGAGAGGCTCACCTCCTCCCCATCTAGAACCATGCCCCCCCAACCGCCTATGCTAAGAAGTCATTCACCTCCCACATCTACATCCACGCCCCTTCCACCTCCGAGTCAAACATTGTTTTTTAAAAAAAAAAAGTGATTAGCAACAAAATTTAGTAAATTTGTTCACACTATATAATTCCTTCTCAAAGTGACTTCTTTACGGTTTGAACCAAGGATCTCATCTGTATGCGTTGTTAATTTATTATACAAAATTAAATATATGTAATATTCTTTTATACAAAAAAATATATATACATGTATATTATTAAAATCTAAAAATAAACTATACAATAATTTTAAGGGAAAATTTCACTGTAGGACCGCAGAAGACAATTAATTTCAAAGAGCTCCCAAAACTTTCTGAAACTTCACTGCAGGACCAAGGGGGCAAACTGATATTAATTCCACAAAGAAAATGACGCTATTGCCCCTCATAATACTTATTGCAGGGTGACATGTAAATGGACTAATTTCAGTTGTAAATAAAGGTATGTATGTTGCAAATTGACTAGTCCCATTTGCAAATGAGCTCTCTCACACTTATTCACTTACAGGCACCTTTTTCAGGTGAATGAGGTGATATGTAAATGGACTAATTCTAATTGTAAATAAATGTATGTATGTTGCAAATTGACTAATTCCACTTGTAAATGGGCGCTCCCACACTTGTTCACTCACGGAGACCTTTTTCAGGTGAAGGAAGTGACATGTAAATGGACTAATTCCAGTTGTAAATAAATATATGTATATTGCAAATTGTCTAGTCCCACTTGCAAATGGGCTGTCCCACACTTGTTCACCCAGACACATTCTTCAGGTGAAGAAGGTAATATGTAAATGGACTAATTTTAATTGTAAATATATCTATACATGTTGTAAATTATCTAACCTCACTTGCAAATGGGTTCTCCCATACTTGTTCACATGAGGGGCAATAGGGTCATTTTCTTTGTGGAATTAATATCAGTTTGCCCCTTGGTCCTGCAGTGAAATTTCAGAAAGTTTTGGGGGCTTTTTGAAATTAATTATCTTCTGCGGTCCTACAGTGAAATTTCCCCTAATTTTAATCATAACTCTTTTTATAACAAAATAATTTTAATTATTTGTTTACTATTTATTTTATAATATTTTATTTTTAAAGAATACTTTAATATAATATTAATTTCCAATGACACTAATTTTGAATTTTAAGTAGTAAATAATTTTTTCAAAAATATATTTTTAAATTTAATTTTTTAATTAACATTGATAAGATATATAATTTGATTATATATGTATTATATTACATTATATTAAATTATCTATATATGTTTTATATATTTGATGAAAACCATTTATAATTAGTAAAAAGAACTTGTTATTCAAAAAATTGCTACTATAACAAAATTTAATAAATTAGTCTATGTGAAAAAATTAAATGATTTAAATAGATTTTGATAAACAACATTCTTCTACTTATATGTGAATCTTATATAATTTATTTTCTTAAAATTCTTTATATATATACCATTTGTTTTTGCATTGAAAATAAAAATCAATCTATATCATAAGTATTAATTATATCACAATTAAATTTATTGTTTAATTATTGAAATTCAAAATTTACTTCAACATTAGTTTGATTTATAATAAAAATTTTGAGGTGTTCATATAAATCGATTTTTCCGTTTTGAATTCTTATCATATATTACATCTTTCAATATATTGTACATATAATAAAATTATTTTTTCTTATATCAATTTGTATAAGAAAATTATTAGTATTCTTATCATATTTGTTTAATTATTATTAATAATCGAGAGGAATTGAGTTTAATAAAATATAAACAAGTTTTCTAAGAAATTGTCTTCCTATTCTCAGTGTGCATCTAATGATGAGATGAATGATGATGATTAGAGCCAGAAAAACGGGTCGAACCCGTCGGGCTGGCCCTTTTAGGCCCTGAAATTATGAGGGCCGGACTTGATATTTTTCTCTTAAAATGAGAAATAAGCCTTGGAGGGCCGCGGGCCGGCCCTTTTAAGCCCTTTTATAATTTTTTTATTTTTAAATTTTTTTATATAATATTAATGTTATTAATTTTTTACATTGTTAATAATATTTCAAATATTTAGTTATTATTATCATTTTAAAATTAAATTTAGTTTTAGACAATAATTTATCCAATTAAATTTTTAAAAAATGGGTTAATTTGGACTTTAATAATGATTTGATTTATATTATATGCGTTGATATTTTTAAACTATATATATATTTGATAATAGAATATTTTTAGGGAAAATTTCACTGTAGGACCGCACAAGACAATTAATCTCAAAGAGTCCCCAAAACTTTCTGAAACCTCATTCCAGGACCAAGGGACCAATCTGATATTAAATCCACAAGCGAAATGACGCCACTACCCTTAGCATCAGGTGAACCAATCCACATGTGAACGGACTGATTCCACATGTGAATATATGTATTTTTCTGCAAATTGGCTAGTTCCCCTTGCAAATGCGATCTCCCCGCACTTGTTCCCTCACGGACACATGATTCAGGTGAACCAGTCCACATGTGAACGGACTGATTCCACGTGTGAATATATGTATTTATTCTGTAAATTGGCTAGTTCCTCTTGCAAATACGCTCTCCCGCACTTGTTCCCTCACGGACCCATACTTCAGCTGAACCAGTCCACATGTGAACGGACTGATTCCACGTGTGAATAAATGTATTTCTTCTGCAAATTAGCTAGTTCCCCTTGCAAATGCGCTCTCCTGCACTTGTTCCCTCACGGACGCATGCATTAGGTGAGCCAGTCCACATGTAAACGGACTGATTCCACGTGTGAATATATGTATTTATTCTGCAAATTGGCTAGTTCCCCTTGCAAATGCGCTCTCCCGCACTTGTTCCCTCAAGAAAATAAGTTTCTACTAGGGGCAGTGGCGTCATTTCATTTGTGGAATTAATATCAGATTGGCCCCTTGGTCCTGCAGTGAGGTTTCAGAAAGTTTTGGGGGCTCTTTGAGATTAATTGTCTTCTGCGGTCCTACAGTGAAATTCTCCCATATTTTTATACTTATAGAACTTGTGATTCTATAATTTGAATTAGAAATTCATGAGTTTCAACAACAATGTTTCTCACATTAAAGTAAAATAATAGTTAGATTGCAAAATTTAAAAATAAAATTCTTATAAAGAAGAAAAACTTGATATTTTTGTTACGAAAGAAAAGCATACTTATGAAGAAAAATAATTAATTATAGTGATGATGAAGTTTCAAAAGATTAATGATAGTGTTTATTTATTGCACAATTGCATTATAGATAAAACTTTTAGATGTTGGTATCTTGTTAATGAATGTTTTCGATGTTCTTAGATGTTGATGAATATTTATATATGATAATATTTTATATTTGTGACTTAATTTTATTCATATTTATGTCTTTTATTAATAATTTCATTGGTTTATTTTTATATTTTTATAAAAAAAAATATGATAAATATAAAAATAGTATTTTTTCTTAAACGGGCCAAAAGCCCGCGGGCCGGCCCTGACCCTGTAGCTTAAGGGTCGAGCCTAGCAAATTAGGGTATTTTTAAAATTTCAGCCCTGGAGGGCCAGCCCTTTTAAGCCCACCAGCCCTGAAGGGCCGGCCCTGATTCCCAGCTCTAAATTGATGATACTTTCATTAACACCAACTCCACAAATATATCAATTTATTTTACAATTAAAAATATATTTAAATCATTATATTCTTAATTATGTTATTATATACATTGTTGTATGATTATAATCTAAAATAATAAAATTTAAAATTAGCAACGGGTTAGTAATAGAAATTTCCGTGACAAACAATTTAGTGACGGAAATTAGTGACAAAATTTGTTCGTTGCTAAAAATTTTAATTAAAATTAGCGATTGAATTAATGACAGAAAGTTTTATGGAAAAAATTCCGTCCCAAATATTTACTAACAAATTTTTCAATAGACTAGCTACGAAATTTAGTGACAGAATGAAATTTCGTCGCTAATCTATAGCAACAAAAAAATTTCATCACTAATCCATTACTAAATTTAGTGACGGAATTTCTGTTGGTAACTCGTAGAAAATTAGCAACGAAATACTTTTTCGTCACTAATTTCGTCAGTAATAAACTGCTTTTTTGTAGTGAAAGTGATTCACGTCCTCCTTGGTCGACGTCTACCACTACAAAAAAAAAAAAAGTATTTTGCAGCCGTTCTATATAACCGCTACTAAATTATACATTTGTAGCAGTTATGCAAAAACTACTACTAATATGCAACAGTTTGACTAAAAGGACGGTGTTAGTAGCAGTTTTCTCCAAACTGCAACAAAATTATGGCTCGCAAGCTTCGCGCCATGTGAAGGAAACAATTATGCAGAAATTTTGCAGCAATTCAAGATAAAAAAACGCTACTAAAAAATAAATGATGTACATTTGTAACAATTCTAAGTAAACCACTGGAAATTCAAAAACATGAAAACTGCTGCAAATACAGCATTGAGTTAATCTAAATATTTTTTAATAAAATATTACATTTGCTATGGTTTTGCAAAGAACCGTTGCAAATGCAAATAATTTGCAGTGATTATGCAAAGAATCGCTGCAAATGCAAATAATTTGCAGCCATTTTTTGAACCACTACCTAAACCGCCACTAATATCGTGTATTTATTATAAATACCCCCTCCCCTACTTCCCATTTGATCTTTTCCTTTCTCATTCTTTGTCCCCATCTTTCCTCTCCTCATTCCTCCCTCTTTTTTGCTCTATTGGTTTATTAGAGGTAAAAAAATAAAAAGTCTATTATTTAATTTTGTTTCTTGTTTACATTTATTATCATGCTTATATAGTCTTCTAATTTTTTATCTCTTCTATAGATTCTTATCACAAGACAAATATTCATCTTTTTGTCTTCTGAAAATTTATTACTCAATTATAGATAAATATTTAAAAATTATTTCTCACATATCTAAATAATTTTTTATGAAAAACATATTTAAATAAATAAATCATAATATAGAATTACATATATAAGTAACAAAATGGATAAATAACAAATAATAATTTGATAATAATTTTTTAAAAAAAATATGTGTGTTTGTAGCGGTTTCTGACAACTGCTGCAAAATTTTGTAGTGGGGTTTGACCACATTTGCATCCAATAATGTAAAATCAATCATATAAATAATTTAGTAAAAGCAATGTTATTTATAAGCCATGAAACTCATCATGAATTATCTCAAGTTTCATGTTTAGTTTTTAAAAATCCAATAACGTAACTTCATTCACACGTTTCACAAGGCTGCATGTGACTTCTTTTATTTCCCTTCAATCTTTTTTCTATTTAGCAGGTTTAAATTATATATAAAATAAGTACAATCTTCTAAAATATTTGAAAGAGAGGAAACAAAAGTCTAACTTACAAAAAGCATGTAATTGATGAACATGAATTCGAAGAATTACACTATTTATATTAGGGAACGACTATATTGGCTTGATGTCAGTTTTTAGTATTTAAAGACTGAAGTTTCATTTTTGCGTTCAACTTGATATGCTTTTCTGAAAATATTTTTACATAAAACTTTCATCTTGTGCTTATATAAGAGTAGTAAAAGGGTGTTCGGATTAGTTTTTAAAGAATAACTTCTGAAAAAATTGATAAAAGTGATTTTAATTAGAAGATAGATTTTGAGTAGAATAGATTTTGTGAAAAAAAATAATTTTGATAAAATTGAAAGTGTTTGGATATTCGTTATCAAAATCAACTTTTTCATATGCTAATTACTAAAACAGATATAAATAATAAATAATATATATACATATAAGACCATTTTCTCTTAGCTTCTCAGATGTAATTTCATGCAAACCAAGATAAACTCTTCTCACACACTTCAAAATCACTACCAAAAATCTAATCCAAATATGGAAAAAGTTGGCTTCATGAAAAACCATGGTTTTAGCCTTGAAACTAAGATTTTGCCATAGTTACTTAATTATTGGATTTTATGAGGTGTTTGAATGGTTTCTTTCAAAAGCATGGGATAGATTGATACAATTTTTGCAAAAGTTTAAATTATTATCATTTATAATTCTAGAATATCCCTACATATTTACATAGATGAATACATACACATACGCGTATTTGTTTCTTATTTATTCATATTCATTTTCCAATGTTTATTAGTTTTGCACAAATCATAGCTCAGATGGATGGATGAAAATTTTATAAAACTCAACCATGAGACCAGTTCGACCTGTAATTGGACCATTGGTTTGGACTGATTTGAGGCTAGTTTGGCCACTTCACCGTCGATGTTTTAGCTCTCAGCTGCTATTCTTACATTTTTGGTCCACTCTAGTTGTCAGAACAATACATTGAATGGCCTTCCAAACTTGCGGTTATCTTTTATATATAGAACTTTCTTTCTAAAAATATCTCTATATTTACAAGGGTCTTTCTAAATCTTACAAATAAGACATGTATGTATAGAACAATATAATTCAGAACATCCCAAAGCATTCTAGTACTCTATAGATTTCTCTATTCCATTTCACATACTTCTAGAATATTTTAGATAACCAACTATATCACTATTTTAAAAAAAAAAACTGTGTTTTTCAGCAGTTATGTTGCAGCGGTTCAACATAACTGCTATTATTGCTCACGTTTGTAGCAGTTTAGAACCAACAGCTAAATTTGCAACATTTTGACTAGAAATGATGCATTATTAAGGGTTGTCACTACATTAATAGCGGTTTTGCATGCAACAGCTAAAAAATTATGTCACGAATAGTTAGCACCACATGACAGGAGAAGTTGGGGACATTAGTAGCAGTTCAAGGGAAAAAAACCACTACTAACGAAAAACAACGCAGATTTCTAGCGGATCTAACAGAATCGTTACAAATTCGCAGCACATTTGCATCTAAGTATGTGATTTGTACATATTATAAATACCCCCTTCCCTATTTCTTGATTTTATATATTAAATTTTACTGAAAATTTTATAAAACTCAAATGATAGAACCGTGATTTTTGCACTTGTAGACATTAGTAGGCAAGCCGCGTACTTACTATAAATGTCCCTTCCCCTATTTCTCTTATGCTCTTCTCCATTCTCATCTTTCTCTTCTGACTCTCTTCTCATTCTACTCTCTATTCAGCTTCAATGCTTCCCCAGTGATAGTTTTTTTTTTTTTCCATTTTCATCCTTATTGACGTTTATTTCATACACATTGTTCTAACTTTTTTTTTTTTATAGACTTATACCATTCATAACACTAGAGAATCCTTCATCTTTCTATTTATTGAACATTTTTACTATTCCTTTATATAAATATCTATTTAAAAAAGTTTCACACACTTAAATAATTTTTTAAGCAAAACATTTTCAAATAATTAAATTATAATTTCATTACATAAATAAGTAACAAAGTGGATACAATACAAATAAAATTTTGACAATATTTTCTATATTATTTAATGATATAACAATTTTTTAATACATGATAAATAAAACTCAATTAGTAAATAAAATAAAATAAAAATTCACTACATTCGTAGCTGTTCTAGAAATTTGTTACAAACAGTTGTAGTGATTCTATGAAGCACTACAAATTTAAAAGAGAATCATTTCAAATATTGTATTTTTCTAAGACCTCTGATACATTTGTAGTGGTTTCTAACATCTTTTTGCAGCTGTTGTCAAAAACTACTATTAAATTAGTAGTGAGTTTGACTATGTTTGTAGTGGTCTTTTTAGAACCGCTACAAAAATACTTTGCCACACTCATTTTAGTAGCAGTTTTGAAAACTGCTACAAATATATCAAAATAACTGCTGCAAAATATTTTTTTTTTGGTAGTGTATTTGTCTAGACTAATTATCTAGATTCACAGTACTTTTGGAATATTTTGGAATATATATACAAAGTCTTTTTTTTTTCCATAGTTCTAGAAGATTTCTAAAACTTTACCATGCCTTGCTCCTTCAAGCTTACTTCTAGAATTTTAACTCTTGGGCATAGAATTTCATTGGGGTGTAACACCAAGCTAGAGAGCCCTATTCCTTTATTTGATGGAAACGTGAACTATATACGAAACCTAATCATTAGCACCTAACATGTAAAATACTCCTAATTTGAATGATAAATTTATATATTGTGACTAATAAATTCAAAGTTTTAAAAAGTATATAACTAATGAACAAATAAGTTATAACTACTTCATTATGTCATTAAGACAAATAAACATGATTTTTTTTTTTGCAACCCTCATTGTTTTAAATAAAAATCATGAGTATAAGATTATCCGGAAAAAGATAATGTATATATACTTCCTCTTGCGGTCTGAAAAAGTTTCTAGAAGTGCCTAATTATTTATAAAATATACTTAAGAGATGTCTGAAATTTAATTAAACCACCTTTTTTCATAGTTTTCACTAGTTACATGTTATATCATTGTATTATTATTTTTCGCTCACTCTTTCCTCCCACAAATAAGGGTATTTTCATAAAATAAAATATATTTTTACAAATTTATTGTCTTTAATTAATTTTAACCAACTTTTTAATCAACCTAATTTGATTACTTATATATATAGGACCAAATTATATATATATATAGATATAACACGAAACAATTTGAGAGAAGTCCACAATCCTAAAGGGTTCCACAATCATAGTAAGTATGACAATTTAGGTCCCTAAATAAAACCACCAAGAGTGAAATGAAAATGAGTTTCCGAACAAGTGATTGCTTAAAATCAAGCTTCTTCCCAATAACATAAGTCTGCAATGAGAGCCAAAAGAGCCTCATCCTCCTCTCCTTCACATACTCATCAATTGCTTCGTGTGCTGCCACTTCAAGTTTCTTGTTCATCTTCGTCTTTAGTGATAAGCATCTAGCAAGCACTACTGCATCTTCTATGGAGGCTGAACCACCCTGTCCTATGAATGGACCTGGTATGAAAAATAGTTAAAAGTCATTATCTTTATATTGCATCCAGCAAACACAAGTATAGGCAGGACTTTCGACATCGGTCAGAAAGGACTTTTTACGTTGGTTTGTGGAAAGTAGCATATAAGAGCATAGTAGTTTATCCATAATTTATGTTGGCAAAACAAACCACATAAAATAACTTTCTACGCTAATTACAATGAATAAACCTTTATATATATATATATATATATATATATTGTTTAAAAGAGTGATTGCAATATACTACCTCAATTCCTTAGTACAAGAGCAAGATAATTTATTTTTGAATAGTAAGAAAATTGGTTAACGTAGTTATTTTGTAACAAATGAGTGTCATCTTCCCTAAGATACCCCTCTTAATTATATACATTAGAATGAAGACCTTTAAATGTGCAGTCACCATGGGATTACTTTGAGAAAAGATGAATACGTATGAGATATAAAGTAAATTGATATATTATATTTAGGATCAAATTAAATGTCCAACTAGTGATTATATTTAGAATGAGAGGTGGTGCATGTTAGGATCACATATAATGCTTTTGCAACAAAGACTACGTATTAACTCTTGAACTTCCTCAGTTTTGATTTGGGAAATAGTTGTCTATTTGAATTTTAAATTCAAAATTCAAAATACCTTTAATATAAAAAATAAATATTATTAAAATAAAGTGATTTGGTCATCTTAAAAACCTAAGTGTAAATTTACGCATCTTTTAAATGTTAAGTATTTTTTTCCTTGTACCTTTAGCTAATAATATGATTTCTATTTGATATGGCACCTCATCAAACTATGTACTCCTCAAGGTAGAGAGAATTTTGTTTGATCTAAATAAGTCACTTCATTAAATTTTAATATAATTATACTATTTAACCTTTCATTTATTATTAGGTAGATTGTTTTTTTTTGAAAAGTTTATATATTAAATAAGTATAAAATTGAAAACATTTGTTAAATTTTAAGACAGTTAATAAGGCTTAAAAATTTTTTTGGTTTCAATGAAACTTGTTGGAAGTAACTTGTGAATAGGAGATGTGATTATTTTAGAATTAAAACAATGCAACATACCTGTTGCATGCATTGCATCACCAGCCACTGTAATAGTGGACTTTCTGAAGTTGTTGAAAAGTAAAGGCCATGGTGGACGATACTTCAAGTCTGTGAGATGCAACGAGTTCAACTCGCTGTTTGCTATGATCTCCATTGCATTGGCCGGGAAACCTTTTAATGATTCCATTAAAGATTCTCTTATTAGACCTGGATCTTTCCAAATCGTTGAATCTGCTATTTGAGAATGAATCAAAACATTTAATTTTCAGATTAATGTGTGTGTGTGTGTGTGTGTGTGTGTGTGTGTGTTGGAACACTAATAATAATTATTGGATCGTGGAATAGAAGGAAGTTAATTTGCTTTAGGAAATATCAAAGGGTTGAACCTTTTTAGGAAGAAAATAAATCACATTTGAAGAATTATTAATCCCAATAATAATAAGATCTAATCCAATAATATAGTGAATATTAGATAACTACAAGTTACTGAAAACCAAACCGATGATTGGACCGTTAACACTTGAGACAATAGTTCAAGGATCAATAGTCCCCTCATGGTTGGATTGAGGTTAACCCAATTATGATTAAGATAATATAATTTAATTAAAATATAGAAAATTATTCACATATAATCTGAAAAGTGTAATATTTAAATAAAAAGACATAACCCTGACCACAAATACATGGAGCATTCATGTATAAACTACACACAATTTAAAAAACTAAGTTACTAGGCATAAATTAGATAGATTGCTATATTTTTTCAACTCAAACTGACATCGTTTCGTAGTAAGGGGAGAAAAAAATATAAAATTCAATCCAATCAACCCATCCAAAACTGATGATCGAATCGGGATGGCGGTTCATTGGTTCATTGGTTTGACTAGCTGATCCACCTAGTTTGAGATTTAATATCATGGGATAATTGCATAGAAAATGATGAATAATTATGAACTAATCCTAACTAGTAGTAATTAATATTATACACACACACAGAACTTCAAATTGTCGGAAGTGAGAGATGAAAATAATGACCTTGTTGTGTACGAGGTCTTGTGACAAACCAGTAAACGAGGTTGTCTGTGATAGGAATTCTTCCAAGCTGGACTTCATCTCTGATCAAAGTAACAAACTCGCTCGCAAACTGATGGCCATTTGCGTAATTTGTGAAGCCTCTTGCTACAGAAGTGTTGAATACACATCTTGATTCTGACGACTTCACAATATTTGCTACGATGGAGTTCACTCCATCACATCCAACAACAACCTATATATATATATATATATATATATATATATTATGAACAGACATCATATTAATTCATTAATATTAATGTTTCAAGTATTGAAACTGTTGATAATTGTAGCCCATATACTATTATATTACTTATGAAGAGAGAATGATAGCTAATCTCTAATTACTTACCTTAGCGAGATACTACCTTTAGTGCTTATAAATATAAAAGCTAGATAACTAATTTAAAGATATAAAAAAAATTAATTAAATTAGTTATTTGTCACAAATGTGTGTTGACATTCCTAAACTATGCTCTTCATTCATATGCATTGAATGATTAGAATGATCCCTTGGTAGGAACCCCTTGCAGTTAATTGGGAAAAGATTAGAGACAAAGTGGATTGAGGTCTTATATTTAGGATCAAATCTAATCCGTAACTAGCTTTTATATTAAGGACCGGAAATAGTACTATGTATTGGAGTGGGAAGAAGTGGGTTCTCTAGTAGAGAGAGGACGATGGAAGGAAATTAATTATTTTAAAGAATCATTATTTTTTGAAATTATTTTATGAGATCTTTAATTTACACCAATTTACAAGTAATCTGCAATTTGTCTTTCTAACCTTGTTCTCTTTTTTTTTTCCCCCACCAAATTTCTAACCTTGTGTTTAATTTGGATGAATGGAAAATTAGGCGGAAGAGAAATATTATAGGTGGAAATAGATTATCCATTGTGTGAATGACTATCAGTGAAATATTAATAATAAATATTTGTACCTTGGCTTGAAGAAAATATATACGAGTGAAATTCTTTCCTTTTTCCCTTTTCAGCCTCCTTCCTTTATTTATTTTAAAGCCTTTAGATTAATATTTAAATGATT
The DNA here is from genome assembly GCF_004799145.2 of Neltuma alba. Taxonomy (NCBI): domain Eukaryota; kingdom Viridiplantae; phylum Streptophyta; class Magnoliopsida; order Fabales; family Fabaceae; genus Neltuma; species Neltuma alba. Next base: position 360,498 of record NW_021635786.1, read on the forward strand.
TAATTTAGATGTCATTTTTTTTTGTAAAATCATAATTTAAATATTAAACTAAAAATATAAAAAATTAAAAAAAATATATGTTTTTATAAAAATTAAATACTAACCATTTAAATATTCATCTTATGATTAAAAAAAAAAAGAAAATGAGGGAGTGAAAAGAAAAGGGAGAATTACAATCAAGTCCCATGCAAGAAAAATAACTATTAAAAGGTCCAATAACAACCTGAGTAGCTTGTAATAACAAGTTCTAGAGTGGAGAATAACAACCTCTGAGGCTTGTTTTGTAATTTTTTTTTTCTTGCATGGGACCTCATTATAATTCTCCCAAAAGAAAAGAGGAAAGAATCATCTCCCATATAGAAATAAGACAAATTGCCACTACAAGAAAATCTTGAAGTAGCAGCGGAACATTTCTAGCGGTTCAACAAAACCGCTAGAAATTCCAAATATTTCTAGCGGTTTCTATAAAAACCGCTGCAAAATTCAGACGGTTTGACCATTGCCCGCACATTTCTAGCGGTTACCACCTAACCGCTAGAAAATTAGAGCTAGAAAATTCCCCGGGCTTTGGCGGGAACTTGGTGCCAAATTTGTAACGTTTACTTTCTAGCGGTTCAGGCCAATAAACCGCTAGACACCAAAAAATTCTAGCGGTTGATGCATGAACCGCTAGAAATATTTTTCATTCCCCGAGGAGTTTAGAAATTTCTAGCGGTTCTGGGCCGAACCGCCAGAATTTCTAGCGGTTCTGGGCCGAACCGCCAGAAATTGCTAGCGGTTTGGACCGAACCGCTAGCCAATTCCCGAGGCACATGTGACCGTTGGGAATTCCTAGCGGTTCGGCCCAAAACTGCTAGAAATTTCTAGCGGTTTGGACCGAACCGCTAGGAATTCTCGGTCTATATATACCCCCCCACACTCTCACTTCTTCAATCGTTCTGGAAGCGAAGCTCTGCTGAATTTTCTCCACAAACATATTCGAGTTCTGATTCAGTTGCAGATCCTTATTTTCAAGTAAAAATAGTAATTTATTGATAAATAATTTTTATTTTATGTTTTATTTTATTTATTTTATTATGTTGTAGTTTATAAATAATTTTTCTTTTTATTTCATTTATAAATAATTACTATTTGTTGTTATTAGGATGACTCGTCGACACGGGAAAGACCCAGTTGATCCTGAGAGAGCTGGACCCAGTGAGGTTCATCATGATGCTGGTGAGCCATTCCCCAGCATTCATGACTACGATCTCAGCGAGGAGGATATCCTCAGTTTTATGGAGCAGGATGATGTTGAGCGGACTGAGGAGGCTCATTTTACTGGGGATGAGCAACCCCATGCTGATGCTGATGCTGCTGACGAGGAGGAGGAGGAGCAGGATCAGGGGAATGAGTATCCCCAGGCTACGTAGCGTCCTGCTCCGAGACGTCAGGCTGGTTATGAGGTGGAATTTGTCGGTAAGTATTTATTTAACTTTTTAAAGTTTTGATCAGTATTTAATTTATATAGAAATTGTATTAATTTATTGATATATAATTTATTTCTTAATTAAATTTTGCAGACACTGAGGGGAACAGGTCCTATCGGAGGCTGACAGCCAGATAGCTGTCTATGATGACGAGCGGACGAGTGGTTGTGCCGCTCAATGAGTTGGGCCAACCGACGAAGAAAGGTGGCCAGTTGTACAACAAGTACGTGCGCCTCCTTGGTCAGCAGTGGACGTTGTTCCCCATCTATGTGCAGGACTGGAAGAAGATCACCTCAGAGAAGAAGCAGCAAGGCTGGGAAATGATGAAGGTAATATAAAATTGTTATTTATAATTTTTTTTAATTTAAATAAATGATTATATATTTTGTTTTCAAATAATTTAATTGTTTGATTATAATTTTTTATTTATTTAATTTGTTTGTTATTTATAATATTTTTAAAAGTAGTTAAATGAATATATATATTTTTTATTTAAATTATTTAAAAGTAGTTAAATGAAAATAATTTGTTATTGATTTCATTAATTTATTACTTATAATAATTTTAAATTTAGTTGAGTAAAAATTTTTTTTCATTTAAATTACTTAATCGTTTAATTATTATTTGTTTTTGATTAATTTATATTTTATTTACAATATTCTTAAATTAGTTAAAAACTAATTATTTGTTTTTGATTATTGAAATTGCTTAATTATTTGTTTACAATTTGTTATTTAGTTAATTTATTATTTTAATCATAGAGTAAATTTATTCTGGGGGAGGAGTTGAGGGCTGACACGATCAAGAGGCTTGGGATGGCATGGAAGAACAGGAGGGCCGACCTGTGGAGGAAGAAGAAAGGTGACGGGACGAGGCCCCTCCAGGAGATACTGGCAGATGTACCTGGTGGAGTCCCGGACCAAGACTGGTCCAGTTACGTCTATTTTAGGATGACGGCTGACCAGATGGTATGATAATATTGTATTAATTATAATTTCTTTATTTTTTATCCGACTTGACTCATTTAATTTAATTTTTTTACATTTTGCTTCAGGCTCTTTCTAGGAGAAATGCTGGGAGCGTCAGGCATCAGACGATACGTCATAGGGCTGGATCCAGGAGCTTTGCGATCACTTATGACGAGATTGTGAGTACTTGAAATAAATTTATTAAATATGTATATGTATTTAATTTGTAACTAATTATTTCTTTGATTTCATTTACAGAGGGAAAAGACGCAGCAGGAGCGGGGATACACGCCCACTTATGGCGAGATGTGGCCGATGGTGTATAGACCCCGAGACGGGCGTGCGTCGGATGAGGTTGAGGAGATAGCGGTAAGTAATAAATTAAATATTAATATAATATCACAGTGTAGATATCATTATATTATAATTAACTTCTTTATATTAATTTTGGTAGGCACGGATGACTCAGGTCGATTCCGAGTTGCGTGAGTCTCAGGGGTCTGCCTTGGATCCCACCGCCTCACTTTTAGCGGGTCGTGGCCGGCCGCAGCACCCTGGTCGAGTTAGCGGGCTTGGACTTGGACCTACACCGACTAGGTTGCCCCGCTCAAGTGGCGCTGGCCCTTCATATACTGCTGGGAGCTCTCATGTGAGTGCGAAGCGGCCGGGTTCCTCATCCTCAGAGGAATTGCGAGAGGAGCTCAGACAAGAGTTCGAGGCCAGGATGGAGGCCAGGATCGTGGAGCGTGATCGTCAGTTCCAGGAGCGTGATCGTCAGCTCCAGACGCAGCTTGACCAGCTCTTAGCAGCTGCTACGGCTCTGCGTCATGTGGTGGTCAGTATAGCTCCAAACATCTCGGTTCCTGACATCCCCGACCTACACATGCCACCAGTCCCGCCCCTACCCCCCTATCCGCCAGTCCAGTCCCAGCAGGTTGAGCGGCCTGCCCACCCCCAGCCGGAGGATTCAGCAGAGGATGATCACGATGATGCTGCTTCTGCCCCCCACCCATGATTTGCTTTCATTGTATGGGATTTTATTAGAATCTTGATTTTACGGTTTTATATACTATTTAGATATTTATTTAAATTTTATATTTATTTGTTTACTTTATTGATTTATTTCTATAATTTTATTTATGTCAAGTACTAATTAATATTGAAATATTTATTTATTTATTACAACATCAACATTACAATTTATTAAACACGTTAAACATGTTAATTAATCAAAATAATTCTATAATCATTTATTAAATTAATAAATATTTATTTTCGTAATGTTATTAATTTATTGTGCGGTATTTCTATTTAATATTTAAAAATAATATCGTTTGTAGCGGTTCAAAAACCGTTAGAAAATTCAACTGGATTTTAACCATCGTTTGTAGCGGTTTTATTGTCAACCGCTAGAAAATTTGCTAATTTTCTAGCGGTTCTTGTGAACCGCTAGAAAGTTTGCTAATTTTACCTAATTTTCTAGCGGTTTTATAACCGCTAGAAAATTCAAAACCGATGGAGACAAAATTCCCGTTAAACCGCTAGAAATTTCTATCGGTTTGTAACCGATATTTAGAATTTCTAGCGGTTAATAACCGCTGGAAAATGAAAATTTCCGTTAAAACCGCTACAAATTTGTAGCGGTTTTGTAATCGCTACAAAAAAATGACCGTTCCACCAGCCTCCTTTATAAGCTGAAGCACTCCAACTGAATTCCATTTTAACTTCTCTTTGAGCTCTGTGTCATATTTTCACGAAATTTGAGCATTATTAGTGATGAATAGGTCGTGGATCAACTTGCACCGGTCGACTCCGCAATACTTGGCTGGTCTAAACTATTTCTTGGATTTTGCTTTCGCCAATGCTGCCGTAAATGGTAAGATTCAGTGTCCCTGTCCTAAATGTAATTTCAAAAAGTGGCATCCCAAAGATATTGTTAGGGAACATTTAATCTTTAAGCCTTTTCCGCGAGAGTACGTATTTTGGCAACTACATGGGGAACGGCTAGATATGGGTGCTGAGTCAGTGCCAGTAGTTTCACGGATGGGAGTTCGAGTGGATGAAGCCGATGCCGTGAATGATGCTGTGCGTGATGCTTTTGGTGTTCACGAAAGCTCGAATCCCAACGAAGATGAAGTAGAGGGACCTCAACCGGAGTTTCTAAGAAACGAAACTGCTCGGGAATTTTTGACCTCATGACCGAAGCTGACAAGCCTCTTTATTCTGGGTGTACAAAGTATTCGAAGTTGTCATTCTTGGTGAGGCTGTATCACATCAAATGCTTGTGCGGTATGACTGACAAGGCGATGTCTATGTTGCTGGAATTACTGGGAGATGCTTTCCCCCAAGCTGAATTCCCTCCGTCTTTTTACGAAGCAAAAAAGATTATTAACAAGCTTGGCTTGAACTATAAGAAGATAGATGCATGCCCAAACGACTGTATGCTATACTGGGGAGATGATGCCAACAAAGAGATTTGTACGAGATGCAAGACGTCACGCTATAAGTCGGTACGGAAGGGCAAGAAGCAAAAGAAGAAACCGGCCAAAATTCTCAGGTACAAATTATTACAGCGTGTTACTTGTTCCGTCTCTAAAAATATTCGATATTTGAAATTCTTAAAACAATTGATTATGTCATCAATTTTCTTAAATTGAGTCAATATTTAGTATTTAAATATTCGGTATTTTAAATTTTTAATATATTATTTTCTTAGATACTTTCCTTTGAAACCACGGTTGCAAAGAATGTATATGTCATCAAAAATGGCTCAGCACATGAGGTGGCACGCGACTGAGGAAAACCTAGATGGTAGGTTAAGGCACCCACGAGACTCGGAGGCGTGGAAAGTGTTTGATGCGAAATTTCCAGACTTTGCCAATGATCCTAGAAATGTACGTCTTGCATTGGCAACCGATGGTTTTAATCCCTTCGGAAACATGAGCACAAGTTACAGTATCTGGCCGGTGGTGTTAATTCCATACAATCTACCACCTTGGATGTGCATGAAGCAGAGCTCCTTTTTGCTTTCCATGATCATTCCTGGCAAGAAAGCACCAGGAAATGATATTGACGTATACCTGCAACCGTTGATACACGAATTGATCGACCTATGGACGAATGGTGTTGAGGCATATGACTCACATGACAAGCAACTATTCAATCTCCGTGCAGCCTTGATGTGGACAATAAGTGATTTTCCCGGTTTGGGAACTTTGTCTGGCTGGAATGTGCATACTGGGTTGGCCTGTCCTGAGTGCAATTTTGATTCTGTGCCATGTCGCCTTCCACACAGTCGCAAGTGGTGCTTCATAGGACATCGACGGTTCCTTGATTCCAAGCACAGACTTAGATTGCAACGGATTCGCTTCGATGGGAAACAGGAGAAGAGAGATCCTCCTGTTACTTTGTCTGGTATGGATATTTTGCGGCAGTTAGAAGATGTTCATGTCGAGTTTGGTAAGAGTGTGGATCCCGAACGATTGGGACGACGATCTCGTGGGACATCTGATACGCAACCTATGCAATGGCGGAAGAGAAGCATATTTTTCACTCTTCCTTATTGGGAATCTAATTTGCTACGACACAGTTTGGATGTTATGCACATTGAAAAAAATGTGTGCGATAATGTGCTATATACGTTGCTCAATGAAGCTGGAAAGTCCAAAGACCATCTCGCAGCTAGAAAAGATTTACGGGCCTGGGGAATTCGTGAAGAGGCTTGGCCTGATGAAAACGACAAGTTTCAGCCAGCTAAATTCACCTTGACAAAGCAGAACAAGGATATCTTCCTCTCGACGTTGAAGAACATAAAAGTACCAGATGGATATTCTAGCAACATCTCAAGGTGTATCGATCTGCAGGCTCGAAAGGTTACTGGGTTGAAAAGTCATGACTCTCATGTTCTTATGCAACAGTTACTTCCATTGGCCTTGAAAAACACACTTCCTTCTGATGTATCGGTGGTTTTGGTAGAATTATGTTCATTTTTCAAGAAGTTGTGTGCGAAGGTCTTGGTAGCGGAAGAGCTTGATCAGCTGCAAAATAAAATTATTCTTACACTTTGTCACTTGGAGATGATATTTCCTCCATCATTCTTTACTGTTATGGTTCACTTGACTGTCCACCTTGTTCGAGAAGCAAAGGTTGCTGGCCCAGTTCACTATCGATGGATGTACCCTATAGAGAGGTACTAGATTATCTTTTATTCCCGCCTCTTTAAATTTCACATTGTTCTTTCATTTACTCGTAATTATTAATGCAATTTTAACTTACAGGTACTTGGGAAAATTAAAATCATATGTTAGGAATAAGGCATGGCCTGAGGGGTCAATAGCAGAAGGTTATTCTGGAGATGAGGTCCTAACTTTCTGTTCGAGGTACTTTGATGACATGGAGACATCTTTTAACCGCCCGCGTCGCGTAGATGATTCTCCTCCTGGTCCTTCCACGTCAACTTTATTTCCTCCTGTTGGGAAACCAGTTGGAGGATATGAATTCTTCAGACTCACTCCTACAGAGAAACTCCAGGCACACAGACACGTTTTGATAAATTGCAGCCAAGTTGAACCCTTCATGCAGTAAGTATATATATCATATAAGCTCACTAGCTTTTACACTTTATATTTGTTTCTTACTGACTCTTCTAACAAATTACACTTTACTATAGTGAGTTTAGGAGTTATCTCAGGCGTCAACTACGGGGCCGTGCGCGTTCTGCTGACATTGATAAAAGAGTCCACAAAGAGTTTCCCAGTTGGTTTACACGTCGAATACGTAATGACAACAGCCCATACACAGATGAATTCAAAGCTCTTTCTCTCGGTCCGTTAGACCATGCACGAAGGTTTACCGCGTACAATGTCAACGGCTTCAAGTTCTGTACGGTTGGACGTGATCAGGGATTGCTCACACAAAACTCTGGAGTTTGCGGGACATTCGGAACGAGATGTTATGCTAGCAGTAGTGATGGCGATATGCGCTTTGGAGGCATCACTTACTATGGAAAGCTAATTGACATTATTGAGTTGAGTTACCAGCTTTTCACCGTGACACTGTTCAAATGCTCCTGGGCAAATACGACAACTTCACGGGGACTCGCTACTGACCATTTGGGCATCACCTCAGTCAATTTCTCTAGACTTATTCATACGGGGGCATCTGAAGATGATGAGCCATATATCCTTGCTTCTGAGGCACACCAAATTTACTATGTCGAGGACGAGAAACATAAAGACTGAAATATGGTCGTTCACCTCAAGCCACGGGATCTTTACGATATGGTGATGGTGACATTATTTACGACAGTGAACCCTTCCAACCCTCGAATTTTGAAGACTTCTTTCCTCAAGGAGATGATAATTTGCCACTTATCAGGTACACGTCTTTTCTTAAATTATTTAAATAATTAACTACTAATTACTAATTTTTTCCAAATACAACATAAATTTAACAAATTTTTTTAAAATGTGTCCTTTCAGGCCGGATGATGATGGAGAATAGCAGCATCCAAAATAAATTATTTAAAAAATTTTTCGTCCATAAATACATATGTATAAATTAAAATTCGTACAGTTTTTTTAAAAATAAAAAAATTTTCATTTGTAGCGGTTACATAACCGCTACAAATTTTTTTCACGAAATTGTAATTTGTAGCGGTTATTAACCGCTACAAATTTATTTTCACGAAATTGTAATTTGTAGCGGTTATTAACCGCTACAAAATATATCTGTAAATTAAAATTCGTTCAGATTTTAAAAATAAAAAATACTAAATTTCTAGCGGTTAATAACCGCTACATATATAACCGCTACGAAATACTAGCGCTTATATATACGCTAGAAAATGAATAACAGCTACAAAATGCAATAAAACGCTACAAAAACACCGCTACAAATGTGTCGCTGATCTCTATAAATACCATATCTTCTCTACATTCATTTACTCCATCTCTTTTCCTTCCTCTCCTATTTTTCTTCATAATTCTCTCTTTTTTTCTTACGATCTCATATGGTGGTTTTTTTCTCTTTACTCTATGGTAAGTGAATTTTATTTTATAATTCATTGTATCTTTTATTTGTTTTTATTTAAAATTTACTAACATATTTATTTCTCCTTTCCTTTCAGATTTTTCTTCTCCACACTTGTCATGCCCTCCTCAACTGATTCAAATACTCATCAACCTAATACTATAGGTTCAATATTACAAAATATATCATCTTCAATTCAACTATCTTATTAAATATTCAATTAAATTATCTTATTAAATTAAATTCACTTCTTTTGACACATTCATAATTTAATTACATATTTTTTATTACAAAATTTGAATATATAAAATGTAACATATAACTAATTATACAAATTAACAAAAATTCTTCAAAATAATTTATTTAATGGTTTTTAAAATTATAATATGAAAAACCATAAATTTTTTTTTCTGGCATGGTAAAAATTTCTAGCGGTTCCGAACCGCTAGAAATATTTCGTCAAATTTAAATTTTGCGCCAAAATTTCTAGCGGTTCAAACCGCTAGAAAATTTTTTCCCGCCATTTCTAAAATTCAATTGGCGGGAAAATTTAATTTCCCAAACATTTCTAGCGGTTCTATAACCGCTAGTAATTTCTGCGCGCTACTGAAATTATTTAATTCCCGGCAAAATGGATTTCGTTTAGCAGGTTTCTAGCAGTTATAAAACCGCTAGAAATTTTTTTCCGGGAACTTTTCTAGCGGTTTTATAACCGCTAGGAATGTGTCTCCTTCAGATATTTTCTAGCGGTTAGAAACCGCTAGAAATTTTCTATCGTTTTGACCATGATGTGTAGCAGTTGCGATAACCGCTAAAAATTTTTTCTTGCACCTGTTTTTCTAGCGGTTTCCTTAACCGCTACAAATTTGATTTGTTGCGGTTAAAACCGCTAGAAATGTAACACTCTAACCGTTAGAATTAACATATTTTTTTGTAGTGTGCAAATATGCGTACCTTGGCTTGAAGGACATTTCCATTGCTGAGCATAAGTTGAGGGTTGTTAGTTAAAGGATCCAATTGAACAGAAATTACTTTAGAGCCAGTACGTATGGTGCCTTCTGGCAAATTATCAGCCATCACTTTCATTAGCTCAATCCTTTTTATAACTCGAAATTCTTCACAAACCCTATGTCAATAATCTAGATGTATCAAACTTTGTTGGCCAAAAGAAAAATAAAAACCAGATTTTTTTTTTTGGTGTTTAAGCTGTAAGATATAGGGTTCGTTTGAGTTAGTGGTAGAAAAAGTAACTTATTTCCAATCTGATTTTGTAAAAGTAAGATTGGATAAAAGTTAAATTAAGTAATGTGACTTTTATAAAAATTAGTTTATAAAGAAAAAAAAGTTGTTTGAATTATGATTGAATAAGTAAGTTTAATTTGTAGAATGACCAAATGGGTATGACTTTTATTAAATAATAAAAAATGATTAAAAATATGAGTTTACAAAATACAATAATTTTAAATTATTATAATTGCAAAAATTTATATTTAATGAATAAAATATATTTAAATTAGAAATCATAGTAATGTGGAAATTTCTAAACCAAATAATATTACATAATTAATTAGCTGACATACGCTGTATAATTTATATAGATATAAAATAAAAAATAATATAAAAACTATTAAAAATAAATAACTAAAAATTGATCGGAAAGCACAAAAAATATATAAAGAGAAGTATAAGAATAACATAAACATAAAGGAAAAATTGTCTTTTAATTCCAAAAAACTATTTTTGCATAAGTCAAAAATAAGTTTTAGATGCTTTTATAACCGTACTTAAAAAAGCAGCTTTTGACCCATAAATCAGATTGGCCAAAAGTTGAGACAAACAGCCTTCAAATTTGCAAACTAACTTATCACATTCATAAGTTACTTTTCCACCTCCTGAATGCCTTACCAAACAGGCTAATAGAAGATCCTAAAAAGCTAAAACAGGCTGATAGAAGATCCTCAAAAGCTACACAAGAAATACTAAAATCAAGAAAACTTGCAAAATGAGCAAACCGCTTGAAATTTTTTAAGATCTCTAATTAATACCAAATATGCTTACCATTTGGTCCTAAACAGAAAATTTCCCAAATATTTATCATATTTTTCGAATTCATGTATCAAATTCATGGAATTATATGTAAGTTACTCAATTATCAAAATATGTTCAAGTTTATCAAAGAATCTTGAGAATATAGTAAAACTCTCAAGAGGTATAAGACCGGAAGTAAGTCAAGTTGAACCAAATGAATATAAATTATGTGTTCATCTTCTTCTCAAGAACCTTAGATAATATCTCTCTAATTCTGTTACTCTATCTTCGTGATTAAAGTTTGTTCCTTTGTTTAAAGTTAAGATTTTTATAATCACTTAATTCACCTCTTTTTGGGTTAGTTCCTGTCTAACAAAATATGTTTGGCATTTGGTCTCAAACAGAAAATTTTTCCTAATATTTATCATATTTTTCAAATTCATGTACATGGAATTATATGTAAGTTACTCATATCGATTCTCATTAGCAATACTACTATACATGACTTGTTACTGCTAATCATTATTTGATTTACTTCATCTTTGGTCTATTTATAAGTCAGTTTGTTTAGAGTTATGAACAAACAATTAACTGAATTTATTGATCGAATAATACAAAAGAATGATATCATTTATATATGCTAATAATAATGATCATCACCTAAAAGGCATCTCCGTTGCTTCATCATTATCTTTGGTTGTGATGACTTTTCTCCTGAAGAAAAGGGAAGGAAAAAAAAAAAGCATCATTCAGATGTAATTAAAAATGATGATACATTAGTATGTAATTTCAACAAAGAAAAAGTCTCCCTAGATTGTCATGTTGGTACATAATCTGAGAAGAACAAAGTTTTAATTTTTAATTTTATATAACTTAAAACTTCATATTTTTAAGAAGAACAACATTTATTTAGGAGATATATATTTTTATTTTATAATCTACGCTTAATATCAATATAAAAAAGTATAAATAAATTAAATTTAAATTAATAGCATAATTAAAATTTTAAAATAGTTTTATTACCTACAAAAGATCATTGATGATAATTATATATATTTATTTGACCAAAAAATTTATGTATAGTTATATAGTACTCTAAAAAAATATTTAAAAAAATATAACAAAATGATATCATATATCCAATATATTATTTATAAGGAAAATATTATATAGAATATAAAAAAATCTAATATTTTCACAATATGTAATTATTTATTGATATTTTAAAAAGTATAAATCTTCTAATTTAATCAAAATTGAATCAATACACACACACACACACACAAATCATCCAAAACATATATGATTGGCATAATTATAATACTCTCAATTAATATTATAATATTTGGCAAAAAATTAATATTATAATAAATTAGAAAAAGCCCATGAAAATGCTTAATTTTTATAATAATTTATTCCTAAAAATTAATTAAAAAATAATAACATGAATAAGTATATAATATTATTAACTTCTGATCTTAACAATGAAATGTTAATATTAATAAATATAAAAATATTTTGAATAATATAGTGTATATATATAATTTTAGTAGTATTTTATATTTTAATATATCCATAATGCTAATAAATAACGTACCCGTATATTTGAAGGGCAGTTTTCCGAAGTGTTGAAGCAACACCAAGCTGATCAAGTGCACGCCATCCGTTAGTTTGAATGATGATGGCTGATCCTGTGGCCCTCAATTTTTCAGACTTTTCTAACACCAAACTTTTGATCCCTTTCCTGTTCAGTTCCTAAAAAAAAAAAAAAAGAAGCTTAATTTAATTAAAACTATTATTTTTTCCTCCATTACTTCTTTCAAATTTCTATTCATTGCATGTGCTTTTAGGTTTAGAATTTGTTTCTTCATTCCATATTACATAAAAAGCACTTGTGTTGCAATTCGTTTTACTTTAGAATTTGCTAAATTATGCATATGAATTTATTTATATATACCTACTTTAGAATCTATTACCATTTACATATTAATTATATAAATGAAACTAATTTTATTACAGAATCATGTATCTATAATTTGTTGTATCCTATATTTTTCTCCCATGCATGTGCATGTTAAAAAGTCAAACATCATATTTCATTTCATAATTTATTTATTTATTTATTTATTGCCATTTTCATTTCATAATTTATTACTGCCTGCGCCTTGTATGTTAGAAGTTGTCGTCAACTTATTACTTTTTACTACTGTTTCCGGCACATATTAAAAATGGAAGCAGTTTTCAAAAAATAAAATGAGAACAATTTTATTTATTTTAAAAATTTTCTCATGAATATTAAGAATATGATAAATATATTATTTTGTTTTAGACTTTCTTATTTACTGTAAAGTAAAATTCTAAATAAGAGAAATTTATTGGTTTTCTTTTACGAGGAAAGTAATAAAATAATAAAAGTCACAGATAAAAAGGACTCACTAAAGTGGATGAGTTTTATAATGTTTAATAAAATTATATATATTAATAAAATTAAATAAATAATTTTTTATTAACCTTTTATTATTTGTTCTAAATTTTTTGTTTGTATTTAAACTATATTTTTATTTTTATAGTTAAAAACTTATCATTATATCTCGTCTCTTGATTGCACATCAAATAAATAGACTACACAAATATGAAAAATATTTTTGCTTCTGATAAAATTTAAAAAATGCATGTCACATAAACAAAATAAAGCCACATGAAGGTTTAAAAATAAAATATACTTTCTTACATACTTAATATTTATTATTATTAAAACAAATAGCTGAAACCAACATTAACTGTTTCTTTTTGGCCTGACAACATTAACTGTTTCTGCACTTTAGTTATTATCTTGATTGTTGATTGTTGATTGTTGATGTCTTATATTGACAATATGTTAAACCCACCCCTAACATTCCTAATATATTTTTTTAAGTTGTCCCAAATTAGTATCTTTTTTGAAATTTAAGGAACTTTTACATTATCTTTTTTGACATATCCTAACTTAATAATTTTCCCCAACCTCTGTAGGTAAATTTCGGAAAGAAAACAAAAACATTTAGACACAAAACAACTGAGTACTATATTTAGAAACTGAGTATTATATTTAGCAGTGAAAGATTTACAATCAAAAGTCGTAAACGGTAATTAATTCTTCAAACTCTATGTAATACACACAAAAAATATATTAAGCCCAATAATTTATTAATATCCAAATGTAAGAGAATATGAGAATATGTGTTCGGTGTAGCCCCAGGCAAAAAGATGCAATTTAAAAAATAAGGTTAAGGTACAAATCTACTCACAAAATATTCATAAATCTGGCATCATAACATTCACTTGACTACAAAAGTATTCATGAAGATTCCAAAAGAAAGTAAAAATACTATGGCCACTTATGTAAGCAGACGTCTGTTACTTATTAACAATGGGTCCTACGTCTGTTTATGTTTTAAAAGTTAACAAACAATGTTTGTTTAAATCAACAGCTATGCCATTTTTGGTATATACACATTCGCGAATATTTCATGAATAGATTTGCATATGAATGAACTCCTTAGACAAATAGTCCATATAGAGATTAAGAGAAGCAAGAATTGGTGAGACTTGAAAGCTGTGGTAAAATTAGTTAATAAACCTGTGTAAGGCAAGGGCTGTTGCAAGACCACAGATACCTCCTCCCACAATAACAATGTCTTCCCGTTGGCTACTTTTCTCCATCTTCTTTTCGCCCACAGGAAATAGAGAGAGATATGTCTAATTAAGGGCACTATACTCTTCATTTCGATCTGAGGCATTTATATAGGCATAAGTCTAAAGGCTTTTGAAGCCTCTGCTTAAATTTTCAATATTGTCGGTGGGATTGGATATTAATTGATGTTCATCGCTCTTTTACTGTTTAATATTGCAGCTCATTCGCACATTTCAAAAAGTACATTAAATTGATTTTTTTAATTTCCCTTATTAAATTTTTTCTGCTTTTTTTTATACAAAATTTTTCTCTTTCTCTTTATATTTACATATCATTCTCAGAAAATAACCATTGATAACCCTGCAAGTGACTTAAATTTGGGATCCAACTTTTCTTCTACATGTGACTTGTAATAAAGACTAGAATATTAATTCTTTCCATTTATCTTAAATGTAGGAATTAAATAATTAATTTATGAACATTAATACAATTAGTTAAGTCAGTTATATTTATAATTAAAAATATGAATTACTTTTTTTTTTTTTTTTGAAATACCCCTTTAATCATTTGTATGAGAAACTACTATATTAATGGAAATTGTTTCTTAATAAGTGCAATAATAAGTATAATTTAAGAAGACAATTATAAAGTTAAAAAAATAGATTAAAGTCTTATATTTATGGTCAAAATGACTCAATCAACTAGCTCCTAGATTTAAAGGCAGAGGGTGTAATAGAAAACACAATTATATCTTACCAAAAAAAAAACAAGAAAACACAATTATATATATGTCATTCAATTATTTTGTCTTTTCTCTCCGTAATTATTTCTCTCTGGTTAGTAAAGAAAGATAATGTAAATAAGATTGTCTGAATATATAAATACAAAAATTAAAACTGACCAATTGAAGAAAACTAAAAAAACCAAGTATTATACAAGGAACGTGTGCCAGGGAATTGGAGGAGAAAGGCTACCTTCACATTCATCAAATTGATGTGTCCCTATATTTTTGTAATCAAAATTCATCTCTTTTTTAATTGGTTTATTTTACCTTGCCAAACACGCATGTAATCCCTCCGTTTCAAAATGTAAATCATGTTATAATTAACAATAAGTGTATCTATAAATGCTCTATTAAACTTTTGAAATGCGTGTAATATAAAATAATTTTTGTTTTTTTAATAAAAAGACCCGTATTTTAATTTGAAATGTAGGCAGTGCTTTGCATGATTTTCTACGGAGAGTACTTTTCAATAAATGTTACCTAATATTTCAGCTAGAAATTAATGGTTTTGAGCTATAATTTATTTGAGTAATATATATAATTATAAGAGAAAATGGCAAATAAAGACCCCCAATATATAAAATTACTAAATGGGTTCCTTAATATGAAAAATGGCTTCAGGAGACCCGATTCTATATTACAAATATGAAATGATAGCGAAATGTCCAAGATGCCCTTTTTTTCTCTTTCTTCCTCTCCAGATCTCCTTCCCATTCGTTCTTCTTTTCCTCTCTCTCTTTGTCCTTCTCTTCCTCTGGTTCTATCATAATTATCTAACACACCACATGTGCTCCAAGCATGTGATTGGAACAAGTATGATGATTGTATTTTGGCAGCTAAATCGATTAAGGTGTCGGATGTGAGGAACAAACAAGTATGCTTCTTGAGGGGCTTATGATAGTTCTGATGCTATAGTGTTATAGATTGGGAGGAAATGAGAGGTGAGGTTGATAATGAAAGATATTAATTGGAGGAGGTTGTTGTTGGTTTGAAGTGCACTTATCACTGAATCTTGCAAAAACTAGTTGCTGTCAAAATGACAGAATTTTCACTATTTCTTAGAGAACGACAAGTTTAGTAAAGCAAATGGTAATTTCTGATAAACAATTCATAGACATTTAAGTTTTTGTGTTAAAATTACAGAATTTCCAGATTTCTTTAACAGATGACAAGTTCTGATAAGCAATTCATGACAAGTTCAGTAAGGCAAATGACAAGTTTAGTAAGACGAATGACAACTTCTGATAAGCAATTCATAAAAATTTAAGATTCTGTGTTAAAATGACAATTTGCACAATTCCTTGGCGAATGACAAGTTTAGCAAGGCGAATGACAACTTCTAATAAGTAATTCATAGGAATTTAAGTTTTTGTATTAAAATGACAGAATTTCCAGATTTCTTTAGCAGATGACAAGTTCTGATAAGCAATTTATAACAAGTTCAGTAAGGCAAATGACAAGTTTAGTAAGGCGAATGACAAATTCTGATAAGTAATTCATAGAAATTTAAGATTCATAGGAACTAATTGATGCCACCAAGTCACTTCCCCAACGGCTATCGCAGATACTATTAACAGCAACAAAATGAATCACCACTGAAAATATGGTTTTAATGTAAAAAAAAGTCATCACTGAAAATTAAATCGCTGTTGGAACTATACTTTCAGTGACCAAAAACAGTTACGGTTGAAGGTACCTTCAGCACGACCTCCTCCTTCTATAACATCCCAAATTCTTAATTAACGTTAGAGCGTAATTACAAAGGATATTTTGGACTTGAATAGTAAGCTAGGAAAGAGAAGAGCACTTTTTGCTAGAGGTGATTTGGCGCAAAATTCTCACTTGAACAGAGTTTTTTCAACTGAAGGATACTTCCTCGAGTTGTTTTTATAATAGGATACATGTAACCAAATTACGTAGAATAAAACATTGATTAAAATTTGTTAAAAGGTGATAAATATGTAAGAAATACAATTTATTTTCTAAAACTACCTTTATTTATAGAGAGAGAGAGAATGGGCAAATATAAATGAATATAGTGAGACTAAGTAATAATTAATAAAAAATAATATTAAACATTTTGAATAAGCTATTAGTATTTCTTATAAATAGAAACATATTATTTCTAAAATATTATATAACCATATTTTAAAGGAAATAATCAATGTTGCTGGCTTACCTATGTTTTTGGGAAACCTAATTACTTATTACACAAGACCTTGTGGGATGATTTAATTCAGTTAGGTAACAACATCTTTGGTGCTTGGTTGTTATTGGAGACTTTAATACCTATATGGCTATAAGTATATCAATGGTAAAATCAGGGGTTCTACTCCAAATATTACTTCTATGAGAAAATTCACTACTTGCATTGACAGATCAGAGCCAGTTAGGATTAATTGTGTTGGAGAAAGGTGTATACTTGGGAAAGGAACATGATAAAAGAAAGAATTGATTGGGCATTTACAAATTCCTCTTGGTTTAATCTGTTTCTTTTTCTATGGTTCACCACCTCAGCAAGTTTGGATCAGATCATCAACTCTTGTTACTTAAGAGTACTCCGGATTCTCTGAATAAAAGTTTCAAATCCCTATTTAGATGTCAAATGCTTGGGTTTTAGAAGAGGATTTATTTTATTTTATTTTATTTTATTTTTTAAGAAAAAGAAGAGGATTCCATTGATATTGTGAAGAAAAGCTGGAATTGTGGCTGAAGGGAGGAAAGTATTGGTAACTTTGCAAGGGAAGCTGAATAATGGAATAAGAAGAAATTTGGTAACATTACCAACAAAAAGAATAGGCTTATGAAAATAATTGAAGGCCTTCAAGGAGCTAGAAGGTTGAGGGATAATCAACACTTGGCCAAAGTTGAAAATGATTTATGGAAGGAGTACGACAAAATTTTAGAAAATCAAACTTTGGAGCCAAAACATGTCAAATAAAACCACCATGCATGGCATTAGGCTCAAAAAATCAAATTTTGAAAAATCACTTTTCGGGTTACTATTCATTTAGTAATGCCAAAATTTTGGCCAATTTTAAAAATTCATAACTAATTTTAGAAAACTCAAAATGATGTAGCTCCAAGTTCTATTTGAAAATCTTTTACTTCTATACGTAGAAAAAAATACCCATTGATCCATTTCCTTTACCAATCAGGCTTCATATTTCATATAAAAAGTATTGTTCACTTGGTCAATTTTTCAATTTCCAGCGTTTTACCATAAATTCAAAAATTCATAACTTTTTGTACATGCTCCAAATTAAATGATTTACCACTCTATTTAAAGCTTGAAATGTGAAATTTAAGCTCACCAAATTTCATAGCCATACTCCATCATTTGGGCAAAAAAAGCATGGCCACAAAATCATGACTTTTCATACATTATTACTCCTTTTTAATGTATTATATTAAAGGATTTAGGCCATGAGAATGCATTATACCATTAGCATCCATACTATCATGTATTTATGCATAATTATATCTCCCAAGTGATGGGAACATAGTCTCTTACAAGCATTCCTCATATTATACAAAGTTACAAAGTTTTAACCACAAGCTCATATTTACATAACATAATCAAGCATATTATTGCATAACATTTTATGTCAATTTGCTTCCACATTCTTCCCTATTTCCTTTGATGAGTTAGCCCCTAATGATGTCATTTGGATATAAAGAGGGGTGAGATTTCATAAAAATCTCAGTAGCAAAGAACAACAATAAAAATGCTAACCATGCAAGGGTATGTCATGCTACATGCCATTCAACATTTCCATGCATTCTCTTACTTTATCATGACATAAAAAGGGAGCATATAAACATATCATTTAACAAGTCAATCATGCATATTGCCAAGGCATAACATTTAAGGAGTTAAACGTATCACATCACAGCTAGTTCAACCATATCATGACTTAAAAACACATAGCAAACAACCAATGCAAAGTAATATTAAAATTATAAGTTCTTGCTACCTTGAACAAACCCTTGATTCTTGTTTTCTTTCCCTTGGTCTTGATACTCCTCTTGCTAATGCCTTACTCCTATCAAGCATACAATAGGGGCATTCTAGATATCAACTCTAATAATAAGTAATAACTTAAACTTGACATAAACCTTAACCCTTGTCTTTAATTTTAGGGTTTTTGTATTATCTTTCTTAACATAGTTGCCATATGCTTTTCCCATATGATTTTTTTATATAGAGTCCATATTTAAAATTAGATTCATCAAAATTCAACTCTTTTCCCTAGTTTCAAACTTGGCCAAAAGTTAGGGTCTTAGAATTCAAAATTTTTATTTTCAATTTTAATGCTTCCAAACACATTTTCTCAACATAATCCTACAAGTACAATTTCATCTTTTAAACCCATCAAAAGCATCAAATCAACTTGAATCAAACCCTAGGCTCATGTTCTATGCTTGATTGGAACACACATCCAAGGGTAACAAGTTGAAATTCTTTCATAAACCAAGTTACAACACAAGTTTCTAACCATTTTCTATCCTATAATCCCTATGCCATCTTTTAATTGTTCATATCTAATTACATGGCATTTTGGACAGCATATTGTCTTAGTGTTTTTGGTCATTAAACTCCACCAAAACAAATCCTAATCAATCCCTAATCAAAGTAGTTAAACCCTTAGAATCTTTAACTTACCTTGTGTGTTGTCTTGAAGTTGACTTGGTTTCTCTTCCTTTTTCTTCAATTCAAGTGAAAAACCTTCCCTCCCCTATTTTCACAATTTTGGCCAAATTATGCATATATGAGGGGTATTTATAGACAAAATTTGGCCTTGGATTTCCTTATTTTGCCCTTGAGAAATGTTAGAATGCCTTTGTCCACTTGTCCTATGATCAAGTCTTATAACTCATGATCATGCCACATGTCCCTTGCATATTTAACATATGATTAAATATAAATAAAAAAATTATAATTTAAACTCTTCTAGTTATACCCCTTAACAAATGGCACAATTCCAACCTTGTTCTCCCCTCATAAAATGGCTCAAAAAATGGCAGATAGTTAGGATAAAAAGTTGCCCCACAAAGCTTTAGGTTATTCTACTGTATAATTTCACCATATCAGTTAAATTTTTCCTTTATCCTTTGCAATCCAGTAGCTCTAAAAAATTATTTCTCTATGCAAATAACTCTCTTTTATTAAGGAAAAGTTCTCTAATTTTTCTCAAGTCAAAATTTGACTTGTAACTCTTTCTATTCAAATTTTCTTGAAATTGATCTTTTACCGACATAATTTAGCTTTAAATATTTTTTAAAGCTAACCTCTATACTTTCAGAGGCTAGGAATAATTTTAAAATCTGTTATAAACTCTTAACTAATTTTTTCTCATTTTGTCTGAATAATTGAGGCCTCTGTACATTTCAAATAATTCACTTTGGTTGATTTTTTCATAATTACCCAAAAACACTTATAAATACAGAAAATTTTCTAATAATTTATTTTTTATTCTATTTTTATCTTTTAGGCCTCAAATACTATTTTAAACATTTTATTATATTTTTCATAAATTTTTAGAAATTTTGGGCAAAATTTTCAATATTGCTCTTCCTTAACCAGAACTTTTCAAAATGACAGTTTGATCTTTGCCCAGGTTTCACTTTAAAAGTTATTTTCTCTCTGCCTCCACTATATTACCTAGCTTTTGGTCAGTTTTAAATTCCTCATTTAGGAGGCTAAAATTAACAGGATATGACATTTCTTCTCCTAAAAATAAATTTTGTCAATAAAATTCAAAACATACCTTATATGAAAAGCTTTGGATACTTGCTTTTCATTTTGTTTTCTATTTTCCATGTTGCTTCTTCCTAAGTCAAGTCCTTCCAGATCACCTTGACTAGTAGAATAATCTTATTTCTCAACTGTTTGATTTTTCGATCTACAATCAGCTCTAGTCATACCTCAAAAGACAAATTATCTTGCAATGCAATGCCATCATATTTAATAACATGTGTGGGATCTGGGAGGTATTTCTTTAGCTTGGAGACATTAAAGACATTGTGTACTTGACTGAGATTAGGGGCAGGGCCAGTTTATAAGCTACAAGTCCAACTCTAGAAAGGATTTGAAATTGTCTGATATACTTTGGAGTTAACTTCCTTGCCTTAATGGATAGACCTATTCTTGTAGTAAGAGACACTTTAAGGAACATATGATCCTTAACTTCAAACTCTATCGCTTTTTTCTAACATTTGCATAACTCTTCAACCTACATTGTGCTGTGAGTAATCTCTGTCTAACCCCTTTGATCTGCTTTGAGGTCTAATCCATAATATCAAGACCATAGATTCTCTTTTCATTGAGTTCTATTTAGCATAAAGGGGACGTGTACTTTCTTCCATACAAAGCCTCATGTGGTGCCATTTGAATACTGGAATAGTAACCATTATTGTAGGCAAACTCTGCCAACGGTAGGTACTCTCATAATTTCCTTTAACATCCAAGACACATGCACATAACATATCCTCTATTATTTAAATTGTTTGTCTGTTTACCTATCTGTTTGTGGATAGTATGCTATATTGAACCTTAAAATAGTACCCATTGCTTCCTGTACTGCTTTCTAGAATTGGGACATAAAACAAGGATCTCTATCTTATACAATATTCTTTGGCAACCCTGTAGCTTGACAATGTCTTTATAACCTTGCTGACTACTCCCGAGGGTACTTGACTTTAATTGTAAGGAAGTAGGTTGACTTTGTCAAACAGTCCACTATCACCCAAATAGCATCATACCTTGATGAAGTGTGAGGTAATCCCATGCTAAAATCCATAAAAATGCTATCCCATTTCTATTCAGGAATATGCAGGGGTTATAGAGATACTAAAGGCTTCTAGTGTTCTATCTTAGTTTTTTGGCATGTTGAGGTGCCTTGACACATATTATGTGATGGCTTTTTTCCTTCCCAAGCCAGCAGAATATATTCTTAAGCTTATGGTATATTTTGGTCATTCCTAGATGAATAATGTATAATAATTCCTCTGATGATATTTCAAAGTCTTTAGTCTCTCCATTTAACATCCTTTCTTAGAAGACTTTTGCTAACCGATCTTGTCTCTGTGCTTTCTCTATCTGATCTATTATTAAAGTATCTACGTGTAGTATTCTGTTTTCTTTTATTGTTAACTACATTTAGTAGATAGGACCCCAATCCCTTGCATCCTCCATTAGCTCGTATTTCTTGACCATCAGTAATGCCACTTGTATTATCTTCCTGCTTAAGGTATCAGCCACAACATTTGCTTTACTTGGATAATACTTGATTTAGTAGTCGTACTTGAGACTTTTATGGTCATAGTATAACTCAATAGATGCCCTGTACAGGTAATACCTCTATATCTTCAAGGCATATTCTATCATTGCCAGCTCTAAATCATGTATAGGATAGTTCTTTTTTCATGTGGTGTAAGTTCTCATAAGGCATAAGTGACTACTCGACCTTGCTGCATCAGCATGCGTCCCAATCCTTGCTTGCTAGCAGCGGTGTATACTACATAAGTCTATATAGGATTAGGGATAACCAGCACAAGAGTTGAGGTTAGTCTCCCTTTCAGCTCTTAAAAGCTAGCCTCAAATTTCTCATCCCATATGAAATGCTAATTCTTTATAGTGATTTGGTCAATGGTTGGGCAATATGAGAAAAGTCTTAAATAAACCTCCTATAATAGCATGCTAATCCCAAGAAACTTCTGATTTCCATAACTATCTTGGGTTATTCCTATTATAGCACTACTTCTATCTTCTTGGGATCGACAACTACTCCATCCTGTGAAATCATGTGGCTTAGAAATTTTACTTCATTCACCTAAAACTCATACCTATTGAGTTTAATGAATAACTACTTTTCCTTCAAGGTACACAGAACAATCCTTAAGTATTGTTCATGCTCTTCAAGAGTGCTAGAGTACACTAAGATATCATCTATAAAGATTATGACAAACTAATCTATGTACAATTGAAAAATTTAGTTCATATAGTCCATGAAGATAGCAGATGCATTGGTTAAACCAAATGCTATCACCAAGAATTTATAATGTCCATATCAGGTCCTAAAGGTAGTCTTCAGAATGTCTCCTGCCTTAATCCTAAGTTGGTGGTATCTTGATCTCAAATTAATCTTACAAAATACAATTGTACCAATTAACTAATCTAACAAATCATCAATCTGGGGGAGGATATACTTGTTCTTAATCATGACTTTGTTCAACTCCCAATAATCTATGTATAGTCTAAAGCTGCTGTCTTTCTTTTAATGAATAGTACTGGAGTATCCCATGGAGAAACACTAGGTCGAATGAATCCCTCCTCTAATAGCTCTCGAATCTGCTTCTTTAATTCTATTATTTCATTAAGAGTCATTTGATATGGGGCTTTGAATATTGGTCCTGCTCTTGGTACAATATTAATTGCAAATTCGATTTCTCTCTTTACCAGTAGTCCTTTGATTTCCTTCAGAAAGACTTCTTAAAAATCTCTTACTACTAGAATCTCTTTTATCCCCATTTCCACTTCTGCCTATACTGAGAAGAATACTAGGTATTCCTGGCAACCCTTTCTCAAATACATGTTGGCTTAAGCCTTAGTCACAAAATTTAACTTTACTTCTAGGTATGGGACCGTTTCTTGTAGAGGAAGACAACCAGTTTAGGCCAATAATAACACTTATATCATGGAATGGCATGCATACTAGGTCTAGAGTAGTGCAAAATACTCATACTAGATAATACAATTCAAATATACACTAAAGGTTATAACTCTAGCACTAGTAGGAGTGGACATAGTTAAATCATATGGCAAAGTATCAAAAGCAAGACCCAAACGCCTAATTATATGATATAAATTAATGACTTGTGCCTAAATCAAACATTGTATTGATAAGATAATTATTGATATAAATGTATCTTGCATCATTTCAGGCAACTTATAAGCCTCCTCTTATGCTAGGACGAACACTCTTCCCTATATCTGCGGTCTCGAACCATCCATACCTTGCGAGCACTCTCTTGTAAAATGTTCAACTTTGTCATATCTAAGTACATGTTCTAACCCATCAAGCATAGCCCATCTTCATGATCATTTTCGCATCATCCATATACCTTGCCATTTTGGTTATGTTAAACCTCCTTAGTTGCCTCCTCTTCTGTGCCTTCTGCCAAAACTAAGTCTCTTCCTCTTTTTGACATTGCTGGAGGTCCTTTTCTATCTAACCCTAATAGGTACTCTTTTAGTTCTTGGGGTTACTCTAGTCAAACCCTAATGGTTCTGACAACTTTTGTAATTCTATATGCCTCTACTACTCTGTTAAACACCTGGATCTGTCGAGGGGTTACTCTTTCTCTCTCTCTCTCTCAAGGTTGGTTTCAATACCTTGATCATCCTCTCAGTGAACCATCACTTATCACTGAAGTACTGCAAGTATATGGAATAGTGAGACAAGTTAATGTATTTAGGTAAGTACTTATCAAAAGATTCATTTTCTCCTTGTCTCAGGGTAAGGAATTCATCTTCCTTCTCATCCCTTAATGATTGTGGGAAGTACTTCTAATAAAACTGTTTCTTGAGTACTTCCCAAGTAACTGGGATATTGTCGAGTTGAAGAACTAGTTTAGTGTTTTTATACCAACAATCGATCTCTTTCTCTAACTTGTATATGGCCATTTAAGCCTTTTTTTTCTGATGGACAGTCCATAGCCTTATATATTTTCTCTAGCCAAGCCACCAAGTCCTCTACATTTTGTGTGTCAAAAGTTCCCTCAAAAGTAGGTGGCTTATGCTTGTGGAAACCACTTATCCAATAATGGATATCCTATTTTATCACCGGTCTTGCCCAATTAGATGGCATACATTGAGATTGGATTGGTTGTTAAGGCACCAGAGAGTTCAAGCACGTCTTTGATTTGGGTGCCTTTAAAGCCCACAACCCCAGTGGTACACAAACTTTCTTCTATCAGCAGTGTTGGAATTTAGTTAAGAAAGACATTTGTCAAATGGTAAGAGAAGTTTTCAAAGATCTAAGAAGGGTTAAATCCATAAACAATACCAAACTTGTGTTTATTCCTAAATTAGAAACACCAAAAACCATTAGAGACTTCATACCTATATCCCTTTGCAACATTAGCTACAAAATTGTGACAAAAATAATTAGTAAAAGGATTAAAGAGATCATGAATAGGACGTTAAGAAGGAATCAATGTAGTTTTATTATAGGGAGACAAAGCAATGATAACATAATCTTGCCTAAGAAGTCATTCATTCCGTGAAGACCAAGCGAGGTAGAAGAGAGTGGATAGTAATGAAAGTGGATTTGGAGAAAGCTTATGATTGCCTTGAATGGACCTTCATCCATGATCTTTGAAAGATGTGGGAATTGAGGAAAACCTTTGTAACGTCATCATGGCTTGTATCTCAAGTTTGACTTTCTAAATTTTATAGAATGGGAAAGCTTCTGAAAGCTTCACTTTGATAAGGGAGGTTAGAAGAGATGACCCAATTTCCCTTGTATATTCACTTTGTATATGGAGAGATTGAATCATATAATTAGTGATGCTGTTGGAGAAGGTCATTGGGTCCTGCTTCATCTTAATTCGCAAAGCCTTTACCTCTCACATCTATTATTTATGGATGATTTAGCGCAATTTTACCCAATCCTAACTAGCCTCTAATGTTCATTAAAATTGAAGAACAGGAAGGCACGATCTTTTTGGGGGAAAAAAACTCCCCACAGGCATTTAGAATTCCACATATGTAATTATAAAAAAAAATTCATTCCCTTTTTTTGCCTTTCTTATTCCCTCTTTTGTAGGCCAATTAACCACTAGCAGTGGCAACGAGTCCCTTCAAGGTGGACTGCCACCACAAAAAAAATCCCTTTATAGCAGTTATTTCGTATGATTTGTAGCGATTTTAACCACTACAAAGACCATTTGTAGCAGTTTGAATAACCTCTACAAAATCCACCAAAACAAATGATTCTAGAGTAGTTTTTCAAACTGCTACTCAATAAGTCAAACTGCTATAGTATTTTGTACAGGTTATATGACCACTAATAATAACAAGACAAGATGACAAACACTTTGAGTGCATTAGTCGCAGTTTACAACTGCTACAAACATGGAAGGAAAGGCTTTTACTATTTGTAACGGTTACAGAATTACTATAAACAGGGCGAAATGAAAAATGAATATTAGTAGCGATTTTCAGACAATTGCTACTAATGAGCGAAAATTTCATTTGGCAGGAGTGAAAAGATTCAAGAGGGCATCAAAATTTGTAGTAGTTGAGGAACCACTGCAAATTTTGAAATTTGGGTAAAAATTTGGTGCCATAAAATGGGAGCTTTTTTTGCTTTGTAGCGGCTCTTTTTTGAAGAAGCACTACAAATGTTATTTTTCTTGGAAAAAAAAGTACCTGAATGAAACAAAAAATATTTAAAGATGTAGCAATAAAATTTTAAATTAATAAAAACACTATAGTATAAGATAACAGATCAGAGAGGGAGAAGACATATAGAGAAAAGTGAGAGAAGTGGGTAGGAAATGTGGAAGGAGTAAGGGGAGGATGGGGTATTTATAGAGGGCAAAATGTGTTTTGTAGTGGTTGCTTTCATAGTTTGTAGCAGTTTTTGATGTTAGTACTGATGTGTATTTGTAGTAGTTTTGTTTATGGTCATAACAATTTTTGTAGTTTTGTAGTGATTGTCATATTTGTAGTAGTTTTATAAAAGCCGCTACAAATTAAGGCAATGATTTTTTTTAAAAAAAATTTAAATTGTGACATTACCTAAAAAACAATGCGTGTAAGATAAACAGATGGAAATTTTATTCATCATTATCTTGCCTAAAAAAAAATTAAGACAAAACGTTAGAAATAAGAACATATTTAAAAAAATAAAATAAAACATAGTTGGTAATTAATATAATAAAATTATATATAAAAAGCGCACCTAACAATGGTTAACTTATCAACTCCTTTTGAGAAGAAGTTTTCAAAATTTATCAATTGGAAGGGCTCACTATCGTAACTAATGTCATCGCTGTCACCTATGTAGGAAAGATCTTGTGGCTTAAGGTGGACCACCATATGCCAATCTTTATGTTTCTCATTATCAACATAATAAACTTGGTGTGCCTCCTATGCAAAATAAATGGCTTATTATCTTCATATTTGCCTTAATGAATGAGCCCAAAGAAATTAACAAAGGTGATCCCCAATTGGTCAATTATGAGTCTCTATGAAGTTGTCGTATTTGCCTATGAATACTTGAATAGAGTCACGGTGAAAAGCCCTTAGTAAATTCGACAATGTCAACCAACTTTCCATAGTAGGGGATGCCTCCAAACCGCATGCCGCTGTCATTGCTACTAACATAACTCCCCGTTCCAAATGTACTAAAAACTCCAGAATTTTGTGTCAGCAAACCTTGATCACTTGCAACCATACAGAACTTGAACCCATTAACATTATACGCAATAAATCTTCTTGCATGCTCAAATGGACCGTGCACAAGAACTTTGAGTTTAGCAGTGAGGGTTGTCGTCATTACATATTTGACGGGTAAACCAATTGGGAAATTCACTGTGGACTTTTTTTTATCAACTTTAGCCAACATTTGTGTACGGACTCATAGCTACCGCTTGACATGACTTCTAAACTCTCTATAAATAAGGATAATTTTGTAGAAGAGTGAAAAATAAAGAAATTGAAAATTTAAAAAGATAAGCTAGCCAAGATAAAACTTACCAGAGGAATGGTTCATGATACTAACAAAGCTTTGCAATTCAATTTGCAAGAAGAATTACGTAAATAAATGGTAGATTTGGAGCTCTAATTTTCTATTTGAGTTCTAGCTGTTGCTACACTTTTGGTGGGTGTTCACTTTCTGTGTCTTTCTCTCATCTTCCAAATTCTCCTTTTTGCTTTTGAACTTGACATCCTTTCTCTTTCCACTAAGAGCTTGATATAATATATGAGATCTGAATTATTTTTGGGAAAATTGGGGATAAATCCCCCATTAAAAATTTAATTGGCAAATGAGACTTAAGGATTTTGAGCAACTTAACTTCTTTTATGTGCAACTTATCTTCCTTTGTGTGCAATGTATTTTCCCTTATATGCAATGATCTCCCTTTGTGCAATGTGCAACTCAATTTCCCTTTGTGCAAATAAAATTCTCTTATGTGCAAGTTATCTTCCCTATGTGCAAGCTAATTTCTTATATCCAAATAATGTTTGTACAAACTATTTTCTCTTTGTGCAGCTTATTATTCTTTGTGTGCAACTAATCTTTCCTTGTGCAATCAATCATCCTAGGTCCCATTTGCCAATTAAATTTTCAATGAGGGATTTATCTCTAATTTTAATTCCCACTATTTTTCTAGTTGTTGTGATGTGAAAATTAGTTGACTGTTGTGCTCTTGCCATTGGTTTGCTGATGAGGGAAGGAGAAGGATAGATGGGAATAAATATGTTTTTTGATTGCTTATGTAAAATTCTAAATGCCTACATGAAGTTTTTTTTCAAAAAAATTATGCCTATCTGTTCTCTTAGTTTAACGGATGTTATAGGCTAGCAAGGGTTGGGGAAAATTGCAATAAAGTTAAAACATGAGGGGTAAAATTATACCACGCGCATAAAAGATTAGAATGTTGGGTGTACCTAAAAAAATAAGATCAGAATGTTAGCTACACCTAAAAAATAATATCAGAATATTGGGTGCTCCTAAAAAATAAGATAGAGTATTGGGTGTACCTTTACCCTTGATTTAATAGGGTGTTTGGATACAATAATGAGGGAAAACAAAAAGTCGCTACAAAATCCTCACTAAAATCCGTTTCAAAATGCTATTTCTTAAATTTATGAGATTCAAGGAATGTTTGTAATGGGATTGTCATAATTAAAAGTATAATAAAAAAGTAAATGAAAAATAATAATTATTTATTTTTTCGAATTGGTGAATCGAGTAAAAGGACCTCACATTCATTTTAAACAAAATCGATTATTAAACTTTGTAGATGGAAAAATCATCAAAAGAATTATTTTTACTAGAGCATGATAATGCTTAAATTTAATTTAATAATAGGGAAAATAACACATAAAGAAACCTGAAATTATGAAATGCCAAAATGGGAAGCTAAGCAAATGTACTACCAGATAGGGAAGTGTTGCCTGATTTGGGATTATGCAAATGTTAGGCAATTACTAAAAAACCCTTTCGCCAGTCAGAGTTTGAAAGCAGAGAGAGAGAGGCACGAACTGCCACTCGTGCATTGCCACTCGTGCTTCCCGGTTTCTCGCTTCCACCATCTTCGTTGCTGCTCGAAAATACCAGCGAGTTGGATAGTTGATGACCCCGAAATAGTGTGTGCATAAGAGAGCAGAGGAGTTCGAAGTGGAAGGGTGTGCTGTTTGAAGGGTGAACGTGGTCGCGTCGGTGTGATTGTGTGGAAGGATGAAGGGTGGCGCGTGGTGATTCACCATTGCAGTTAACAAGCATCAGCGGCATTTTACTGAGGTAAGTTCAGGCATTTAAGTTTCATGCTGTGGTCAACATTTCTGGGTGAGTAGGGGAAGCAATGATTAGGCAATATTTAGATATGACGCGATGAAGTTTGTGAATGACAAGAACGGTGATTAAGGGTTTATGCTGAGTCTGTGTGGCATGCTATTTGTTTATTATAACAAAGTTGAGAACTATGAGGTTAAGGAAAAATGGGTTTTCAAATCAGTAAGAAAATTATCTGATTGAGTGGAAAGATTATATGAAAGAATTGGAAATGACAATAACATACTGGTAAATGACTATGAAGGAACCTGAAATGACCATATGCATAGTAATGACCTTGTTATCTGATTGACTGGAAAGATTATATGAACGAAGTGGAAATGACAATAACATACTGGTAAATGACTATGGAGGAACATGAAATGACCATATTCATAGTAATGACCTTACTGTCTGATTGACTGGAAAGATTATATGAACGAACTAGAAATGACAATAACATACTGGTAAATGACAATGAATTAATTGGAAACAACCATATGCATAGTAATGACCTTACTGTCAGTCTGTAATGGCCATATTGGTAATGACAATAAATTAATTGGAAACGATCATATTCATAGTAGCATCCTTACTGTCAGTCTGTAATGGCCATATTGGTAATGATAATAAATTAATTGGAAATGACCATATTCATAGTAGCATCCTTACTGTCAGTCTGTAATGGCCATATTAGTAATGATAATAAATTAATTGGAAACGACTATATTCATAGTAGCATCCTTACTGTCAGTCTGTAATGGCCATATTGTAAATGACAATGAAGGAACTGGAAATGACCATAACATACCTGGAAAGAACTATTATGACTTAATGATCATATATTGATGACTTTACAGAACTATACAAGATGGTGTTGGAAGTAGGGGAAGGGTCCACAAGCAATGAAGTACATAGTGGGCTTGTGTTGTTCAAAAGGGAGTATATGGCAAAACAAGGGGAGAAGTGTAAAAATACAAGAGAAGAAAAAATTGAAGTGGGGAAGGCATGGAGGGCCCTGAGTGAGGAAGAGAAAGATAGGTATAATGAGAGGGCAAAGAAAACGAAGCCAGAGAAAGGTGAGAAGAAGAAGTATGATGTTCCCTTGTACACCCGGTTCTCATTGCCCGGATTTCTATCATTGGCTGAGTATGTGAAGAAGAATAGGCAGTTAACTTCCACGTGATCTACTTGTGTCATTGTTGAGATGCTATGACCCACCAACATATTTTTTGACCATTAGGGGGCAAGGGCAGGCAATTGAAGCAAAAGATGCTCATGAGTTTCTAGTTGTACCTGATAGTGGAGAGGAAGTGAAATATGATGTTAGTGAGGATGACCCAGAATACAAGAGGTTAAAGGACACTTATTGGAAGGTTCCATTTACCCAGATACTAAAGAGGATATTATCTGGGAAAGAAAGCGACAATTTTGAGTTCCTACTTATGCTTTATACAGTTGGAGCTTTTTTATGTCCTGGGTCAAGCACAATTGTACATATAATTTTGTTGAAAGTGATGCGTCACATGATAGATGAGTTTGGGAAATATGATGGTCAACATACATAATCAAGAACCTGTGGAAGGAAATGGGAGACTTTGTGAAGATGACAAAGAAGAAGAAGAAAGGAACCTGCAATGTTGGAGGGTATCTTTATTTGTTGCTGGTAAGTCAATATTTTTCTTATGGTTCACTATATTTTTGTTTTATGTTATTGTTGCAGAAGTGTGACCTATCTTTATTTGGTTTTACAGCTGTATTTTGTTGAGCGTTTCTCGCTGGGATTGTCTGTTGACCGGGGTTCAACAAGCCCCATTGAATATTGGACCGAGGATAAAGGAGAGGGTGGAGAAAAAGAGAGGTAGCAGCATGGGAATATTGCATGGAAGCAGTGGCAGCAAGGTTTACTCAGCAAGACATGAGGATAGTCCAATTCTGCAGTCTTTAAATCCAGTATGTGGGAATTTAGAAAATATACGTGACCTGAGTTTAAGTAAGTCTATTAGCAAGGTTGATACTTGAGATGACAAGGTTTTATTTACAAATGACCAGTGAGATACTGGCATTCAATAACAGTGATCAATTTTTTTGATATCTTCATTTACTGTGTATGCAGGTGTTGAAGGAGTTGAGGGCTCGTTTTGTTAAGAAGCTTGAAGAAAGCCAGAGGACGTTAATGAAGGCTCTTTATGATGAGCTACTCAAAGTGCAGATTGGATTAAAAGCCAAAGTTAAGGGAATGGGGAATGAGAATGCCACTGCTAAAGAAGGGGTTGAAACAGCTGGTGATGCAAGTGGTAACAATGCTGAAGAAGCTGATGATGTTGACCAAGTGGTGGAGGAGATTGCAAGAGAGGTTGCAACGGGAAGCGGAGATGAGGAACTTGATGAGGATGAAACAAGCAAAGGAGATGATGAGAAGGATGAGGATGAAGATAAAGAAGAACATGACCTTCATGACAGGGAAGTCAGTGATTATTACATGGTTGAGGAGGTGGAAGATGAGGGTGACCGTGATGGTCGTGGAGGTGATGATGATGACGATGAGGATGAGGAGGAAGATGACCATGGTGACAGGGAAGGAGGTCATATGGTTGATGAGGAGGAAGATGACCATGATGACATGGAAGTCAATCATGATTATGTGGTTGAAGAGGCAGAAGATGATGATAAGGAGGTTCGGGATTCAGATAATGAGGGTGAGGAAGATACACATGTACTGACAATGACCCCTACCAATGTTCCTTTGCTGTTGGATCGTGAATGGGTGAGTAGTGATAGTGGGGGAGGAAGGAGGGCCTGAAAAATCGACTAAGCTTAGGAGGTCAACAAGGGCAAAGAGTTCCACAATTAAATCTCCGTGAATGGATTTCAAGGCAACTCTAAGGACGAAGAGGCCAAAGGAGGAAAGGGACATTTTTTTCACCCATGATATTTGCAGAAGTTCTCCAGCAGAATAACCTGTCAATTTTGTCAAATTCAAATTCTGTGTGGTAAATGCACATGTCAGAGGTGTTAACTAACTGTGTTGATATTGTTGTGTCCACAGGAGGGATTGTGGGGTGCACTACATGATGTGACTGAGAAGATGGGAACCTGGTGTGACCCTTAGCTACATAGAGGAAGAAGTTGCTGGATTTCGTCCTGACCTGACATGGTGGTTGGTGAATCATGAACTGAATGAAAAACGTGACGAGGCATTGGCTCTTATTCGACAACCACAACCAACCAAGAGCAGAAAGTCCAAGAAAAGACGTCCGTCTTATGTGTCTCGATGTTAGGCTCATAATTCACTTGTCCTCTGTTAGATTGTTGTACGTAATGTACATTGTAGGCTGACCAAAAATTTACTGTATATTCTTATGGTTAACAGAGATTGATGTCCATAAATTTATGAATGTTGAGATCCATGATGCCAATTTATTCCCAAGTGACGTGAATGAATTTGAGTTTAACCACACCAAAACAAATGATGACAACAACCCCATTGGATATGTGCTATTGGTTTCCATTTCTTGTTCAGGTCACTCAATTTTACTTCAATATATACTGTTGGTATCCGACAAAAAATGACACTAAGTAAAGCGAATATAACTACGATAATGATAAGAATAACCTGATATGATCATATAACATTAGTTTAACATGAATTGTGAGCTTATGTTGATAGCATCACTGCCAATGACCAGAACAAATTTAAAAATGACAACAAGTGATCCGAATATGACAACAACAATGATAAACATAACCTGATCTGATTATATAACATTAGTTCAACATGAACTGTCAGCTTATGCTGATAGCATCACTGCCAATGACGAGAACAAATTAAAAAATGACAACAAGTGATCCGAATATGACAACGACAATGATAAGCATAACCTGATCTGATTATATAACATTAGTTCAACATCAACTGTTAGCTTATGCTGATAGCATAACTGCCAATGACCAGAACAAATTTAAAAATGACAACAAGTGATCCGAATATGACAACGATAATGATAAGGATAACTTGATCTGATTACATAACATCAGTTTAACATGAACTGTCAGCTTATGCTGATAGCATCACTGCCAATGACTAGAACAAATTTAAAAATGACAAGAAGTTATCCGAATATGACAACGACAATGATAAGCATAACCAGATCTGATTATATAACATCAGTTCAACATGAACTGTCAGCTTATGCTGATAGCATCACTGCCAATGACCAGAACAAATTTAAAAATGACAACAAGTGATCCGAATATGACAACGACAATAATAAGCATAACCTAATCTGATTATATAACATGAGTTTAACTTCAACTGTCAGCTTATGCTGATAGCATCACTACCAATGACCAGAACAAATTTAAAAATGACAACAAGTGATCCGAATATGACAACGACAATGATAAGCATAACCTCATCTGATTATATAACATCAGTTTAACATAAATTGTCAGCTTATGTTGATAGCATCACTACCAATGGCTAGAACAAATTTAAAATGACAACAAGTGATCTAAATATGACAACGACAATGATAAGCACAACCTTATCAGATTATATAACATCAGTTTAACATGAACTGTCAGCTTATGCTGATAGCATCACTACCAATGACCAGAACAAATTTAAAAATGACAACAAGTGATCCGAATATGACAACGTCAATGATAAGCATAACCTGATATGATTATATAACATGAGTTTAACATCAACTGGAAGCTTATGCTGTTAGCATCACTGCCAATGACCAGAACAAATTTAAAAATGACAACAAGTGATCTGAATATGACAACGACAATGATAAGCATAACCTGATCTGATTATATAACATCAGTCTAACAACAACTGGAAGCTTATGCTGTTAGCATCACTGCCAATGACCAGAACAAATTTAAAAATGACAACAAGTGATCCGAATATGACAACGACAATGATAAGCATAACCTGATCTGATTATATAACATCAGTCTAACATCAACTGTCAGCTTATGCTGATAGCATCACTGCCAATGACTAGAACAAATTTAAAAATGACAACAAGTGATCCGAATATGACAACGACAATGATAAGCATAACCTGATCTGATTATATAACATCAATCTAACATCAACTGTCAGCTTATGCTGAGAGCATCACTGCCAATGACCAGAACAAATTTAAAAATGACAACAAGTGATCCGAATATGACAATGATAATGATAAGCATAACCTGATCTGATTATATAACATCAGTCTAACATCAACTATCAACTTATGCTGATAGCATCACTGCCAATGACTAAAACAAATTTAAAAATGACAACAAGTGATCCGAATATGACAACGACAATGATAAGTATAACCTCATCTGATTATATAACATCAGTTTAACATAAATTGTCAGCTTATGCTGATAGCATCACTACCAATGGCTAGAACAAATTTAAAAATGACAACAAGTGATCTAAATATGACAACGACAATGATAAGCACAACCTTATCAGATTATATAACATCAGTTTAACATGAACTGTCAGCTTATGCTGATAGCATCACTACCAATGACCAGAACAAATTTAAAAATGACAACAAGTGATCCGAATATGACAACGTCAATGATAAGCATAACCTGATATGATTATATAACATGAGTTTAACATCAACTGGCAGCTTATGCTGTTAGCATCACTGCCACTGACCAGAACAAATTTAAAAATGACAACAAGTGATTTGAATATGACAACGACAATGATAAGCATAACCTGATCTGATTATATAACATCAGTCTAACATCAACTATCAGCTTATGCTGATAGCATCACTGCCAATGACTAGAACAAATTTAAAAATGACAACAAGTGATCCGAATATGACAACGACAATGATAAGCATAACCTGATCTGATTATATAACATCAATCTAACATCAACTGTCAGCTTATGCTGAGAGCATCACTGCCAATGACCAGAATAAATTTAAAAATGACAACAAGTGATCCGAATATGACAATGATAATGATAAGCATAACTTGATCTCATTATATAACATCAGTCTAACATCAACTATCAACTTATGCTGATAGCATCACTGCCAATGACTAAAACAAATTTAAAAATGACAACAAGTGATCCGAATATGACAACGATAATGATAAGCATAACCTAATCTCATTATATAACATCAGTTTAACATCAACTGCTAGCTTATGCTGATAGCATCACTGCCAATGACCAGAACAAATTTAAGAATGACAACAAGTGATCTGAATATGACAACGATAATGATAAGGATAACGTTATTTGATTATATAACATCAGTTTAACATGAGCTGTCAGGTTATGCTCATACCATCACTGCCAATGACCAGAACAAATTTAAAAATGACAACAAGTGATCCGAATATGACAACGATAATGATAAGGATAACTTGATTTGATTACATAACATCAGTTTAACATGAACTGTCAGCTTATGCTGATAGCATCACTGCCAATGACTAGAACAAATTTAAAAATGACAACAAGTGATCCGAATATGACAACGACAATGATAAGCATAACCAGATCTGATTATATAACATCAGTTCAACATGAACTGTCAGCTTATGCTGATAGCATCACCTCCAATGACCAGAACAAATTTAGAAATGACAACAAGTGATCCGAATATGACAACGACAATGATAAGCACAACCTTATCAGATTATATAACATCAGTTTAACATGAACTGTCAGCTTATGCTGATAGCATCACTACCAATGACCAGAACAAATTTAAAAATGACAACAAGTGATCCGAATATGACAACGACAATGATAAGCATAACCTCATCTGATTATATAACATCAGTTTAACATAAATTGTCAGCTTATGCTGATAGCATCACTACCAATGGCTAGAACAAATTTAAAAATTACAACAAGTGATCTAAATATGACAACGACAATGATAAGCATAACCAGATCTGATTATATAACATCAATTCAACATGAACTGTCAGCTTATGCTGATAGCATCACTGCCAATGACCAGAACAAATTTAAAAATGACAACAAGTGATCCGAATATGACAACGACAATGATAAGCATAACCTGATCTGATTATATAACATGAGTTTAACTTCAACTGTCAGCTTATGCTGATAGCATCACTTCCAATGACCAGAACAAATTTAGAAATGACAACAAGTGATCCGAATATGACAACGACAATGATAAGCACAACCTTATCAGATTATATAACATCAGTTTAACATGAACTGTCAGGTTATGCTGATAGCATCACTGCCAATGACCAGAACAAATTTAAAAATGACAACAAGTGATCCGAATATGACAACGTCAATGATAAGCATAACCTGATATGATTATATAAAATGAGTTTAACATCAACTGGCAGCTTATGCTGTTAGCATCACTGCCAATGACCAGAACAAATTTAAAAATGACAACAAGTGATCCGAATATGACAACGACAATGATAAGCATAACCTGATCTGATTATATAACATCAGTCTAACATCAACTGTCAGCTTATGCTGATAGCATCACTGCCAATGACCAGAACAAATTTAAAAATGACAACAAGTGATCCGAATATGACAACGACAATGATAAGCATAACCTGATTTGATTATATAACATCAATCTAACAACAACTGTCAGCTTATGCTGAGAGCATCACTGCCAATGACCAGAACAAATTTAAAAATGACAACAAGTGATCCGAATATGACAATGATAATGATAAGCATAACCTGATCTGATTATATAACATCAGTCTAACATCAACTATCAACTTATGCTGATAGCATCACTGCCAATGACGAGAACAAATTTAAAAATGACAACAAGTGATCCGAATATGACAACGAGAATGATAAGGATAACTTGATTTGATTACATAACATCAGTTTAACATGAACTGTCAGCTTATGCTGATAGCATCACTGCCAATGACTAGAACAAATTTAAAAATGACAACAAGTGATCCGAATATGACAACGACAATGATAAGCATAACCAGATCTGATTATATAACATCAGTTCAACATGAACTGTCAGCTTATGCTGATAGCATCACCTCCAATGACCAGAACAAATTTAGAAATGACAACAAGTGATCCGAATATGACAACGACAATGATAAGCACAACCTTATCAGATTATATAACATCAGTTTAACATGAACTGTCAGCTTATGCTGATAGCATCACTACCAATGACCAGAACAAATTTAAAAATGACAACAAGTGATCCGAATATGACAACGACAATGATAAGCATAACCTCATCTGATTATATAACATCAGTTTAACATAAATTGTCAGCTTATGCTGATAGCATCACTACCAATGGCTAGAACAAATTTAAAAATTACAACAAGTGATCTAAATATGACAACGACAATGATAAGCATAACCAGATCTGATTATATAACATCAATTCAACATGAACTGTCAGCTTATGCTGATAGCATCACTGCCAATGACCAGAACAAATTTAAAAATGACAACAAGTGATCCGAATATGACAACGACAATGATAAGCATAACCTGATCTGATTATATAACATGAGTTTAACTTCAACTGTCAGCTTATGCTGATAGCATCACTTCCAATGACCAGAACAAATTTAGAAATGACAACAAGTGATCCGAATATGACAACGACAATGATAAGCACAACCTTATCAGATTATATAACATCAGTTTAACATGAACTGTCAGGTTATGCTGATAGCATCACTGCCAATGACCAGAACAAATTTAAAAATGACAACAAGTGATCCGAATATGACAACGTCAATGATAAGCATAACCTGATATGATTATATAAAATGAGTTTAACATCAACTGGCAGCTTATGCTGTTAGCATCACTGCCAATGACCAGAACAAATTTAAAAATGACAACAAGTGATCCGAATATGACAACGACAATGATAAGCATAACCTGATCTGATTATATAACATCAGTCTAACATCAACTGTCAGCTTATGCTGATAGCATCACTGCCAATGACCAGAACAAATTTAAAAATGACAACAAGTGATCCGAATATGACAACGACAATGATAAGCATAACCTGATTGATTATATAACATCAATCTAACAACAACTGTCAGCTTATGCTGAGAGCATCACTGCCAATGACCAGAACAAATTTAAAAATGACAACAAGTGATCCGAATATGACAATGATAATGATAAGCATAACCTGATCTGATTATATAACATCAGTCTAACATCAACTATCAACTTATGCTGATAGCATCACTGCCAATGACGAGAACAAATTTAAAAATGACAACAAGTGATCCGAATATGACAACGATAATTATAAGCATAACCTAATCTAATTATATAACATCAGTTTAACATCAACTGCTAGCTTATGCTGATAGCATCACTGCCAATGACCAGAACAAATTTAAGAATGACAACAAGTGATCTGAATATGACAACGATAATGATAAGGATAACGTTATTTGATTATATAGCATCAGTTTAACATGAGCTGTCAGGTTATGCTCATACCATCACTGTCAATGACCAGAACAAATTTAAAAATGACAACAAGTGATCCGAATATGACAACGACAATGATAAGCATAACCTAATCTGATTATATAACATCATTCTAACATCAACTGTGAGCTTATGCTGATAGCATCAGTGCCAATAACCAGAACAAATTAAAAAATGACAACAAATGATTCGAATATGACAACGACAATGATAAGCATAACCTGATCTAATTATATAACATCAGTCTAATATCAACTGGCAGCTTATGCTGATAGCATCACTGCCAATGACCAGAAAAAATTTAAAAATGATAGCAAGTAATCTGAATATGACAACGATAGTGATAAGCATAACCTGATCAGATTATATAACATCAGTCTAATATCAACTGTCAGCTTATATTGATAGCATCACTTCCAATGACCAGATCAAATTTAAAAATGACAACAAGTGATCCGAATGTGACAACGATAATGATAAGCATAACCTAATCTGATTATATAACATCAGTTTAACATGAACTGTCAGCTTATGCTGATAGCATCACTACCAATGATTAGAACAAATTTAAAAATGACAGCAAGTAATCCGAATATGACAACAATATTGATAAGCATAACCTGATCTGATTATATAACATCAGTTTAACATCAACTGTCAGCTTATGCTGATAGGATCACTGCCAATGACCAGAACAAATTTTAAAATGACAACAAGTTATCCGAATAGGACAACGACAATGATAAGCATAACCTGATCTGATTATATAACATCAGTCAGCTTATGCTGATAGCATCACTACCAATGACTAGAACAAATTTGAAAATGTCAACAAGTGATCCGAGTATGACAACGATAATGATAAGCATAACCTGAGCTGATTATATAACATCAGTTTAACATCAACTGTCAGCTTAAGCTGATTACATCACTGTCAATAGCCAAAACAAATTTGAATATAACAACAACTAATGCACCATTAACAAAAGCTAACATCTTCATAACAGTAACTTCCTTTCATGTATTCAACAACAAGTGGACATTAAGATATTGGCCACACTTAATGCTCCCTTATCACTGAAATTTCTATCACCTTACTTACAAAAAAAATGTCTCCACCTAGCTCCTAACTACAACCCCAGTCCCAAAAAAGTTGACAAGGGTGGAGCATACAATTATGCACACCAAAAAACGACTCATCCCCACTGTACTCAAAACTTCATGATGGGTTAGGATTTCTACAATTCCTCCTTGTGTGTCCAGGTTAGTGGCATCTTCCACATTGGTATATCCGTTTGTTCTGGAACTGTGATTCATCCCTGTTTACTTTTGGCCTTCCTAGTGGTCGAGATGTAATGGGAGGTAGCAAAAAAACTTGCTCACTGACATTTCCTATCCTATAATAGTCATTTGGGTGAGGCATATTTGTTGTTACCATAGGAATCATACTGCGAGCATAAATCTTTTCTTGTGATGACTTTTTATAGCAATTATCAACATAATCATAAACATTGCCGTGCACAATCTTGATGGCAGCAAAAGCATGGGAACAAGGGATCCCCGTCATTTGCCAAGATTTACAACTGCATTGGTGTAGTCCAAGATTAACCCGATGGTCTCCATGTGATGTTGTCACCTTCACTCTTCCCCCACCATAATTTTCAGCATACATATGGTCAGACCCAGCAACTACTCTCTATATTTGGACCAACGCAATTCTTCCATTCGGTCATAGCCACATAGGAGGCATGCAGCTTTCTTGCAACCTTATCTCAGTGCTCATAGATCAATTGGGGTACAGTATGCTTTCTCTCATTGACCATCCATGCATTGAATGATTCTGTTATATTACTTGTAATATTGTCCCATCTTTTATATGGGAACCTGCTTTTAGCCCACCTATCTACATCCCCATGACGAATAAGCCAATCAAATAGCCTTGGAGAAAAGGCTCTCATGTCATCCATTATTGCCTCAAATTTCTCATCCGTCCTTGCATATGCAATTTTATCCAATAAATGTAGTGCATCATCTTTTGATCGGCCATTTGTCCTTGTTTGCCCCTTATTCATTTTCATAATTTCTGAACTAAAATTCTCCTTGATGTGTCTATAACAAAAGGCATGCCTTTGACCCCCAAAGATTGATGCCACTCCTCCGATGATAGCATTGTGTTGATCTGATACAATTGTTACTTCCACAAAACCCAAGATTTCTTTTATCATATAGAAAAACCACGTCCAGTCATCTAGTGTTTCTCCCTTGACAATTACAATTGCAAACGACAGCAGCTCGTTATCTGCATCATAAGCTGAAGCTGACAATATTGTCCCCTTGTATGGTCCACTTAAGTGAGTTCTATCAACATACATAATATACCTCGCGCCCCCCAAGAAACCCTCAATGCATGACCCGTAGGCAATGAAAACACGCTCAAACCAGTTCCCAATAGCAGTCCATTCAGCCACAGTTTTTTCATCTGTTTCCTTTAGCCTTTCGCATACCCATGGTATAAGCATGTATGATTGTTCAGGCCTGCCATATATGTCTTCCAATGACTTCTCTTTTGCTCTATAAGCCTGTTTATATGTTAGATCAATCCCATACTCTTGTTTCAACTTCTTCCTTATCTCAGAAGTACACTTGTCTGTATGATCCCTCATCTCATTAATTATTATTGATGAGTTCAAACTAGCTCTTCCACTATGCATCACATCCAAGCTATCTTGGGTAGAATGAACATGCCAGTTTATAAATGTCGTTACTCGTAGCACATCGCAACTCTTCCTCACATGATTTGCGCATAGCTTCCATAGATAGCCCTCAACTTTATACCTCATCGACATGAATTCCTTGTTATTCCTCACATACTTAGGCACAAACTTGTTTATAAGTGCAAACTTGTATGCAAATACCCGAAATACATCTGCACTAGGAAAACGTTGGCCCACTCCTGTAAAAAGTCCCCTCCATTCCACATGAACCATCTCACTACCATCTGTATCCTCAACTCCGATGGATGTATCCATATTAGGGGGCCCACTTCTTTCATTATTGCCACATTCACGAGCATTTTCTTCACTAAACCAGCCATAATCACAACACAAACTAATGGGAGACGCATCCAATTCCGTTTACTGTGACATGCCCATGAATCTCTCTGTTCTACATTCAGAATGACAAGACTCGTTAACACAAATGACAGGATGAAATTCATAAATGGCAACAAATAGTTAGGATAAACTTCCACTTACATTTCTACATTGTCCCTTGGTTGGGGACCCCCTGCCTTTTTCGGCCACATACACATGACCGCTATTCCCATTGTATTGAAAGAGGTTATACATTTCAGCATTGTCATGAAGTTCAATCAATGTCTTCTCATCAAAGGCCACTGTGTACCTAATGTCATAATTTCTTCTATCACCACCAATCTACTCACATATCATTAGCCTCAATTCTTCAAGTGTCAGCCCATCCTTAATACTTCTTAACCTCATGCCACCTCCATTATATCTCACTTCACCTTCACCATTTGTCACAAATTTTTGTCCCACATGAAAATAACAGAACATCTCCTTCCCACAATATGACCCAGCTTTGAAATTCATTTTCCTTCATTACCTGCACTGATAACTGAAGTCGAATGATTATATGACTTAATACCATCATCATCAACTTACATGACCAACTTAGGGTTTGACACATTCATGCTTATAATTTGCAACCAAACACTTATTTCTTTCATGTCCACACTAATGCTTCATTTTCTCAGAATCAATCCACTCCATTATTCGAATCCCCCTTCAACATTGTACCTTTATCTGACACTAATCACTCTAACCCATTTATGACACCATCAAACCCCTCTCCCTCAGTGTTTTTCCTTCCCTATGCATTCACCCTCTGATCACCGTCCTTCCCCACAGTTTCTATATACAGACACCATCTCCCTGCTTTGCCACCCTCTCCACCTCAAAATTGTCACATCCAGCATTATGGTAATTAGAGATAAGAAATATTCTCAAATTATTGAGGATTAAAAATGAAAAAAAAGTCAAAGGATTTTGGTGGAAAATAATTACAGTAATTTTCCAAGCCAATTATAGGAAATTGACTAATTAAGGAAAATTGGTCAAATGTAAATAAGGAAAAATATTTCTGAGCCTTGGAAAATTAAGGAAAAATAGGGATAATATCCTTTGAGGGTTATATGAAATTTTAAAGTTGGTTTATGACCAAATTACCCTTAGAGGAATTATAAGAGAATTTAAGGGTGATTTAGGCTAATTAAGGGATTTTATTTGGAAAATTCCAAATAAATATTTTTAGGGGAAATAAAATTTCAAGAAAATTCCTATGAGATCCCAAGGAATTATAAGGAATTATAGAATTAAATGAAGACCCTCAAGTGCCCAAGATTTTTCCAAATAAATGTGAAAAGTGGAAAAATCCCTAAAGGGAAGGAAATTAATTTTCCTTTATATTTAATTATTAGGAACTTAATTTTGAGACAAAGAGGGCAATTTGGGAAGATAAAAATGAGGATATTAAATTAAGGATCTGATAAAAAATAATTACAGAGGCTAAGCTACTGTAATTATAGAAAAGAAGTTAAACTCAGAGCATAAAGTATACCGATAAAACAAGATTGGTGTCTTGCAAATCCAAGGGATCCTATTGAGCCATATGTCAAGCTCTTGAAGAAGAAGATTTGAATTAGCCAAGTGTCATTCCATAAATGGAGAGGATTTTGACTTTAATAATTAATTTCATTTGGAATTATGTTAATTAGGAAAGAGGAATCAAGACTTAGTAGGGTAATGACACTTGGATTATCATTAAAGAGGGTGGTTGAGATATTTTGAGCCATTAATCAGCTCTTCTCTCC
Organism: Neltuma alba; assembly: GCF_004799145.2. NCBI lineage: Eukaryota > Viridiplantae > Streptophyta > Magnoliopsida > Fabales > Fabaceae > Neltuma > Neltuma alba. Next base: position 404,422 of record NW_021635786.1, read on the forward strand.
CCATTTTCAGACCCACATTTCGTCCAAGGAGAAAAATAGAGAAAAAGAGAGAGTTTGAGAGGAAAAAGAAGAAAGCAAGGACCTTTGATCATCCAAGTAAGGTTTCAAGGTTAGATCTTGGTTCTAGAGATGTTCTTACTTTTTTTTCTTTCATTTTTATGGTTTAAAATCTGTCTCTTCCCTCTCTTAATGTGGACCGAACTGGTTGTTAAAAAAGGGGAAAGGAGTTTTGGTTTTTACACTTGCTAAGACACAACTATACAAGCTATATTCTAGTGTGTGCAAGTGAGTTTAAGTGGTTTTAAAGCACTTTTTCATGGTTGTTTTTGTGAGAGTTCTTTTCGGCCAAGAGGTGAAATGGACCCTAGGATGAGCTTTTCATTGTTTTAAGGCTTCCATGATGCTTAAAATGAGAAATGATGTAGGGTAGACTAAAAGAAACAAGTGTTGGAAGCTTAAAAGCAAAGCTGAAAATTTTGGGTCAAAACCTCTAATGGTTTGGTCAGTTTGTTGCTGGAAGAAGCAGTTTTATTTTCATAAATCTAAGCCCATTTTTGAAATCTACATGAAAAACCATGTAGGGTTAGGTCAAGGTGTGATTTTTAGGATTAAAGAGAACCAAGTCTAAAAGTAGTGAACAAGGAGGGAGCTTTATGGTTCAAAAATCATTTTGATGGATGTTCTTGCTTTTTCATGGTTGGATAATGATTATGGCTGCCTTTGTTGATGGATTATATGGTTAGGGTTTGATATTTGTCAAGGGAAAGAGGAGAAGGAAGAAAAGCTAAGACTTTTGGAGCAAGGTAGTAAGTTAAACCTAGCTACTACCACTAACTAGCATTGTTGATTATTGTATGGTTAATTACTATTATTGTGGTTGAGCTTTCTTGATTGTTATGTGGCTGCTCTTTATAGTATCTTGCTTTGGCCTTTGCATGTTTGAGTTTGCCAAATGATAAGCATGTTAGTTTACCAATAGTAGCTAATATGATCATGCATAATAATGATGCTTGCTTGGTGTTATAGTTGGTTAATTTGCTACTGGGATTTTCAAAAATCTCATCCCCCAAAAATAATGTAACATTTTAGGGCCTGAATCTTCAAAAGAGAAGCTGCATATTGAAGGTTGATTTGTGGAGTTTAGCCACAAAATTTCGTGATAATATTCTGGTTATGTACATATTAAACTAACAGTGCTGGAAGCACACTGACCCTGACCGGTTTATGTGACTTTTTGATTATGTTCCTGAATGCTTTAAATCATGAAATTTGGTATGATGAAAGATGAAATCCTGGGCTTCAAATTGATAGCTAACACGTTAAAAATGGCCTAGTATACGATTTATAATAAGTTTTCAAAGTTAATGGTCAGAATCTGGAAATCAAGGTTTTTGACAAATGGATAGTGTTGCTTTTCTCAAAACCCTGACGCCTTCTCATAAGGAATTGGACAATGAGACTATTTTTCCTTGAAATAGGACTTAAAGAGATTTAAGTAGAATTTTGAACCACCCCAATTGGATTTTTGTAGAATAAGTTATGAATTTTTGAAGTTGGGCCAGAAAAATTGGATTTTCACTTGATGAACATTAAAAATCCGAAAATTAGCATTTTTATGGTAAAAAGTGAGTCCAAGACCATCCAATGTGGTCAAAAATGATTTTGAAAGGAACCTAATTCAATATAATAGTAAGGTGTGACAAAAACCATCCCCACATCGACGACATTGCCATCCAACGGGAAGAGGAAAATCAACCAGTGCATAAAGGAGACAGACAAAAGAGAGAGAAGAACAATATAGTTATTGAATACTAACCTCACTTGCTTACTTTGTTCATCTCTTGCTTCACGTGTTCATGATCCCACGTTCATGGTCCCTCCAAAGTTTTTCCTCCAGCTCCCGCCACAAATTGCACACTTCCACCGATCATTTTCTCTGTTTGGATCATGAGGGGCTGTTTGGTAATTGCCCAACATTTGCATAATCTCAAATCAGGCAACACTTCCCTATCTGGTAATACATTTGCTTAGCTTCCCATTTTGGTATTTCATAATTTCAGGTTTCTTTATGTGTCATTTTCCCTTAATAATATTAAATATTTGATAATCTCATAAAAATGGATGTATAAGTAGTGACTTAAGACTAATTTATACGGTAATTTGTTGGGTTAGGTGTTGATAAAAATCAAGAGCTCATATGTTTGTCTATATACATAAAAGATGGTGATATGAGTTTGATTTATGAATAAATTGTACATATCCTATGTTTCTTGTTTTAGGTTCTCAAATCCTTTTCAAAAATTTGCTCTGTAGCTGAAATGTCTGTCTTTTAACATCTCAGAGTATACATTTGGAGGTATTAAAGTTCTGATAAATCACGTTGCAAGCCCATAGATTAAAATTTTCAGTTAAAATTCTCGGGTTACATTCTAGATTTGAGGTCCAAATTTGAGAAATCATAACTAATTTTAGAAAAATTGTATCGAGATGGTTCAAATTTCTATTTGAAATTCTTTTAATCCTCTATAGGGAAAAAAATAATCATTGGCTCAATTCCTTGCCCAATTCATACAGTTTTAATATGTAAAATTTACAGTTTATTTGGTTAATTTGCCAATTTTTAGAATTTTGGGCTAACTTTGATCAACTGTATCTGCTGGTATACACATTTAATTCAAGTGATCTACCACTTGTTTTAAAGCTCTAGATGTGTACTAATTACCCACCAAATTTTCATAAACAAACTCATTCGTTTGTTTAAGATTTACTATCTCAAGTTAATTGCTCACTTTGGGGTAACTTATATCCTTAACTCGCAATAACAATTCATAATAAATTCCATACATAAATAATACCAATCTATCATTGCATAAAACATTCTTATATGCCAACTGCATAATTTACCATTACAAAACACCCCTGGCATGTTCAAAATACAAGCGTCATTCAAGAGGCAAAAATCAATATATATTAACATCATCTCATAGTTCAACTTCTTTTATGGCACCTTCACATTTCCCTTTCTCCTTGGCGATTCCAGCCCTTAAAATGTTGTCATTTAAATATGATAGGGGTAAGATTCAAGATAATCTCAATAGCAAAGAATTACAATTAATATTCTAACAATGCATAGTATAGTATGCTATATGATATGCAAAATTTTCATGTCATTGTCAAATACTCATTCAATCTTGCATTTAGCTAAGGCATAAAATGCAAGTAATTCACCACATAAAATCGTACTACTTCTGGTCCTAATTATAAGAACTAGTTGACTAATTTGAGGAGATTAAGGAGATAAGTTAAGTTAGTTATTTGCGATAAATAGATGTTATTTTTTCTAAAATATCTTGGCTAATCAAGTATATTGGTTAGAAACTATCATTATTAGAAAGACTATCTTAGAAAAAAAAATGCATAAATATGAGAGACAAAGTGGATTGGAGTCTTATATTTAGGATCAAAATAAAAGTCAAACAAGGTCTTATATTAAGGACCGGAGATAGTATATTGCTTAACCACATCATGGTGCACAAACACATAACAAACAACCAATACAAGTTAATATAAAATTGTAAGTTCTTGCTACCTCTACTCCAAGCTTATCTCTTAATCTCTTCCTCTTGAACTTGGAGTTTCCTTTATCATTGCACATTCCCTATCAATCACATCATAGGGGCCTTCCACATTGCAGCTTAAACAATCACTTGAACTCAACTTACTTTCTTGATTATAACATAATCCCCTAACTATTAAGATTTAATTCCAATCTTTCTAAAATTAATTCCACATGCTATTCTCCCATAATTTTGTATGTAGAACTCATTTCTAAGCTCAAAATAATTAAAATCCAACTCCTTCCCTAAAAACTTATAAGGGCCGAGAGATAGGGTTTAGGGTTCCAAAATTTCTATTTTCAATTTTAATGCTTCCAAGCTTACTTTCTTACCATAATCTCACACAATTTTTTTATTCTAAACACATTGGAAACATCAAAATAAAACTCTAACCTTGTGTATTATGCAAGCCTGAAACAATACTTATGAAAGGGGAAGTTGGATTTCATTGAATTTCATCACAAAATCACTTGATTCAAGCTTATTTCAACCTCTTAATCATTAATCTAACATTAATTTCATCTTCCCTTACACTTAGCAACTTCATGTAGATGTCTCATTGGGGTTTCAACTTCCAAAATCTAATAAAACCATAACCAAGCTCAACAACAACAAAAGTAGTGAAAACTACTTCAAAAACCATAATCATACCTAGTTTTGTAGCTTGAACTTGCATAAAATCACTTGGCTTCCCCTTTTCCTTTTCTTTTTGAGCAGCACGGCCTCCCTCTCTCTTTCTTCATGTTGGTTGAACATTGGCCAAATGAGAAGGGGGTATTTATAAACACCAACATGAAATCCTAGCCATTGATTAAGAAATTGCAAGATCTAATCTTGGCTATCCATTTTGCCTCTTTATCTTGTGATGACATGTATCCTCATGACATCATGCTTACATCATCTTGATGACATTATGCTTACATAATCTTGATGACATCATATTTACATCAAGGATGCCATGTGTCTCTATTTTATTTCATCTTCCATGTCAACTACACACGTGTCTTTCATTCAACCATACACATAATCCCTTGCATGTCTCTTTATCACTTTGGCATTAAAATAGGGAGGAAATTAATTGGAATTTCGTGCAAAATGCAGCACCTAGGTATTCCTCCACCTATCTTGCCATTTTGTACTATATCGGGTACTTTTTCAGGGCCTGACTTATCTAGTACAACTGAGACATGTTCTAGCACTATTTTCTCATCTCAAATAAGTTCATATGTAACGCCATCTTAGAGAAGTATAAAAGAAAATAGTTAGCTCCATTGATAGGGTCCTTAGCCTCACTGAGTCACGTAGTAGAGATTTCGTTGTATCGGTTAGACAGAGGACTGTCTAAAACGTACCCGTACTATGTTTTGATTTTTCTACTATCCATAAACATCTTCTTATGACTCAACACGCTAGCTCAGAGGTGTCATATGTAACACCCCGAATTTTTTGACTCAGGATGAGCAGAAAAAAGAAAATTCATTAAAATTATTTAACGGTCCAATTACAATTGAGAAAAATTATGGAATATTGATTTTCAGTGTTTAGAAATATTTTGGAAAAGTTATTTCCCCAAAAATGGCTTAAATAATTTTAATAGATAATTTTAAGAGAAAAATGGTTCATTTTCTCAGAAAATTGTGGAAAAAATATTTAGAGATTTATATTTAATCTAAAAATTTTAGGATAATCATTTAAGATAGTAAAGAAAGTAATTAAGGCATAAAATCCTTAAAATGGATTAAGGATTAATTTCTGAAATTAATGACTATTTTCTTGAAAGATTTAAAAAAAAATAGCTAGGAGATGATTTTCGACCCGAAAGTTTTATGAAAATTATTTTAAGGGTCAAGGAAGCTATTGGATAAAGGAAATTCATACAAAATATCCTGGATTAATTTCTGGATTTGCCTCTTAATTTCAGGAAAATTGAGTGAAGAATGGGATTAGAAACAAGGGGTTCCAGTTTTGCCTAGATGGGCGAAATATTTTACTCACACAGTCCACACGCGATTGTTCCATTTAATTGCAGAAACACTCTCTTTTCTTCTCATTTGCAACTTGTAACGTGAAGAAGGAAGAGAGAAAGAGCGAGAGAAAATAGAGAGAAGGTGGAGAGAGTGCGCTCGACGGAGGAGTGACCGGAAGTGGTTTCTATTGCATGCTGTCCGTGTTTTCAACTAAGGTGAGTCTTAGAACTTCCTTCTAATCTTGATTCCTTCGATCGGTGGCTTAATAAGATGTAATGGTTGAGTAAGAAAGTCTGGGTAGTGAGAGAAAATCCCGATTTAAGCTGGGAACTTGATGACGATGAGAGAATGATGTTGTATAATGATGATAGTGTAAGATTTTTAGGTTGCATGTCCCTTTCTTGGTCTCTGTGCTGTTGTCCGAATCTGGGTTTGATGTAGGGGTTCTTCGTGCTGTCAAGATTTGGAGCTAATAAGAGGTAGTAGAGTATCTTGCATGATGTTAGATACCCCTGTTTTGGGTTGGCCAACTGGAGGTTGAAATTTCTGCAAGTTTGAGTTTCAAATTCCTTGCTCTGTTGTGCTGCTGGTCGAACAGGGGAATAAGTCGCTGGTTTAGGATGATTACGGGTTGTGTTAATGGAGTGAGTTTGTTGGATTGCATGTTATTTATTTTTCTGATAGTGCCGTATACTGATGCTAGCCAAGAGTAACCGAAGTTGGGAACTGTAATTTTGGCTTTCTGCTGCATTGATGTTGGGTTTTTGAGTTTTAGAAACAGGATATACGTAAATAAATATATAAGCTTGAATGATGCTTATTTTGCCTTCTGTAGTTAGTGAGGCTGGTTCTAAAAATGTATTTTCAATCTAGAAAATTTCCGTGTTTGTCATATATGAGCATTTGAAGTGTTCTGGTTTTATCTATGCATAGATATGTGTGTGTGTGTGTTTGGTTCACGGCACTCGAATTCATGGAGATAAGAGGGGAGAATTGAACTAATATATTATATTGAGTTTAACTTGGGGGTCTTAAATGTTGAACAATTAAATTAATTGATTAGATCTATATTCTTGAAGGGATCGGAGAAGCTTGGAGTTGATGAATTGAAAGGAGGGTCTTAGATAATTTAAATTTAAGTTATATATGATTTTAAGTTTTAAAGGATAGGCTTGAATTGATGTTTTAAAGTTGGGAATAATTTCCACGCTATGAAAGGTAGAGGAGTTGATTTAATTTTGTTGTTAAAATGTGCTTGAGGTTACCAACCAATGGATAGGAATTTTAAATGATTAGAGGATATGTTGGCATAGATTAAAGTTTGTACAAGGAGATTATGAGGCTATGGGAGAATATATGCATGTGTAGGAGGTTGAGTGTTAACGGAATTGAAAGTCTGGAAGTTTTAATTTGGAAGTAAATCTGAAAGCTATTTTAGAACCTACAAGAAGGATAGTTTGAATTAATGTGGAGGATTAAAAGTGTGTTTGAGGATTCAAAGATGATAGATAGATTAATAGTGGCGGAGTTGGAAAAAGATGAACTTGGATTTAAATATATTTTGGGTCTTGTCGGATTTTGAGTGCTAAACTTGTATATATAGAGTTAGATATTGGATTAGAAAATTATCGATTAATATTTTTAGTGTTGGGAACTAGATGAGAAGGTTTAAGTATTAAGGATAAGATTGATTGAGTTTTAGAATTTATTTAGAAAGGTTGTTTGAGGAATTATTTTGGAGGAAAGATCAAGTCATTTAATGATATAGGCGGCTTATTGATTAAAATACTTGAAATGGAAACAAATGGAATAGGTGTTGCGGAAATGTCTAAGGAAAAACAAGAAGGTGAATTGTTTAAGTCGGATTTGGAAAATTTCTAGATTTAACTTGAAGGCTGTGAGAGAATGGTGAAAAAAAACAAAAGTGATGTAGGATATGTGAGAATAATATGTGATTATCAGCCGGGAGAATTATAGAATTAAATAGTTCCTTATAAGAGCTGCTAGGAGTTAAAAAAGTTATAAAGGGAGAATGTTTGAGATTGATTGAAATTCAAGTATGGAGTTTTAAACTATTAGTTAGGAATATACAATATGTGTATATATATGTATATATATTATTTTTGTTCCATGACGACTAACCACTTAATAATAGTGGAGCCAGAATTGGAATAGGGGACACGACGTTACCCTTAAGTGCAATAATTAAAGATAATATATTTGACCCAGATGACCAGTTACTAAATAAAGGAACTGTATGGGTTGAGATAAGGAAAAAGACCATCCAAAGAGAATAGTTCGAATAAGAAAAATTGTCCAAGATGACTAACTACTAAATAAGGGTAGAGATTATAGAAGATTTGGAATTTAAAAAGAGTTATTTAATTTATGAATTACAGTTAGATCAAGCATTAATCTACCCTTACGAATATGATAAGTTTTGATATCTGCTCAAGCTCACAAAGGAAGCAAAAGAAGAAGAAATTTCTAAGGTTTGATTTGGAGGGAAGCGGACCAAATAGTAGTTCTTTCCTATCTTACACTTATATATGATTGCTACATGTCTGTTTGTACCATATTGCTATTTTAAAGCATGAGAACATATAATCCTTAATTCCTTGCATGGATTATTTAGTCGTGATCATGTGTAGCTGATAGACATGGGACAATACCTGCTAATTATGTACACATTATTTATTCAGCTTGTCTATCTATCGTTGTGCATAAATGCTTAATTGCAGTAGCTTGCAAGGTTATGTTCCACTTTGGCTTGTTTTGCATGCTTTATATAATCTGCATTTATGTTTGTTAGAAATTACTATTACGGGGATTCTCCGGAATCTCACCTCCCTTCCATGATATATGGCAGAGGCAAGCAGCTCTAAGGGAAAGAATATTGTAAGAGAAGAAGATGGAGAGTTATGAAGAGCAGGAATGCGTGCATTATTTTGTACTTATATAGTAGCTTATTTTATTAGCAAAGTTAATTATACTGTTATATACATAATCACAACAAGTAACCAATTTGCTTTGGGTAGATATTCTCTTGTACCCTATATAAGGAGGTCAGCGTATACTGAGCACATATAAGTGCCATCGACTGAGATGGCTTTTGTATAGCTATATATTTATATTCATCACTATCCTTTTATCCCTATTTCTATTTCTACCTGTAGATAATGACCTGTTAGTTAATTAAGGCTTCAAGTCTCTTATTAAGTTGCGTAAGAATAGGGTTTGATTGCAGGCCACTAGTCGGGTTTTTCAAAAATTTTGAATTTCTTTAACAGCGAATTCCAATGTTACTTACTTATAGGTTCAATCTTGCATTAGAATTTTGTTTTTAAATAGTTCATGTTTTAAATTAAAAAATATGATAGAAACCTAGCTTAGTGATTCACGGACAGTAACATGACCCTGTTAGTATATAAAAGTTAGGTGTTATATTATAATTGCATCATAAATGCACTTGGCAACTCAGCACATTGACTCAGCATCGAAATAAATGCGCCATCATTACCTTTAGATATTTTTTGAATCTTTATCCGTGCAATTCCCTCGACACCAGAAGATATTCTCATATTTTTTTGTACATAATTCTTGATATAATCCTGTATTTTTTCATTTGACTAAAGCATTTCTATTGAAAATTTCAATCTTTATCCGTACAATCCCGTATTCAATCCAGAGTTCCAAAAATTTCACATGTTCATGCCATAAAATTATCAAATTCTAGAGAAAATTTATGAATTTTCTCAGACCATAACTCAACCTATAGCTGTTTCTTTTTGAATTTTCTGTAAAACGCCCTTTTTCAGCACAAGTAGGCTTTAAATATTCTTAAAGCCATTCCACTGGCTTTCTAGAAATGAGACTAATTTTACAATTTTCTATAGCCTCTTAACTTATGAATCCCCATTTTTATTTACTTTTCTAGATCTCCTTGTTGCTCAAATAATTAAATCTGACTGCATACCTCAAAATGAGCCAAAATCTTTAAAATTCCTTTAAAATCAATTCAAGAGTATTTTTTGTCATTTTTGACCTTAAATAAGCCTCATAATCTCATTTCTCATTTTATGAGAATTTTCTAGAATTTTTTGAACTTATTTTCTAGTATTACCCTTTCTGGCTTGAAATTTCTCAACTTTACGATTTAGTCTCTATTCGGACTTAACCTCAAGAATCATTCATTTGAGGTCTCTAGCACAACCCCTAGCCCACTTTCATCTCCTTTTATCATTCTTAGGCTTTGAAATTTTATCAGAATCTCTAACTTTATTTACCTTTTAATCCCAGAACTTTTTTATTTTACAGTTTAGTCTATGAAAACCCAATTATTTCTATTTTACATTTCTAGGATTCCTGCTAAATGGGATCCAATAGCTTTTTAGTACTTCTAGGCCTAAAATTTGAAATGTTTCTTGTTTTAGGTTCTCATCCTTTTCCAAAATTTGCTCTGCAACCACTCCCACAAGTAAATTTTGTCCCGCAATCAAACACCAGATTATGAAGAGAATATACAAAAATATTCTATTTAATCTAAATACAGGGATTATATAACTAATTTATAGATCTAAAAAATCAAATTAGCAATTAGTGAAAACATGTATATTGATTTTCCAAAAATGTTTTTTTTTTACTTCATAAAAAAAATACTCTTCCAATCATTTGCTCTAAAAAGTACTTCCTAAATAAATAAATAAAATACCTTTAATATCTATAATCAGAAAAAAAAAAAAGGTTTAACAAAAAATTAAAAAAATTGAGATAAAGTGAATTAAACCCTCACATTCTAAGATCGGAAAAAATTCATGTACAAACTCTCACGTTTAGCACAACTAGCCATTAAAAATGTAGAAAATGTTATATCATAATTATTCTTATTCTCTTTTTTTTCCCTATCTGTATGTAATTAAGTATTAGTACATATATACAAAAAAAATTCCAGTGTTCCATTGCCAAAACGTCTATAACACAATAACACATTACGAATTGCATAACATGGAACACTAATTTTGTACAAGAGCTCTAGTCAAAAGGATCAATGCGAAGATCATGTTCACTTGCCATGGCCATTTCTAGTCAAAAGGATCAATGCGAAGATCATGTTCACTTGCCATGGCCATTCCAGTGCAGAGACATGTTGGACACATAACCTGCCATCCAAATTGAGCACCAGTTATCAATCGACTCAACAACTACAACATGGATGACCAAGTTCAGCTCCAGAAAACAATGATATGGATGTGTATATTGTATATTGACACATGATATGAGAATATAATAAATTTTTAAATTTTTTTGATACCAATGGTGATCGGGTTGAGTAAAAAACAATTCGTTTAAAGTTAGAAAGTGTCCTACTCTGGCTTTTTTGGCCTTGTAATATTGGGATGCACACGCATACATGTATATGAAAATCTACTCATGAAGTATTTGCGAATGTGCGTATAGCACCATAAACTCAGACGCAAAAATACACAAGACCTTTTCCAAATGAGGAAAAAATATTATAAGTGTAAATTTAACCTAATGTCCATTATTTTTTCAAACGGATAACAGTGTGAAACCCACCTGCAAAAAATAATGGATGTTAGGTTAAATTAACTGTCATGACATTTTTGCCTCGTTCAGAAAAGTTCGTGTATTTTTAAATCCAAGTAAAGTCTATGATACCAGGTGCATATTCACAAATACTTTATGAGTAGATTTGTACCTTTATCCTTTAGTAGAGTATAAAAATTTGCAATCATATATGATTAGTAACAAATTAAGTAACAGAAAATAAAGTCAGTAGTTCTAGGTGACAAACCTTGCCAGATCCAGAACAGTTAGAACATCTCTCAGTTTTTGGAGGTGTTAAAGGCTGATCTCTGCCATTGACGGTGGTTACTGGCTCAATCAGAACAAGTGATCCTGTGTTTGAACAGCGAGCACACGCAAGATATCCTGACAAAAAAAACAAAAAGTATAATGGAGGTATCAACCTTCTCTGCAGTTAATTTCACAATACATCAAGACGTCACTGATATACCCACTTCGTTGACTTTACAAAACATTGAAACAGTATTAAAATCTCAACTTCCTTGGTCACATAACAACCAAAAACATGAATAATCAGGTTCAATGACTAAGCACCAATATTTAACAAGTGAGAGCATTCTATGTAACAATCCTAACAATATAAAGTAACACAAAATATGTTGGCAAAAAAAAAAAAAAAAAGTAACACAAAATATGAAATGTTTCACTTTGAAGCATAGATAGGGGATGACTCAGCATATGTGGAGTCAATAATCTTGAGAGGCAATTTGTCAAAAACTCAAGTCGGAAAGCCAACTCATTTATAGCTACATCAGAAGCAAACCTGAATTGAAACCAGAATCGTGCCAATCTTTGCAATTAAAAAAATGGTGCGAATGTTGAATTTCAGCTGATCACAAAGTCCATCAGAGGTCAATGCAATTCAGCTGCCAAAACTACAGTTTTACCAATTTTTGTAAATATGATCAAACAGAAAATTGAAAGGAAAGTAGGAAACAGGAAAAGTTTGTGGAGTTTAAAATATAGAAGCTATTGAGTCTGACTGTAAGAGTGTTCAAGGCATTAAAAAGTCTTTCCCAAGTCCCAACTATTAGCATGACTGGATCCCAATATTCATTAGACTAGAAATAAGGAATCCCACATCATTTGGTTCTATGATTTTTACTTTTCCCTCTTAATTGCAAAAGCAGAAGAGTCATCATCTCCTCAGCAAGACAAAGGAGTAGAAACGTACACACAGGAGAGAAGGTGGTCAACAAAAGAGTCACAAAAGCCTTGCAGTCCATTATTAAGAAGTTCAATTCTAGAACGCGGAAAAAAGGCTAGAATTTTTTGATTTGATAACATACCAGTACCAAGACAGTACTTGCATCTCTTTTGCTCCTGCTGCTTAACATTGTTGATCTCAACAACCATTAATGCTGAAATCACCCCAACTGCCCCACCCGAGAATGATGCCACAATGGGATCAACCTGACTACAACTCCCAAGAAAGTTCAATTAACAAATACTAACATTGGAAGAAAGAGCCCCGAAAAAAATAATAATAATAGAGAAAGAAAGAAAGAAAAGTAAAAAGGGATTCACACTATTCAAAGATCCGTATTGAAACAAATCATACGTAGCTTCTGCAGGCCCCAAGGTTTCTGACAAACACAGAAAATTGACATCTATTTTTTTTTTTTAACCTTTAAATTTTATTTAAAAGCACTGAGCATTAAATCACATGTAAGTTAAGAGCTGATTAGTGGCTGATCTGTTTTGATTTGTTAGGTTCTAAATCTTCCTACACTTTGATGGAGAACGGCAAACCAAAGTAGATCATCCTGGCATACCGCCCAATGTTCTGAAGATCATGAGCAAGTACTGAAGTTGTAATCAAGAAAAATGTTGGCTAAAATGTGTCTCAGTTCAAAACCGGAAGACTTCAAGCTACCAGCAAGTTCAACTCTGAAAAGGAGATACATTCAAGTTTGGATTAAATTAATTGGTACAAGATCAGATCAGATCAGAGGAGTTTTATCACTAAACATTGTCCAATGGCTGGCTGAAGGGCATTTTTATATACATTAGACCATATTCAAACAAAGGAAAGATTTGAAGGCAGGAAAAACTTAGTGTGTGCTTGCTTAATCTGTTTCAGTTTGCTATAAATCATTGTTCAACTTAGTTTCTAGGTTGACCCCAATTAAAGAGTAATCAGACCTAGAGCATACTTGCAATCCCATAGAAATACGAGGGCTTTTTTTTTTTTTTTTTGGGGGGGGGGGGGCTAAAATAGAAATACAATGGCTCACTTCTTTATTTCTCTGTGACATTCCCCAAGGTTGGGAAAGTGTAGGCAAATTATATTGCAATTTATCATTCATTGATAATAATTTGTATGAGCAGGAAAAAACCTACCATTGCTGGTGAGTGAGTGAAAACTTTCAAATGTTCTGTCACTAGAGGGCAGTTGAAAAAATTAATTGGTTGTTAAACTGCAAATATCTTGCTTTGCAATGAGACTGGGTGTAGGTCCTGTAGGCTGAAGCTGAAGCAAAATAAATGTCTACTCTCTCTTACTTAACTCTTAATTTTATCTTGCATCATAATCATTACCTCAGCACTGAGCACTGCTGCTGTTAAGCTTGTGTTTATTTCACTGTATATTAGTGATTCAAGTAGTGTTAACTGAAATGTTGCTGCTGTTTGTATCATTATCTTTCCATTCAAAGAGATCTAATCGCTTATTGCAGTTGATAGCCATTGTATTGATATTTTAAAGTGGTTAAGTGTTGTTTCTGCCTTCGGATCCTCTTCATTCACAAAGTGAATAATTTGTGAATGAAGAGCGTTCATTCAAAGAAAAGTAGACATAACAAAATGTGACTGTGTATGGGGCTCAAATCTCAAAATTAGGTTTGGAGCGTACAAATCTGTCTCCCTCCCTCCCTCCCTCTCTCTATATATATGCACCCTCTTCATTCACTTTTGTTAATGGAGATGACCCAAGCTGAGTTTGTCGCTTGCAAAAATTCTGCATATATGTATTCACCCCTGCCCAGGGTGGTTCTTTTTCTAGGTGTAGTTATCATATTTCATGCATAAAAGTGCAACCATGAGAGAAAAATTATCGCATTGAATATTTAAAGAGAAGCACAAAGAAAATAAGGGACAAACAACAGAAGTGGGAATGCACAGTACCTCAACTGCATAGGAAGATGCATACTACGGATAAAATCTGCATATGATGTGCCCCCTAGTCCCAGCTTAAGCTCCAACTGAGAAAGAAAAACGAAAATGAGCAGCAAGAGAGAAAGTTGGAAAGAAACTGGGTCTCAGGTTTCCTTAAAGGGGCTTGAGTTGCTACAGATAAAATTTATGAAAAAAATGTAAAAGAACTGGTCTCCAATAAGCATCTCCTTGACCTTCTTACATGGTACAAATTCTTCATGTTCAACATGTAAATTGTAAGATATAAAAGTAGTGAAGAGATATTCACCCCAAAAAAAAAAAAATACTGAAGAGATAAGTAGCTAAGCATTAGAATAGCAATACTGACCAAGAAATGGCATTAGAATTCTAATATCTTCTATGCATTATCAATATACATATTAACACCGATTTCAACCTTTTAATCAATGAGAAGAATGGAGTAGCACAAGCAAAAGCATGCTTCTTCCACACAAGAGTTCAACTCACATTAGATAGCATCTTTGTGTGTACAGAACAAACTAGTTTCCTTTCAAATGAACTGAAGTGAAGTAGAATACCCATTATACACAAGGAAACAAGAAATTTGTGACCACAAACATGAAAGAAAGCAGAAAAACTTACAGTGGGAGCAAGGAGGCCACCAAAAAGCATCACCCCAGCAATAAGAGATAAACAAGTCGCATAATATTGCTTAAGGTTTGATGCACTCTGCAAAATTAACATTAAATATATAAATTGATCGCCATTTTCCAAGACTCTGTGCTTCATGCTAATCAAGCATATAGACAAAATCACGGGAAACAATTATTAAATAATTGGAATATTTTATCACTAACTCCCAGAAACTTACCAAGGGAGGCAAAAACAGAATGCATAATCACTATTTACCCAAGAATTTGCGCATACAAAATCACAGGCAACATATATTAAATAATTGAAATTGAAATATTTTATCTCTAGCTTCAAGAAGCTTACCAACGGAGGCAAGAAAGGAATAAACGATGGAAAGTTTGGAAGTTCATTCTCTCGCTCTTCTTTCAATCCTAATTCAGCACTTTTAATCCTCTGCTGTATCCTGAGTCTACGAACCTGCGAAATAATAATATTGGTTATTATTTTAAAAAAAAAAAAGGGTTGCCACATATAAGAATGCATATATGGGAATTTGAATTTTGAGCAGGCCCTTGGTTTCAAATTGAAAAGGCCATTCAAAAAAATCAGCCTATTTTCTTCTAAATAATCAAAATAAACAATAATAAAACTATAGTCAGCCAGACCAACCATATCATTGACACAATGAAGGAGAAACTACAATCCTGCAATCAATAGAATATCTAACTCAAAATCCCTTGGCTCCATAATGTGTAGTTCTAAGACCTTTATTTGGGAACCAAGAGCTCAGCCAAACCGTAGCCATACAAATGAAAAGTATTCTGCTAATCATTGAACCATCAACCATAAGATGTCAAATTATATTTATTATAGTAAAACTAAAGGAAGACATCCTATACTAGCATACATTTTGCAATTATACCAGCAGATCAACCATCCATCTTATGTTTCCATGATGCATGAAAATCTCACAGGAAACAGTGTCTTCAAAGGGAAAGAAATAGGTTATACAATGAAGAAATGCACAGATCTATCTACCGCAATAACCAGAACAGTTTAGGCTCAAAAGCGCATGGAAGTTTAGAGCATGTAATGTCATTGAGCTACAATCGATTTTCATTAAATTAAAGTTATAATTTAGGTGTTCTTGATAAATTCATTTCCACTATAACTAGTAAGGAAAATTATTCAAACAGGAAAATTAACCAAGTTAAAGGAGTGGCTAACAGGCTAACCTCGATTGAGTTGAATTAATTAATTACCTTTCATATACAGAAGTTAATTATTAGAGTTAAATTGTAGGTCCCGTTTACATCATGCAGGGCTAAATAGGCTTGTATGGAACTGAAACAATAAGGCATTTTATGATGTTTAGGCAAGAAGAATTGTAAATCTTATGGTTAAGACTTTTATATGGCCATCACCGTGTAATGGTATGCTGCCATAGAGACTGGTAGTGGATAAACGAACTTTGAATAAAGTTACCAGGTTGCCCTCATTTGCTGAGATACCATAAAAATATCAGTATCACACTCCATTACCACCATTGTCCATGGTCCATGGTCCATGGTCCATTGATACAAAAAATAGATTATATAATACTTTTAAATTTTGTACATACCATTATGCCTTATGGGCTTATCCTATATGACACAATAATCAAAGCGGTCATATCTATAGTTCACCCATCAACAGAACAGAATATACAAATTCTCACCTCTTCCATATGCAAGAAAATCTTGTTCCTACGACTTCTAATGTTATCCTGAATTTCTTGTAGTTCCATTTTGGCAAAATCTTGTACAGTTTCAGGCCCTTCAATGATACAGAATCTGTAATTGAAAAAATAAGTGCATATATATGACAACAGATTTCCAGTACTACGGTAGTAGTGAGAAATAACAGCGCTCAACATGGTCAACTAACTGAGTCAAAACAACAACCTGAAGTTTCAAAAGTTTGGCGAAGTTGCAAACAAAAAAATAAAATAAAATAAAATAAAACAACCCAAAACAGAAAAGGAATCGAAGAAAAACGCCTTGATTGCATCGTGAGAAACAGATCACTTTGCATTTTAGGCAAGTCTTCAATAGAAAGAGAGAGTTTATCCTGCACTGTTTTTATCAGCAAATTAGAGTCCATAGAAACTGCAATCAATTAAACCAAGTGTACGCCAATTTGCAGCCAGTTACTAATAAACAAAAAGCAACCCCATAACAGAGAGCCAATTGGAGACACGCTTCAATTTCTTCTAGCTTTCTCTCATAACTATATCCAATCATGTCTGCAACAGAAAGAGATAAAAAGTTTACCCGGCAGCGTTTTTGTCGGCTACATCAGAGTCAACAGAGGCGGCAAAAGAGGAGTCCGATTCTAACGCCATCAGGGGCCATCTCGCGCTGAACCTGCCACTTCCATGGAGAAATCTCTTGCAAGTATACGGAGAATCGTACCGATGAAACGAAACTAGAGAGTAGAAGAGGCCAGGATTCCGACCCAAACAAAGCATCATCACGAACAAACCTCAGATCAAAGAGGCAGGAAAAGAGAAAATGAAACCCAATATCAATTTGATGGAAGAAACTAATATATGTTTGGATTTTGGATTTTCATGAAGGTCTACTCCTTCTTGTTCTTCTTCTGGCTCTGTTTTGTCGTGCCGCAAAGCAAATGGTTTGCAACGTGGAGGCTGTGAATTGGTGGGACTTTGATTAACAAGAGCGAACGGCCATTTTGAGTGGTGATGGTACCGTCAGATTCCACGGAAAAATGTCAGAGCATGAATAACTCTTGGATTTTTCTTGTTTCCCCCATTCCACCGTCTCAATGGATTCACCCCTGCTACATTCATTTCTTCTTGTTCTTTTTTTTCCTTTTCAATTAACATGATAAAGTCGGTTACCTGTGTCATGCGATTATGCTTGTGGTTAGGTGATAAATATAGAAGGAAAAATGACCAAAAAAAAAGCCTTGAAAATAAAAAATTCCAAAAAGGAAACTAACACCTCCAAATGGGGGGAAGTTTGAACTGAAATTATGAAAATATGAGTAAAATGACCAATATGCCGTTGTGTCGGTTTAAAAAAATGAATAGATTTTATCTAAAAATAATAAAATTGCAATATAAATTAACAAGTTTAGAATGCAAAATAACATCATTTTCTTGAATGAAAGCATATGTTCATTCAAGGAAATAACTAAATTTGATATGAAAATAACAAGGCTGAAATATAAATTAACAGATTTGGAATATAGAATAACATCGTCCTTTTCTGAGCATCACATAAAGGCATATTGGTCATTTTCTCACATTTCTATAAGGGAAAATTTCAATCAAGGACTATTGTAGCAAATTTATTTCAATCAGCCCCTAAAACAATATGAAACTTCACTGCAGGACTTAAGGGGGAAAGTGAAATTAATTGGACAAAGAAAAAGATGCAAATATCTCAGTTTAATTTTGCTCCTAAAATTGAACAAAAGAGGACTAAAAATCAGGATAAACTTTCATCATACTCTTCCCTCTCTCACACTGAAATCTCTCTCGCATGCTCTTACCTTTCGCATCTTAGAACTTGCCATCCGTCTACTGGTTGTGTCACTCTGAAAAGTCACAGAAATCATCCAAAGGAGATTCATCATCATTCGTTGTGCTGTTTCTCTCACACTCAAAACTCACATATGGATCTGTTATTAGGCTTAAATGGATCTGCTATTTTTCAAATGTGAAAAGTCTCTGTTCTGTGAGATACTTGATTGTTGCTTGTTATAGTAATAGTAGGTATTTTGTCTAGCATATTTGTAAGTCTAAGAAGCCTATTGCTTGAATGGGTGCTGTGAAAGCTAAATTTGTAGAAAAAATGATAATTTGATGTTGCTAAAATATGTATTTGTATTATAAATGTGTAAATTCAAGTTGTCTAGGAAAATGGCAATTCGTGTTGTGAAAAATTGTATATCTATTGCTAATTCACAAATTTCTGTTATAAATATATACTGTGTTTAATTATTGAAAGTCAATTGAAATTGATACTTGAATGATATGCAGTTACAGATAACAAAAGGTTAGCAGTAGTGGAAAACAATTAATTTGCATCTACCATGTGGGAGGTGAATTTGTGAAGAACCTGCAACCATCATTGACTACTCACCATCTTGGAAGGCTTAGAACTAAAAGGATTGAATCACAATTCTAGCAGAAGAAAGTGTATCATTGCCCAAGATGTGGTGAAACTGGTCATACTAGAAAGACTTGCCCTTGAACCCTGTGTGACTTTATTGCCAAAAATAGTCTTTTCTGGTTTGATGTAGAGCCGCTTTTACACATGAATGAATCTCGATATGTATTTTTGGATTGGTTGGAGAAGTAGCTATGACAACCCATTTAATATTTTTGGTGGTGGATTGGAATCTATTTTGTATAGTGATGTGATAGTTGAAAAATATCATGATGGTACTGGACAATAAGCTATCCCTAGCACTGCACTGAAATTAGCTGACAACAATATAAATCTATGAAAAACTTTGTCCACTTACGAATGGATGTATTTTTGTTGTTAATACATGTAATCCTATTGCAAATTGTCTAATTCTAGTTATAAATGGAACATCCAGATTTGTGCATAAATTTTTTATTTTAAATACTCCACTTGTGAATGGAAGAGATGTAAGTGGTGGTAAAACACATTCTTGTTGCAAATTTTCTTATTCTGGTTATGAATGAACGCTCACTCCTAGACTTATAATCAACTTGTCAATTCAACTAGCTCACTTGCAAATGGACGTGTTCTTATTGTTAATATACGTGTTTTGTTACAAATTCTCTGCTTCCAGTTATGAATGAACACTTGCTCCCAAACTTATGATCAATTTGTCAATTAACTAGTTCACTTGCAAATAGTCGTGTTTTTGTCATTAATATATGTATTCTTATTGCAAATTTCGTCATTTCAGTTGCAAATAAGTCCTTCCAAACTTGCAAATCATTCAACCTCTTCAATTCAACCAACTCGCTTGCAAATAAACACGTTGTTGTTAATATACATATATGCGTTGTGAATTTCCTAATTCCAGTTACAAATAGAGCTTCCCAGACATGTGAATCACGTTCAACTTCTTCAATTCAACTATGTCACTTGTGGATGGACATATTGTAATTGTTAATATATGTATGCATGTTGCAAATTTTATAATTTCAGTTTAAATAAGTCCTCCTAGACTTATGAATCAACATGTCCAACTTTTTTAATCAGATTAGTTTATTTGCAAATAGACAAGTTTTTGTTGTTAATGTGCATATCCATGTTGCAAATTTTCTAATTTCACTTATGAATAATCTCTCTAGACTTGTTAGATTATCATGTTCATCTTTTTAGTTATATTAGCTCATTTGCAAATGGATGAGTTTCTCTAACAAATCAACTTATCCAAATTGCATATTTTCTAATTCCAGCTATGAAAAATACATCACATACTTGTAAATTGGTAGGGAAAGACTCAAGATTACAATTAATTAACATACAACATACTCATAATATATATTCCCTAAAAAGAAAATTGTTCAAATTCTCTATTCATAACTTTTAACATAGTTCCAAATAGCTTAAATTACATGTCAAATAGAAAATTTAACAATTTGTCATATCATCGCTTTCTTTTCAGTTGTGTCTTTATCTGTTGAAGTAGTTTTGCAACAGCAACTGACTTCATATTCTAGAACTTGGTTCAGGTGTTTCTCCACTTGCCATGCTCTATGTTCCTGCACCATCCTTGCCTATGACAGGCAAAATTCTAGAACATCATATTGTAGAGTTACTAATTGCTGTTGTTAATATCCGAACTATATATGTTTACAACAGAAATTTGTGAATTAGTAACAGATATACAAGTTTTCACAACACAAATTTACAAATTTATAATATAAATACATATTTTTGCAATATCAAATTATCATTTTTTTTTTTGTAGATTTAGCTTTCACAGGACCCATTCAAGTAACAAGATTCTCAGACTTACGAATGTGCCAGACAAAATACCCACTATTACTATAACAAGCAACAATCAAATATTCACAGAATAGAGACTTTTCATATTCAAAAAATAGCAAATCCATTCAAGCCTAATAACAGATCCATATGCGAGTTTTAGTGTGAGAGAACCAGCATAATGAACGACAATGAATCTCCTTTGGACGATTTCTGTGACTTTTCAGAGTGCCACAACCAGTAGACGGATGTTGAGTTTTGAGATGCAAAAGGATACATGCGAGAGAGATTTCAATGCGAGAGAGGGAAGAGTATGATGAAAGTTTATCTCAATTTTCGGTCCTCTTCTGTTCAATTTGAGGAGCAAAAGTTAACAGGGATATTTGCGTCTTTTTCTTTGTTCAATTAATTTCACTTTCCTCGTAGGTCCTGCAGTGAAGTTTCATATTGTTTTGGGGGCTGATTGAAATAAATTTGCTATAGCTGTCCTTGATCAAAATTTTCCCTTTCTATAATTCTAGTTCTAGCTTTTTCTCATTTCCTATTATTTAGAAGTGTTAGTTGTTTTTTCTTTAGAATTTGTTACTTTTAAAGTTTTTTTTAGTCATTTTCCTAATTAAAAAGTATTTTGTTTAGTTTTTAATTATAAAGGGTTAAAGTTTTTGGTCAAAGATAATAAGAAAAGTTGATGTACATTTATTCTATATAACTAACTTAGCTAATTTAGTTAATTTTTTTCAAAATAAAATTAATTTATTGGCAAATTTAATTTATAACTAATATTTTTATTTAAAAATGTTTTTATTAAATATAAAAAAATTGGCCCATTAATTTAGTTCATTTCTCATCAACAAAATTAACTTTTTTTTAGTCAAAAATATATTTAAAAGAGGGCTTTCGAAGGAGAACACTACTTCTCTCCTATTAGCGCTTCTTTTAGTGCCTTGCTGTCATTTCTTCCAATGGTTCCCTATCATCGCCTTCGGCTCTCGCCAATATTTCGCTACTTATGCCTCTCTTTTTCTGATTTTCCTTTGATGCCATCTTTTGCCACCTCTCATCAGCTATTCCATAGCCTTTGTCTCATCTTCCATCGCCCACTACCAAAAAGAAAGAAAAAATTATTTTGTTACAGTTATTTTTGTGAATTTGTAGTCATTTTAACCACTACAACTGCATTTGTGACAGGATTTAGAACCACTATTAAAATGGATGTGACAAAATATTTTGTATTGGTCATAAAAAATCACTATAACTATGGTCAAACCTACTACTAAATTTAACAATTGTTGTCAGAAACTGCTACAAATGCATGTTAGAAATCACTTTAAATGTGAGTTAGAATTGGCAGAAGAGTATAAAATTTATAGGAGTTTTATTTTGCATTTGTAGCGGTTCCTCATAACTGCTACTAACGTGGTGCTGAAAGTTTTGAATTTTGAAGAACTACTGCTAATATGTTGCCAAAAATTTTGAATTTTTGAGCATTTGCATCAACTCATAGAACTGCTAAAACGAGATGGAAATTTTAAAAATTCTGTTTTTATTTGTCAGATAATAAAAAAATTATATCATTAAATAATTTTAAAAAATTTCAAGACTTTATTTGTAATTTGTCCATTTTGTTACTTATGTGCACATAATGATACATTATGATTCAATTATTTAAATATATTTTACATTAAAAAATATTTAGGTTTGTGAGAAATAAGTTTTAAATAGATATTTATACAATTGAGTAGTAAATGCTCAATAAATAAAAAGAAGAATGTTTGTGATGTAAAACAGGAAGGGAGAAAGGAAGAGATTAGACAAAAGAGGGGGAGAAGGGAGGAGATTAGAGAAAATAAAGAACATAAGAGAGAAAACCTAAGGAGAAAAGTAACTGTAATCTGAGTTAATACTCAAGTCTAGTTTACAATAGAATGAAAACCTTAGATCTACTTGTACTAAAATAATAGGGTAAAGGTGCATTCAGCACCCTGGTTTTATTTCTTAGGTATGCTCAGGACCTTAATCTCTTTTTTGCTGCAATTTTACCCTTCATGTTTTAAATTTGGTGTAATCTTTCCCAACCTTAACTAACCTCGATTGTCTATTAAAATGAGAGAACAAGCAGGAATAATTTCTTTTTCTTTGAAAAAATTCATGTAAACATTTAGAATTCCACATAAGAAATTAAAAAAAAAATTCATCCCTTTTATCCTTCTCCTTCCCTCTTTAATAGACCAATCAACCATTGATAGTGGTAGCTAGTCTTTTAAAGTATGGACTACAGAGGTTCTTCCAGATTCATCATGCTAAAATAATAGGGTAAAGGTGCATTAAGCACCCTGGTTTTATTTCTTAGGTGTAACACTACCAAAAAAAAAAGACTTTAGGCGACAACTTTTGGCAGTGTTAAAAAAAATCGCTACTAAAAGTCCACTTTCAGTGGTGATAAAAAAAGTCACTGCAAAAAGTTGACTTTCAGTGGTAATGTGACCACTGAATATAAGACCTTCGATGGTGATGTCATCACTAAAGGGTTTACTTTCAGTGGCGACATTCTATGGTCACCGTTGAAAGTAGACTTTCAACAACAACTATTAGTGTAACCACTGAAGGTCTGACTTTCAGTGGCGACTTTCTAATATTGTTGCTGAAAATATAATATAATAATATATATTTTATTTTACAATAGTAATAAACAGATTCAATCCAGCTTAACGGCAAGAAGATTGGACATGAAAGGAGGTGGTCATGAGTTCGAACCTTGAAGAAGACACATTTAAGGTGAAAATATTTAGGTGGTGACGTGGCGGGGAGGAGTGATGTGGGACGAGAGTGGTGATATGGCAACAATGTGGAGACAACTGACGATGACGTGGAGGTGGCTAGTGATGACAAGGCACCTGGCTGGTGATGACATGGTGCCCGGCAGCAATAAGGTGGAGGTGGCCAGTGATGACATGGTGGTCGGCGACGATGATGTGGCATCAGCAAAGCCAATTTTTCTTGGGCATCACTTTTAGTAGTGACAAAAAAGTCACCGCTGAAAGTCACTTTTAACGGCGACAAATTGTCACCGCTGAAAGTTCTTTTAACGCCGACAAGAAGGTCATTGCTGAAAGTATCTTTCAGTCGCGACAAATGTCGCCACTGAAAGTGTCTTTCAACAGCGACCTTTGTTGTCACCGCTAAAAGTTTTTAGCCACGGTTGCTGTTAGTAGCAATCTCACCCAAGAAGGGGGTGAATTGGGTGAGTTATAAAAATTTTACGAAATTAAAACAATGAACTATCGGAAACAGAGAGTGTAAGTTAGAAAGATTTCACCGTAGAAAGGAAGACACAGGATTTATACTGGTTTAGTCTCAACCACTTAACCTACGTCCAGTCCTCAGAACACCTCTGAGTATTCCATTATGTTCCAAGATCAATCGGGCTCTTGGCGCCTCAGTACAGTAATTGATACTCTTAATCACTCCCCCTTACTTCCCGTAAGGTTACAAACCCACTCAAGAGTCCACACTCTTGAGTATCACACAAGACATGATTAATGATGAAAATGTAAACTCTTTTACAGAGTGAATAAATGATAATCACTGAAGCTCGGTGTATGGAAGAACAGAGTATTAAATGCAACAGTGAATAATCAACAGAGGGTAGCTCGCGTATTCAATATGTTCATTTAATGCTTCTTCACGCCTTTTATAGTTGAAGTAGTTTAGTAACCGTTAGACGGAAGAGCTTCTAGCCGTTGAGAGTCCGGTTGCGTGTTTTCCCAGTTGCAACGGTTTCCGCTATTAATGCTTCTAACAAAGTAGGTTACAGGCTACTTGGACAACCGTTAGAGAGCCGTTGGGTTTTTCTTCGTAATCTGCAAAAATCCATTGAGTCAATAAGTTTTTCTTTACAGAGTAAGATCAAAAGTAGAACCGAAAAAATGATAAAATGAACATTCATAGTTTACAGTTAGAATCAATCAGTTGTTAAATATACTGAGTAATAACTGATCGTGCTTGATCAAAGTGATGATCGATTACTGCTTGATCGATTAGGTTATCGATTATTCAGAGTAAAAGCTTTTGAAACAAATAATTAAGTTTATTGATCAAGTGATGAATCAATGATTTATCGATCAAGTGATCAATAAAAGAAAATAGTGACATCATACTAGTATGCATAGAAAAAGAAGATCAATGTCACTTTTGATTTGGAAACTCATTAAATAGTGAATTAAGACATTTATGAAGGTTGAGAAAAGCTCGAATGAAATGTATGATAAAATTTTGAGAAGCATCGTGACTATTTAAAGTTTAAACTGAAATCACCTCATGATCAAACAAGTGATCGAACACTTGCTGATCGATCAGGTTATCGATAATCAAAGTGTTATAGAAATAAATTTTAAGGCACTAATTTTCGAACACATTATCAATAAATAGATAATCGATAACCTTATTGATAAACAATAAGCAAAAGTATAACCTTAATGAATGATCGATCAAGTTATCGATAAAGAGGTTTATTCTTGTAAAATTAAAGACCTGATTTATTGACCACGTTATGTGAAAACAAGGTAAACATGAAGTGCAGTGATCGATAATATTATCGATAATCTGATTATCGATCCTGTGATCGAAGAACCGTGATTTAAAAGCGATGTTCTGATTATCAATCATGTGATCGATAATTTGCTGATCGATCAGGTGATCGATAAGCCATTGAAATAAGTACCTGCACACAAGGTGTTAAGAAGCAATGTTCGATCATATTATCGATAAATGGCTGATTGATAATGTGATCGATAAATGGTGACTAAAGCAAAACATAGAATGAGTAGAGCACATTACCATTTATCTGTCTTCTCATCGATAGTCTGTTTATCGATCATGTGATCGATAATTGGCTATCAGATTTTTATCTCGATATTTGATCTTCTTGATTATCGATCAAGTGATCGATAATTTACTCCAGACTTTCATAAACAACTAAGTTAACAATTAATCGATCAACACATTATCTAACAAGTTATCGATCAAAGTTTCTACTGGGTTACTTAATTGTATAGAGAAATTATCTATCAACTTATCGATAAATCCTTGATTGATCAGATGATCGATCAACATACTGAAACACAAATTACTTACTTTGTTATCATCAAAACCTTAATCCTAACATTCTCCCCCTTTTTGATGATGACAAAACATAGGTGAGAAATATTAACCATGTAACATCAGAATCAGTAAAATTAAAACAATAGAGGTACTTGACAGATCAAAATGAGATAAAAAAGTTTTACTGATGGCATGAACTGTCAGAATACATCAGTAAGCAAAACTCAAAATACATAATAGTAAAAGGCATATCAGTAAGAAGCTAAACATCAGAGGAAAAAAAACATAAAACACATCAGAAAAAGAAACTAAGCATCAGAATCCTTCTCCCCCTTTTTGTCAGCATCAATTGAAGAAGGGGAAGAAGTAGAGACAGGAGGCATGGGCAGGTGAATAGGAAGAGGTGGAAGGTGAGAAAGTGGAGAGATGATGGAATATGCAGAGAAGGGACTAGCTGGGGAACAGTGATGAGAGCTAAAGTAGGAGAAGGAGTGGGAGAAGTAGGGGGTACTGGTGGTGAAGTGGAAATAAGAGAAGTGGGTATAAGGGAGGTAGAAGGTCCAGGCTCATGATGAGGAGGAGATGGTGGATGATGGAGTAAGTCCTCAAAGCTGAAAGTAGTGCTGGGGGCAGCGAAGTTGTTGTAGAGAAAGGCTACCATCCCTTCGAGCTCTCGAATCTCTCTATCAACATGATCAAATCTCTGGGAAACCTCCTTTTCCAAAACCATCATTGCTTGTTGGTGAAGATCTAGGATTTTGGAAATGCCCTCAAATTTTCTGTATGAAACTTCCCCATATTCTCTGGCAGTGACATAGACTCTCTTCTCAAACTCTTGAAGTTTAGCCTGAAACATCTCCCTGAGTGATCTCTCCATAAATGAAGGTCCGGGGGTATGAGAAGGAGTTGCAGTGGATTAAGCCTTATCCTGAGTCCTAGAGGTACTGACAGCTAGTTGCTTCCCCTTGTCCTTCTGAGGCACTTTTTGTGAGGGTCTAAAAGGTAGAGGGATCCTCATCTTGTGCAGCTGGGTGACGCCAAAGGCAGGAACCTTTGTCTTGGATTCTCCAAGCTCAAAAGGGGCAATGTTATTTGCCTGTAAGATGTATGTGGCCAACTGAGGGTAGGGGATTGGTGTAGACTTGGATTTGTTAAAAACAAAATCCTTCATCTCATTATAGATCAAAGCCCCTATATTAATATTTTCTCCACTAATTATCCTAGCCAGCAACAAATAATCATCCTGAGTTAAATGTGAAAAGCTCCCGGATTTGTTGATCATACTCCTTGAATAGATATAGTGGATTATTCTATAATAATCACACATCTGTTTAGGTGGAAAGTTTAGCTCACCGGGGTAGTCATCACTTTGCATCAAAATCTTATAAGCTTTTATTTCATTCATATCTCCCCCTCTCACCGATTCTTGAGTTCCCAGCAACTCATTCCGCTTAGTACCAATAAGATGGAAGGTTCTGCCTCTAAGTTTGACTCTTAAATAGTCATTTATCAGATTGTCCTGCTCATCGTATTCTTCCACTGATTCCATATTGCAGTAGAACCTTTTAATCACTTCAGGACAAAATTCTCCACTAATTATCAGCCAATTCGAATAATATGCCAGGGGATCACTCAAGTCCAGATTAATTTGTGTATTTTTCTTTAAACTCTCAATATCCACAGACACAACAGGATAGAATCGTTGGTTTGCAAAATCTGCCTTAAACTTAGCCGAATTCACATCTTTATCTAGGTTTCCAACTAATAACTCAGAAAAATCAGATGGAATACTTCAGTGGGAATTTACGATGACACACCTTCACTGGCTCTCTACTTTTTCTGTCTCGGTTGCCTGGGTATGGGAACTCTCAAGGCAGTCTCCATAGCTTTCTGAACTAAGGCTCTGTCATCTGATTCGGTTTCTGATTCCTCAGTGACTACTGGTAGCTTGGATTTGGACCAGGGAGATTTTCTTGGAGGAGCGGGTTGCTCTTCGATCTGACTTTCTCGGATTTTCAGGACTCCTCTCTTCTTGGATGATTCTTCCCTCACTTTCGGTCTATACCGCTTCTTAGTGCCTGAGGGAGTAGTGTCGCTTGATTGAACTCGTTTGTCAGAGCTTCCTTCCCTCTCAACATTCGGCTATTTCACTCGCGCCATCTCAGAGGTACCAAGGGATTTCTGAGGAATTAATCGGTTGAAAGAGTGTATTTCAAGTTCGATGGAGGTCGAATAAGTAGTAGAGATGGATTCAAGTGGATGGATGACCAGAAATTTAATGGAATAGTGATTTTGGACCGTTACTAGAAACAGGGGAGCGGTTTTGTTTGAGTTAGGGTTTGATAACTGACAGGGGGTTTTCAAAATTTTAACATTATAAACTTCAAAATTATCGATCATGTTATCGATCAACGAATGATCAATCACATGTTCGATAAATATGAAGAACACATGAGAATAATGAAGACAATTATCGACCATGTTATCGAACAAGCAATTATCGAACATGATATCGATAAAATTGATAGAGGAAATGCGTACCTGGTCTATTTATTGATCATTTGATCGATAATCCACTTATCGATTAGCTTATCGATTAATGCTTACCAAAATTGAACAAAGTGGCTTAAAAACTTGTCACTCCTGATCGATGTTATGATCGATAATCCATTTATCGATCAACTTATCGATAATCATCGTTCTGAATTTCTTCTTTCTC
Organism: Neltuma alba; assembly: GCF_004799145.2. Lineage (NCBI taxonomy): Eukaryota > Viridiplantae > Streptophyta > Magnoliopsida > Fabales > Fabaceae > Neltuma > Neltuma alba. Next base: position 433,166 of record NW_021635786.1, read on the forward strand.
TTCACATGCTACATTTATCGATCAGGTGATCGATAAATTATCCCTTTGTGGCTTCATGATTATCGATGTCTTGTTCGATTATTCCATACTCTGTTTACCTCTGTTTTTCTTTGAAAAAATAGAGCTTCCTGCAAAACAAATTTCTATCCACTCCGATACTTAAGTTAGTCATTTAATCATCAAAACATTAAATCTAAAGATTCAAATTTGAGAGATAATATGAAATTTCTTACAACTCATTGGGATTTACCATTCCCAATTCTCTTCGAAAGTAGTTGAATTTCTGTTGATCTAGAGGCTTTGTGAAAATGTCTGCTATTTGATATTCAGTGGGAATGAATTCTACCTTTACATCTTTCTTTTAAACATGATCTCGAATGAAATGATGTCGAACATCAATATGCTTAGTTCGAGTATGATGGACTGGATTCTTGGACAGGCTTATCGTGCTCGTGTTATCACATAGGATTGGAATCTCTCTCAAGTTGATTCCTAGATCCTATAGTTGTTGCTTTAACCATAGAATCTGAGCACAACAGCTGGCAGTGGCCACATATTCTGATTTTGTTGAGGAGATTGCCACAGTATTCTGCTTTTTACTTGACCACGAGACAAGGCGCCCTGTGAAAAATTGACATTATCCACTGGTGCTCTTTCTGTCTGTCTTATATCCTCCATGATCTGCATCTAAGTATCCCATTAGATATTCTGCTCCCTTCTTTAGATACCAGATTCCCAAATTCTGAGTTCCGATAAGGTATCTGAGAATTCTCTTGATGGCTTCTTCATGTGATTCTTTTGGGGCTGATCGATATCTTGCACACATTCCCACACTGAATTGAATATCTGGTCTACTAGCAATGAGATATAGTAATGAGTCAATCATTCCTCTATATCTAGTCAAATTCATGTCCTTGTCGTTTTCGTCTGCATTTAGCGAGATGGCTGAACTCATAAGAGTTTTTACACTTTTGGCATTTTCTAATCCATATTTCTTTAGTAACTCCTTCAGATACTTCGTCTGGGATATAAATATGCCATTTTTCTTCTGCTTGATTTGTAATCCCAAAAAGAAATTCAGCTCTCCTATCATCGACATTTCAAACTCTCCCTGCATTAGCTTAGCAAACTCTTGACAAAGATCTTCATTAGTAGCTATGAAAATAATATCATCCACATAAATTTGAACAATCAAAAGATCTTTCTTACTTCTTTTAATGAAAAGAGTAGCATACACTTTGCCTCTTTTAAATCCTTTTTCTATCAGAAAATTGCTAAGTCGTACATACCAAGCTCTAGGAGCTTATTTTAAACCATATAAAGCCTTTTTTAATTTATAAATGTGATCAGGAAAGTTTGAGTCTTCAAAACTAGGAGGTTGTTTGATAAAAACTTCTTCTAAAATATAGCCATTCAAAAATGCACTTTTAACATCCATTTGATATAATTTGAAATCTTTTATGCAAGCAAAGGCTAAGAGTACTCGTATGGCCTCCAATCTAGCTACTGGAGCATAAGTTTCTTCATAATCAATGCCTTCTTCTTGATTATATCCTTTAGCTACTAATCTGGCTTTGTTTCTGACGATTTAAGCAGATTCATCAAGCTTATTTTTGAATACCCATTTGGTGCCTATGACCTGATGATCATTAGGTCTGGGTACCAATTCCCAAACTTGATTTCTCTCAAATTGGTTAAGCTCTTCCTGCATTGCGACTATCCAGAATTTGTTGGATAGGGCCTCGTCAACATTGGTAGGTTCAATATGCGATATCATTAAACACTTGTATCTGGGTTTTGACCCCTTTATTGACTTTACCAATGACTTGTTCTAGTGGATGGTCTCAGTTATGTCTCCAAGCCTTAGGCTGCTCTAAATTTTCTTGTGAAGAAGGTTCATTTAAATTATTTTTGTTTTCTAAACATTCTTCGAAAGGTAATTTGTTTAAAAATTTGTTCAAATCTAGTTTTTGAAAATTTTGAATGATCTCAACATCATCATCTAGAGGTTTTGAAATCGGTTCAGTTTCAGCAAACACAACATGTATTGATTCTTCAATGGTAAAAGTACGTTTGTTGAAAACCCTATAAGTTTTACTGCGATTAGAGTAACCAAGGAATAAACCTTCATTAGCTTTAGGATCGAATTTATCGAGATTCTCTTTGTTGTTGTTATGGATGTAGCATTTACTCCTAAAGATCCTTAGATGAGCCAGGTTAGGCTTTCTTCCTTTGTATAGCTCATATGGTGTTTTCCCAAGCAATGTTCTGATGTAGGCTCTATTGGAGATGTAGCAAGCCGTGCTCATTGCTTCTACCCAGAACACTTGTGAAATTCCATTCTCGTTCAGCATTGCCCTTGCCATTTCTGTGAGCACTCTGTTTTTCCGTTCGACAACACCATTTTGTTGAGGAGTTCTTAGTGCTGAAAAATTGTGATCAATTCCATGCTTGTCACAATAGTCTATGAATTTGTTGTTTTCAAATTCTCCTCCGTGATCAGACCTGATTGACACAATAGAAAAACCTTTCTCATTTTGGACCTTTTTGGCAAAAACAATGAATGCATTAAAACGTTTCATCTTTAGAGGAAAGAAACAAAGTCCAAGTGAATCTTGAATAGTCATCAACTATCACAAGAGTGTACAGGTTTCCACCGAAACTTTTCACTCTCGACGGACCAACTAAATCCATATGAAGCATTTAGAGTGGCCTTTCAGTTGAGACTGTCTTCTTTGATTTAAACGAAGACTTTGTTTGTTTACCCTTCTGACAGGCGTCACAGATAATATCATATTCGTACTGAATTTTTGGTAAACCAACAACCAAATCCCTTTTTGTTAATTTTGAAAGTTGATTCATGTTAACATGTGCAAGACGTTTATGCCAAACCCAACTTTCCTCCTCTTTACTAATAAAACAGTTTTCAGAATATTTAGAGTCAATTTGAAGTGTATAACAGTTACCGTCCCTTGGAGCTCTCACCTTTATATTCAACTCTTCTTTCTTCAATGGCAAATCGTCTTTGCTTATTACTAAGCATTCTTCGGAAAAGATCACCTAGTTGTTTTTGTCGGTACTCTGACTGACACTGAGTAGATTGTGACACAGACCTTCCACATAGAATACATCTTTAACCTTTATTCCTTTGTTACTTCCTATCTCTCTGATTCCAGTAATTCTTCTGGATTGATTGCCACTAAAACTTACTTTGCCTCCGTCTTTTAGTTTGAGTGATGTGAACTTCTCAGTATCACCCGTCATATGTCTAGACCATTTACTGTCGATGTACTATTTGTTCGTTCTGGATGCTTTGAGGCATACTTGCAACAACACAATCATGTTTTAAGTACCCATACCTTCTTGGGTCCTTTTTGGTTAATATGAGTTGTCCTAGGCACATGAGTATCTTTGGGCACCCATTTTAATGTCCCGTAAATTTCTTTCTTCTTGTGATAACGAGAAGAGGTTGGATGACCTTTACGGTTGTAATAAGAACACGGTGTAAAAGGATTAGAGGAATGAATAGTATTTCTAAAGAATGTAAGATACAATCGACCACTACTCTTCTTATTTCCCTTCGTCTTATCTTGAACAGGATCATATACTATTCCAGTTTTATCCATTAAACACCATTAAGCTCCCAAAATCACTTTGAGCATTTCGCTACCCTTAGTGAATTTTTCTAAGGTTTTTGTGAGATCCTCGGCCTTCTTTCTGTTCTGTTCACATTCCATGCATACTGGAGGCGGGACTGCGTTGTCCTTCGGCTTCGTTTGCTGTTCCTCCAGAAACTTTATTCTTTTCTTGTAGCTTACCAACTCCTTTGCAATTCTTACTAATTCCAAATGTAATGCATTGTATTCAGACTGTAATTCATCATTGGAGGGTTCAAAAGTGATTACCTCATCTATCTCTGATTATTCGTCTTCTTGGGCCACAAGACAGATATTGGCGGTTTCTTCATCATCACTTTCTTCTTCTGAAGGAGAAGAACTATCTCCCCAAATTGATGTGACAAAGGCTTTCTTCTTTCTGAATCTTGCTTTCTTCTTTTCTTTGTCCTTCATCTTGGATAGCTGGGGACACTCTGCTTTGATATGTCCTGGTTTCTTGCATTCGAAGCAGATGATCGGTTCTTTTGACTCATTCTGAGATGTTGAGATTCTGCGTTTTGACTAAAACTTCCTTCCGACTCTGTTCTTGTAGAGTTTCTCAAATCTTCTGACGATAAGACCTATTTCGTCATCCTCCAGGTCTTCTTTGTTATCATCTTCTCTCTCTTGAGTTCTGAGAGTGATACTTTTGCAGTTTTTCTCGTTCATCTCCTTTTTATATCTTTGCTTGCTCTCATATTCTGCAAGGCTTCCGAATAGCGCTGCAACAGAGCTAATTGATTCTCCCTTTGTTTCTTCAATTGCTGTGACCTTCGGCTCCCATTCTTTTGTGAGACCACTTAAGATTTTTCTCACTTGGTCCTCCTGACTATACTTCTTTCCGAGTGCCGTGAGATGATTTATGAGATGCGAGAATCTGATTTCCATGTCTCGGACACTCTCTCCATCCTTCATTCTGAATAGCTCGAATTCTATGGTGAGAGTGTTGATTCTGCTCTGTTTTATACCGATGGTCCCTTCGTGAGCTATCTCTAGTGCTTCCCACATTTCTTTCACAGTTTCCAGACTGGAAACTCAAAAGTATTCTCTTTGGCTTAGTGCATAGGTAAGTATGTTGATGACTTTGTCGTTTAGGGTCACTAACTTTCTGTCTTCTTCATCGAACTTGCTAGGACTTTTGTGTACTTACTGTCCATCTACGATTTTCATAGGAATGTAGTTACCATGCTGAATCACGTCCCATAATCCATACTCGGTCACCTTGATGAAGATTTTCATCCTCATCTTCCAGAAGGTATAGTTTTCACTATTGAAGCCTGGCGGTTTGGACGTTAAACACCCTTCGGGTAGCATGCTGTCTCCGAATCCTGCCATGGGATCTCTCTTCAGATTATTAAGTCTTTACTAAAGAGACTTGCTCTGATACCAAATGTTAGTGATAATCTCACCCATGAGGAGGGTGAATTGGGTGAGTTATAAAAATTTTACAAAATTAAAACAATGAACTATCAGAAACAGAGAGTGTAAGTTAGAAAGGAAGACACAGGATTTATACTGGTTCTAGCCGTTGAGAGTTCGGTTGCGTGTTTTCCCAATTGCAACAGTTTTCGCCATTAATGCTTCTAACAAAGTAGGTTACAGGCTACTTGGACAGCCGTTGGAGAGCCGTTGGGTTTTTCTTCGTAATCTGCAAAAATACATTGATTCAATAAGTTTTTCTTTGCAGAGTAAGATCAAAAGTATAACCAAACAAATTATAAAACGAACATTCATAGTTTACAGTTAGAATCAATCAGTTGTTAAATGTGCTGAGTAATAACTAATCGTGCTTGATCGAAGTGATGATCGATTACTGCTTGATCGATCAGGTTATCGATTATTCAGAGTAAAAGCTTTTGAAACAGATAACTAAGTTTATCGATCAAGTGATGGATCAATGATTTATCGATCAAGTGATCGATAAAAGAAAATAGTGACATCATACTGGTATGTATAGAAAAAGAAGATCAAGGTCACTTTTGATTTTGAAACTCTTTAAATAGTGAATTAAGACATTTATGAAGGCTGAGAAAAGCTCGAATGAAATGTATGATAAACTTTTGAGAAGCATCGTGACTATTTAAAGTGTAAACTGAAATCACCTCATGATCAAACAAGTAATCGAACACTTGTTGATCGATTAGGTTATCGATAATCAAAGTGTTATAGAAATAAATTTTGAAGCACTAGTTTTCAAACACATTATTGATAAATAGATGATAGATGACCTTATCGATAAACAATAAACAAAAGTATATTCAGTGAAAACACAGGCTGTGTAGGTTGATCGAATAGGTGATCGATTAATGAATGATCGATCAAGTTATCAATAAAGAGGTTTATTCTTGTAAAATCAAAGACCTGATTTATCAATCACGTTATGTGAAAACAAGGTAAACATAAAGTGCGGTGATCGATAATATTATCGATAATCTGATTATCGATCCCGTGATCGAAGAACCGTGATTTAAAAGCGATGTGCTGATTATCGATCATGTGATGGATAATTTGCTGATCGATAAGGTGATCGATAAGCCACTAAAATAAGTACCTACACATAAGGTGTTAAGAAGCAATGTTTGATCATATTATTGATAAATGGCTGGTTGATAATGGGATCGATAAATGGTAACTAAAGCAAAACATAGAATGAGTAGAGCGCATTACCATTTATCTGTCTTCTCATCGATAATCTGTTTATCGATCATATGATTGATAATTGGCTATCAGATTTTTATCCCGATATTTGATCTTCCTGATTATCGATCAAGTGATCGATAATTTACTCCAGACTTTCATACATAACTAAGTTAACAATTGATCGATCAGCACATTATCTAACAAGTTATCGATCAAAGTTTCTGCTAGGTTACTTAATTGTATAGAGAAATTATCTATCAGCTTATCGATAAATTCTTGATTAATCAGATGATCGATCAACGTACTAAAACACAAATTACTTACTTTGTTATCATCAAAACCTTAATCCTAACAGTTGCTACGGCAATAATTTTCAGTGGCAACAAGTCGCCACTGAAAACTTATGTGGTGACTTTTATACTTTCAGCGACGACTTTTTGTGGCCACTAAAAGTTATTTTTTTGTAGTATACTCAGCACCTAATCTTTTTTTTGGTGCAATTTAACCCTTCATGTTTTAAATTTGGTGTAATTTTTCCCTGACCTTAACTAACCTCGAATGTCTGTTAAAATGAGAGAATACGCAAGCATAATTTTTTTTGAAACTGTTAAAATGAGAGAACAGGCAGGCATAATTTTTTTTTGAAAAAACTTACACGCAGTCATTCAGAATTCCACATAAGAAATTAAAACAAAATTCATCCCTTTTATCCTTCTCCTTCCCTCTTTAACAAACCAACCAACCACTGACAATGGTAGCTAGTCTTTCAGGGTATAGACTACAAAAGTTCTTCCAGATTCATCATGTACTGCCTCCTTTATGTCGACTTGATTTCTTCTTCTCCACCTAGCATGATCTCTCTCTCTCTCTAACCAAAGTGGCAACTCTTTCCATGTCGTCATCAAACCTACCTCCTATCATCTCTATCTCTCTCTCTCTCATGGATTTGGGTTTTTAATTTTTCTTTAATATAGATTTTCATTTTAAAATATGGATTTAGGTTTCTAAAGAAGATGATTCCAAAAGAAATGGGTGAATCTTTTTTTATAGATAGCATAAATCTGAGTCATAGATGATATCATAATTCCACCCAATACTGAGTTATGATTATGAAAGACCGTGCATGTAATATATAAGATCTGAATCATTTTTGTCCTTGTTATAGTGTGAAAACTAGCTAACATTTTAGTGATCTAAATCACTTCTGTGCTTGCTATCCTAGCCATGGTGTTTGATGCTTCTACGTTGGTCTGTTAAAGAGGGAATGAGAAGGACATAGGGGATAAAGTTTTTTTAATTGCTCGTGTGGAATTCTAAATGCATGTGTGGATTTTTTTTCAAAAAAAAAAATGCTTGCTTGTTCTCTAATTTTAACAGACATTAAAGGTTAGGGTTAGGAAAAATTACACCAAATTTAAGACATGAAGGGTAAAATGATACCACAGAAAAGATTAGGGTGCTACCTAGACCTAAGAAATAAGATCAGGGTGATGAATGCACATTTGCCCAAAATGATAATAAAAATGAAAATAATAACAATGACTAATCTAGTAATAGAAATATTAAAATACTAATAAATCTAAATAAATCCTAAAATGATAATGAATCTAAATAGTTCAAATATCCTAGAAATATAAAAGAAATCATAATTATTTTTTATTCCATATTTCATCATTTCTCTCCCCTTTAAGAAATCAACTTCAGACGAGTTCAAAGTGATGCACAAATCCTAGGAGGAAAAGGCAAGATAAAGAGCTCAGTATAGTGATTTGATCTAAAAATCCCTTCAAAATGGTGAGGAACCAAAAGAGAAAACCTTGGATGGAATAAGTAGTTGGATCTTGGAGAGCACTTGGACACCCTTTCCAATAGACAAGATACTATTGGAGTGATTCGTTCAGAAATGAGGCGGCCTTAGGAGGTGTAGAATGATAAAACTGGTTCTTACTGGCCATAATCTAACTTATGTTAGCTTAATAGTTTTGAGAGCTTCTTCTATTTGATTCTCTAACTTATGGAGAAATTTCTTAAACTTATTAATTCCCTCATTGACTCTCTTTTCAAACTTATCAAATGCATAGTCACATGCTTGCTTCTAGCAATCAAGTTTTGCTTTGAATCATTCCATTCACAACTCGCAATCAAGTTGTCATTACACAACATGCTCATAACAATAATGATATTTGCAATCAGTATAGTAGTAAGCAATGCAATCATCATAATTAGCATAGTCATAGCACACCCAGTTAGCATACCAATAATGGTCACTAGTGTATCTAGTGTAGTCATAATCAATACTGTTGTATGCATAGTGACAATTCCTACAAAGGTGTTCTCTAACTACTTGGCCTTGATATTTCAACACATCCCCTGAAGCTAGCAAATAGATGTTTATCATTCCTAACTTGTGTGAGAGGCCTTCAAACTTTGTAGTTGGTAGAGCTTTAGTTAACACATCTGTAATTTGTTAACCAGACAAAATGTGTATGACATTAATAGTCTTCTCTTCAATCTTTTCTCTGATAAAATGTTGAGCTGGATTATTTACAATCTTTATAGTAGCTTCATTATCACAAAACACTTTTATTAGGCTATCATGAGCTGTTTTTAACTCCTTGAGAACCCATTCAAGACACATGCCTTCACATATTCCTTGCGCTAATGCTCTCAATTCAGCTTCAACACTGCTTTATGAAACAACTGACTTCTTCTTGCTTCTCCAAGTTACTAAGTTTTCCCTAAACAAAGAAGTAGTATCCTACGGTTGATCTCTTATCTACTACTAATCCTACCTAGTCAACATCTAAGTAGATCTCTACTCCTTTATGATTTGTTTTCTAAAAGAATAATCCTTTCTCAGTTGTGGACTTTACATAACATAGTATACAATAAACTACTATCATGTGATCCTTTTTAGGATTGTTTGAGGATTGTCTTATTGCTCCTAGTGAATATGAAATATCTGGCCTTGTGTGAGTTAAGTAAATCAACTTATCAACCAAGTGTTACTACCTCTTTTTAATCAACAAAAGGGCAACCCGGCCTAATTTCTAGCTTGAGATTAGTTTCAATAGGTGTAAGTGCTAACCGGTATACTATAACACTTGTTTCCTTCAACTAGTCAAGAGTATACATTCTTTGGAAAACAACAATACCATTCTTGGATCTTGCAATTTCCATATGTACTACAACGATCCTAAGTCTTTCATCTCAAATTCCTTTGCCAATAGTTTCTTTAAGCTGTCTAGCTAACTAATATCATCACCCATGATAATAATATCATCAACGTAAACCATTAGAATAGCTAAATAGGGTATGATTTTCCTAACACTAATTATAACTCTTCTTAACATCACTTGTAAACCTTTCAAACCAAGCTCATCGAGCTTGTTTAAGACTATATAGTAATTTTTGCAATCCATATACTCTTTCTTTATTTTCACTGTCCTTGAATCATATAGGAATGTCCATGTAAATCTCTTCCTCGAGATCACTATTAAGGAAGACATTTTTCACATCAAGCTGATGTAGTGACCAATCAAGGTTAACTGCTAGTGACCGGAGTACCTTGATGGTATTGAACTTTATTATTAGGGCAAAGGTCTCTTGATATTCAATTCCATACTACTGAGTCAATACCCTAGCACTAAAATAGTCTGGATCTATTCATAGTTCCATCAGGGTTATGTTTCTTAGTTAATACCCATTTACCTCCTACCGTAGATTTACCTTTTGGAAATTTGGTTAACTCTCATGTGTCATTCTTTGCCAATGCATTCGTTTTTTCATTAATGGCATTCCTTGACTTAGGATTTTCCATAGCCTTATTAATAGTTGTTAGAATATCATCATCTGAGATTATAGTTAAAAAAAACACTTAAAGAGGGAGATAATCATTCAAAAGATACCAAGTTAGCAAATAGGAATTCTTGGTATTGCAAGGTAATGGGCCAATCCAGGTCATTATATGCCGGATTTAAGGTTGGGTTAGATGATTGGCATGAATATTTGACTTTCCATCTCTTAATTTTCATTCTAGTGCCATAACAGCAATTGTTATCATTCTTCTACACCTCAAGTTTAACATTCAACTCATTTTTTCCATTAGTAGCAACTTGTTTTGGGTTAATTTCTAATGTTTATAATTTAGCGAGTGGCTAAAAGTAGTGCTGGAAATACGAGTAAGCCCGACCCTACAAGGCTAGCCTTACAAGACCGTGGGTTTAAATAGGCCGGTCCTGCAGGACCAGAATTTCAGAAATGTCCCATTTTTCTTGGCCCAACCCTTAAAATAATGGGCTTAAGGCTAGCCCACGGGCTTTTGGCCCATTTAAGGAAAAAAACACAATTTTTTAAAAATATTTTTCATATGTTTTATCAAAAAATGAAAATAAAACAATGAAATTACTAATAAAAGGCATAGATATAAATAAAATTAATAAAATTAAGTCACAAACACAAAATATCATCATATTTAAACATCCATCAACAAGACAATAGTATTCAAAAGTTCTATCAAGAGTACAAATGTACAATAAATAAACACTATTATCAATTTTTTAAAACTTTGTCATCACTATCACCAATTGCTCTTCTTTATGGGTATGCTTTCTTTAGTAGCAAAAATATCAAGTTTTTCTTTTTCATAAAAATTTCACTTTTAAATTTTGTATTCTAGTTATTAATTGAACAAATTATTGTCCAAAAACCAAATAAATCAAACCATTTTATGAACTTTAATTTCAAAATGATAATAATAACTAAATATTTGAAATATCATTAACAATGTAAAAGTATTAATAATATTATAATTATATAAAAAATTGAAAAAACAAAAAAATTATAAAATGGCCTAAATGAAGGCCCCCGACCTGATAAGGCCGGCCCCTTTAAGCCATCAACCCTCCAGGACCAGCCCTTTTAAGGCTATTTCTCATTTGAAGGAAAATTTTTCAAGCCTAGTTCTCATAATTTTCGGGCCTAAACAGGCCAGCTTGACGGGCTTGGCCTATTTTCCTAGCTCTAGCTAAAAGAATGATGACTCGACATAACAGTGGGCTAATGATGATTAGGTTGTTATGGGAACCTCATCAAATAGTCATTCTTGATTACGATTGCTAAGCTTCTCGCTGTTAATGGGCATTTAGGAAAAGTAATATTGCTTCTCATCAAAAGTAACATCATAAGACATAAAATATTTGTGTGTTGGGTGATAATAGCATTGATAATTTTGTTGAGTGAGAGAATAACCTAAAAAGACACACATCAAAGCTCTGGTATTTAGTTTAGAGTTATGAAAGGAGTGAACAAAGGCAGTATACCACAATGTTCTAAGTGGTAAATAATTAAAGGTTCAGGTAGTTGAGTAAGTCTCAAGAAGAACTTGCTAAGGAGTTTTAAATTTTGAAGTTCTAGAGGGTATTCGATTAATAAGGTAAGCAAAGGGGAGAATAGCATCACCCCACAAATAATAGAGATTTCACTCTAGCTAATCATCTTTCTCAACCTTATATCCTAAAAAAAAAACTCACATGACCTAAAGTTAATACTAACATTATTAAAGTCAATTAACTTACTAACTAAAATAAGATTGCAAGCCAATTGGTGTACATATAAAAATTTTCCAATGTAATAGTAGGTAAAAGAACAACTGTGCCAATTTTTGCAACATCTACACTTGAGCATTAGCAACTTTTACCACCCACTTTTTTGGGCAAGGTCTAAGATTCATAACCAGAGTGATAAAACCTGAGATGTGATCTGTTACTCCTAAATCGACTATCCACATATCTAGATCGTAGTGAATAGTAAAACAAGAAACTGATATCTTACCTAATTTAGTGGCTACTAAACCAGTGGCTAAGCTTTCTCTAGGCGGTCTCGTTACTTCATGAGACTTAAGAATCCTTTGTAACTAATTAAGTTGTTTTTGAAGTTGTTGAAAGTCAATTCTAGATTATTCATTGGCAATAGCTATATAACCTTTGCCTTCCTTCTTACCTTTTTGTTTGTCCTTGCTGGGTTTACTATGAATTTTCCAACAAGTATCCTTTGCATGTCCCTACTTGTTGCAGTGGTCACAAAATGGATGATTGCCCTTTTTGTCATTTGATCTTTGAGTTACCAAGGCAAAGGATTCAAGAATGAGAAAGGAATAGAGCTTCTAGTGATGTGTTTATGACTTCCCTCTCATTTAACAATAACAAATACTTCTCGAAGGGAAGGTAATTTGGAATATTTTAGGATACGACTTAAAACGTCTTCAAATTCTAGAGTTAAGCCAAACAAAATTTATAAATATGCTCAATTTCAACTAATTTTTTATAATAACTGGCATCCTAGCTAGATGACCAGTGATTAGAGCTAGTAATAGAGGCGGGTCTAACCCGTCAACCCACAAAAAATAGTGGCATTGGTGTTGGCTAAGCGTCAACTAGCTGGCAAATGAAACTTTTTAACCCACACCGCTAAATCCATAACCTACTACGGGTTAGCACGCCAACTCATGGGCTAACTAGCATTTATTTTTTATTTTTATTAATTATTATATTTTATATTCTATCTAAAAATTTCAAAAAATACTGATATCATTTATTTGGTGCTTTTAATCAAGTATTTGAAAAAAAGATAAAAATTTTATTATATTTTGTTTATATTGTATAAGAAAAAAATACTTTAAAATGAGAAGAAAATTAGAAAAAGAAAATAATAGTTGGCAGGTTGGTAAGCCAACCCATCAACCCACTATTACAAGTTAAGGTTGGCCAAAAACTAACCCGTAATTACACAAGCCCTTTTCAACCCGTACTGCCTAACCCTAACCCGCCACATGCCAACCTGCAAGCCATGAGTTGGCTCATATTACCACCCTTACCAATGATAAACTTCACAAAGATCAATTTGGTGTCACGTTTGCACCAAGCTATTGTAATAATTGGTCATAGTCATGGTGTCCTTTTTAAGGAATGTAATTGTCCTTTTTATCTCAAATAACACAACGATATTAGAGGTAGAGGAATGGAGCTCTTTTATAGCTTCCTATATGTCTTTTGTGCTTTGATATAACATAAATTTTTTCCCTAACTATGTTCTACGCACGAAGCGATAAACCTTAGATCAAAGGTTTCTGGTTAAGATGAGCTACCATCTAGTAACCTAGCTTTGTTGCATCCTCTTATAAACAAAAGGATAGACTAAGACCATGGAAGATAATTCTCACTATCTATTGTAAGGTGTGATGAGACTGAGTGACTCTTATGATAATATAAGACTAGTCAGTTATAAGGACATGTTGGCTGTAAAGGCTAATGAGGACTGACCACTATCTTTGTCAAACTATAGAGATGAGTAAGCCACAGATTTTCTGTTAAATATCGCACATTCGAGAGAAAACTTAAAGAACGCAAAAAGGGAGTACACTATTCTATGCAACTGTAGACAAGGAAAAAATGCACAATATTATGCGTCTTGAATGACCGAGAGAAAATTGACATGATTAGACCAAGGCTGACGATACTATGAAGAAAATAAGAAGAAAGAATCAGTTGAGTAACTAAGGTTCAACTTCAAAGCTCTATTTAATGTATTTGCTATATACATATAGTAAAAATATAGGATAAAGCCTAAATATAATACCTAACACCTTGAAATTTAAATTTAAATTAGGATAAAAACAAATCACATTTGTCACACCTGTCTTTATTAACATATGATACCACATTTAGGACCATTTGGAACCATTATCCAAGACTTAAAAGGTAAGAAAATTTCAAATTTTAAAACTTGGTTCCGAGTTAATATTTACTATTCACTGAACTTTTTGCAAATTTTAAAAGTTCATGACTAATTATAGAAAAATCAAAATGGGATGGTTCTAAGACCTATTTAAAGCTTATAATATGTTATTTAAGGTAGAAATACTCATTGGTATCATATCTTTATGAAACAGAGTGAGGAAATTTGCAAAGTTGCGCTGTTTATTTGGTCATTTTTTAATTTTTCAATATTTTAGCCAAATTTTGGAAGGATATAACTCTTAGCACAAAACTCCAAATTTAATGATCTACCACTTGATTTAAAGCTAAAAATAAGATCTATAAGTTTGTAAAATCTCAGGTCCAAAATTGATCATTTTCTCATTACGTTATGTATCCCAAATTTGTCCAGTTTTAGGGCATTTGTATCCCTTTAATCCAATTTCTTGAATTTTCTTTCCTTTCTTTCATGCCCTATCAAACCAGCCATATCAAATCCATGTTTATGGAAAAAACTACAACATTATAATTATATGGTCTCAAGTTTACAACATTCATGATTCATTACAAATTCATATCAAAGTTCATCAATATACAACATAATATTACATAACCATAAAAGTGACATAGCTTCACTATCCCAAGACCAAGTCTTTGCCCTTGCCCTTGCTTGATCCACCTCTTAGTTAATGCATATTTTACATAGAAAGGAATGAGATTTCATGAAAATCTCAGGAGCAATAAACCATAATTGACATGTTAATCAAGCCTTGCATAATGTGACATGTTACATTATTTGATAACATTCTCAACTCATGCACCATTATGCCATGCATTATGTCATATAGGAAAACTATCACATATTCACATTAACACATCATTATACATTTGGCCAAAGCATATCAAACATCATAAATTCAACCACTACCATAGCATTATTCAACCAACATAAAGCACACAACACATACACATTAAGCAAGCAAGAAAAACAATCAAATTATAGATTCAATGCTACCTTTTAACCTTGATTCAATTCGGTTTCTTAGGGGTTTAGTATTCTCCCTTGTTTTTCTCCACAAAACCTATCAATTCAAACATAATTACAAATGATATTATCAACTAGTAAAGCTTGAATACTAGTACTTAACCTTAAACGTATTTAAATCTCCTTTTTCTTTGATTTTTGACATTATTGTTCCTTTCTTGATTCAACCAATCTCTTGGTTCATTCTTACACAATTTTTCATGAAGAATCCAAATTATCAAATCAGACTTTACAAAATCACATTCCTTTTCTTTCATTTCAGCTTGGCCGAATAGGGTAGTATTACTTTCCAAAATTTTTATTTTTGATTCCAATAATTTTAAACACTTTCTTGGTGTTTCCCTACACAAAAACAACTTTTAAACTCATTGGAATCACCAAAACACAGCAAAACAAACTCCTACCCCAAGAACTAATGATGGCCGAAATGTATGCTTAAGGGCCCTAACTTGGTTTTCTTCCAAAAATTAATTCAAACACCATTTAAATATGATAATTTTAACTTATTTTCAAGGCTTCTATCCTTCCCTAAGTCATGCTCCACTTGACCGAAAATGGCCAGCACCATAACACTTAAATTTTTAACCAAAATAAGCTTTAAACTTAACCAAAATAAAGCTCAAACTTACCTCAATTAATTCTTGACCAAAGCTTGGTGTTTCTCCCTTCAAATGCATTGTCTAAGGCTCACTTCTAAGCTCAAGAATTCAGTTTGGCAATGCCTCCCTCTTTTGTTAATTTTCCATTGAATTTCAAGTGTTTAAGAGGGTATTTATAGAAAAAATTTCTGACCTTCCTCCCCTCACATGTGGCGTGTTATGCTGCCATTTAAGAGGCCATATGGTCGCCATCACATGCCTCCAAATTTTTGATCTTGCCATATGTCTATTTCCAAGAATATTCTATTGATTTTTAGGTGAAAATTGGGCTTAAATTCCTTTAAATGTTGGGCCATGTTTTGCACTAAATTTTTGGGCTTTCTTAGCCTAAAATAAGGCCTAATTCTGATCTAAAATGATCAAGAGAAGTGACCTAATCATAGAATATCAATTCCAAACAAAAATAAAGTTTATCGATTACTATTCACTTGTAACTTTTCATAATTATTCTAGGCCTCCAAAATAGGATTTTTCTCCATGAAAAATCCTATTTTAATATAGGAATGCATTCTAAAAAATTTTAGAATTTATCTCCACCTTTAACTATTTATTTTGAATTTTCTCCAAATAGGACTTTAACAATAAAACTGAAAATAAATTTTTTAAAATTAATTCCTGTACTTTCAGGGCCTAAAATCAATTTTATAAACCCAATTAAATATTTAAATAATTGTTCCACATTTTTTTTGAAATTATTGAGGCCTCTAAATATTTAAAATAATTATTTTTCACTCAATTTCTACTATTTTTTCTGAAAAATCTGTTTTGGGGAAATTCTATAATAAGCTATTTTCATACTATTTCCACCTCCAGAGCCTCAATTGAAGGTTTCAAAATCTCTAATTTACCTTTTACCTTTTTTGGAAATTTTTTAGAATTTTTCTCAAATTTTTTATTTTGCCCTTTCCAGACTGATAATTCTAAAAATATCAGTCCGAATCTTATCTGGGTTCCATATCAAAAGTCGTTTTGTCCTTCTGTCGACTTTTTATATTGGCCCACAACCTAATTTTTTAGCTTTCCATTTCATGGTTAAATTTTCGAGATGTGATACTATCTATCTAATTCATTACAATTTAAATGATACATGAAAGCATTGAATAATAATCTAGCTAATTAGGCTCTCTTAGATAGGCTTAGGCCTTCATCTTCCAACATTGTCCCCCCCCCGGGTTTTTTTTTTCTTTCTTCTCTTTTTTCCCCATTTTTTAACTAGAAAATAGAATAAAAAATTAAACAAATAGTGACACTAACAATAATAAAATATTTATAGCAAAACAATAACAACGATAGTTATAAGGACATAAACAAAACTAGTAACCTCCAAAATGCCAAACAGTCACAATAATTAAAACAAAGAATCATTGGGCCTTACTGACATAAAGAGAATGGAAGAGAAAAAAATTACCTAATATTGTTTTAAATGACTCTCCTCGGCTTCTAGAAGGTCCACCGTTGAAAAAACAGCATAAACTAAGTCAAAGTGCAGTAAATGTCAGCCTGGAGTGTTCTAGCTCACCGGCGCATGGGGTCTCACATGCCATAACTTTAGGCAACTCCTGGCAGAGCGTAGATACTCTGTTCATGGTGAAACTAGTGTGGTCAACCGGATTCTTCAAGGCAGTTTTGATGGTGGTGGTCTAATGGCAATTCACCATTTGGAATGCCAGTAATGATGTCAAAAAAATTACATCAGCATCGATTTACTCACAGAGGGGAATCAATAATGCATGGAGGTACTTTTGACATCCTTTGGCAATGAAATACAAGGATCTAGTTACGGCCTGGTAGCCAAAGATTATGGCAGTAAATGTGTGGTGGGACGATGTCGAGAAAATGGCTAACGGAGGTGGGTGAATGGCAGGTTTGGAAGGTTGTGGGTAAGGGCGTATTTGGATTCCTTAAAGAAGAAATTTAACAGATAGGGACACAAAAGCCCGGCTATGATGCCAAAATTGATGTAGATCATAGAAAGAAGTAACGGGGAAGAGATTAAAGAAGGGAGAGAGAAGGGAAGGAAGTGTTAGACTTAAAATTTTGATGATAACAAAATAAGTTGTTCTGTTTCTCTACATTTATCTTTATTGTTAAGCATTTATCAATGATATTGTCAATAAATGAGGTTTTTGAAAACTTCTTCTATAAATAGGTAAGTTTCTCTATACTACAAACTGTTAATGTGTATTGGTTTATTGATGTGACTATCGAGCACTATAATTTTTGATAACATGATCGAAAACTAAGTAAGCAGTATTCTTCTAAAGTTTTACTGAATCACTTAAGTTTTTTGAAAACTCTCTATGTTTTAAAAAGTATTATTTTCAATAGTGAAATTTATCGGTAACCTTATTGAACACCTTATCGATAATTTTTCTTTTTCTTGTTATTTCCACCTAATATCTTTTTAAGAGCCTTTTCTAAAAGCTCTTCGGTAAACTTGATTTTCAATAAGCTTTTCAATAAAGTTGTTTTAAAATTAATTTAAAAATCTACCTCAATTATCAATAAACTTTTTTATAAAGTAAGTTATTGATAACGTTCTCTATAAAGTTCAGTCATTTTGTTCCAACTTGTTTCTCATACTATTTTCAGGAAAAGATGATATTATTCCATTTTTAAGCTTTTCTCAGCTTTCATTCTTCATCTTATATTATTATTTAAAGCAAAAATATCCCCTGACTCAAATGGGATTCAAGTTACAAACCTTTCACTTAGTTTTTGAAGAATCCTTATGATAAATCACTTTGGTTTATATTTCACTCTTTATCAATAACCTTTTCTATAAACACTTTGATCGATATTGACTTCGATAAATAAGTCTTATTTTTTAATTCTCACTTTTTGATTAGTCGATAACCTTATCGATAAGGTTATTTATCGATAAGTTCTTCGAAGAAATAACTCTATGATTTTCTGTTCTCTGATATGTGAATTTCAATTCTTAAGACAAAATCAAAGGCTGATCATTTCTTAGAGCATCTATTCTGAGCATGATTCAGGCTAAGCTTCAAGCCTTTAAAACCAGATTGTATACTATTAGCAAAGAACTTGGGGAAGTGTCAGACAAGAAGTTTGAAGGGCTCTACACTATATTATCTCTCCATAGACAAGCAATGGCAGTATTGGAACAAGGAGCCACCCAAAGGTTTGATGCTTTGGAAAAGCAAATTCGAGATCTCAAGAGCCTAGTAAACTCACTTATAGCTAAGTTCTCTGCTCCTAGGACGTCTTTCTCTTTTGATGAATTGTTCTCTCATCCTCCTACACCAGCACCAGAACCTAGTCCTTCTTCGATTCCTCCTCCAGCTCCTACTCCTACTATGTCTGCCTCAACTTCCTCCTCACCCATCGCCACAAACCCTCTTGCCATCTTTTCTTTTTTACCTCTTCTACCTATCTCTCATGCCCTCTCTCAAGTCACTCAACTTCCTCCTCTTCCTATTCCTTTCACTGTATCCACTTCTTCTATAATTTCTACCCCATTAGTTTCTGATGATGACAAAAAAAAAAAAAGAGAGAAGAGTTCTCTAGATGATGTAGATGTCGATTAAAGTTTTTTTTTAGTTTATGTTATGAGTTTATCTTTTCTATTACTCTTGATTGAACTATCGGTTTAATTGAAAAAGAAATATTTCTCTTGATCCTATTTATTCTGCTGGTCTTATTTGTTCTTTTAAAGTTATTTTTGCACTCTCTGTTTTTGTCATCATCAAAAAAGGGGAGAATGTTATACTTAAAGTTTTGATCATAACAAAGTAAGTTGTTTTGTTTCTCTGCATTTACTTTTTATTATTAAGCATTTATCAATAACCTTATCGATAAATGAGGTTTTCAAAAACTCCTTCTATAAATGGATAAGTTTCTTTGTACTACAAACTGTTAATGCGTATTGGTTTATTGATGTGACTATCAAACACTATAATTTTTGATAACATGATTGAAAATTGAGTAAGTTGTGTTCTTCTAAAGTTTTACTGAATCACTTACGTTTTTCAAAAACTCTCTATGTTTTAAAAAGTATTATTTTCAGTAGTGAAATTTATTGATAACCTTATTGATAAATATATTTATTGAACACCTTATCGATAAAAGTCTCTTTTTCTTTCTCTTGTTATTTCCACTTAATCTCTTTTTAAGAGGCTTTTCTGAAAACTCTTTGATAAACTTGATTTTCGATAAGCTTTTTGATAAAGTTGTTTTAAAATGAATTTGAAAATCTACCTCAATTATCGATAACATTTTCTATAAACTAAGTTATCAATAACATTCTCTATCAAGTTCAGTTATTTTGTCCAAAATTGTTTCTCACACTATTTTCAGGAAAATATGATATTATTCCATCTTTAAGCTTTCATCAGCCTTCATTCTTTATCTTATATTATTATTTAAAGCAAAAATATCTCCTGACTCAGATGGGATTCAAGTTACACACCTTTCACTTAGTTTTTGAAGAATCCTCATAATAAATCACTTTGGTTTATATTTCACTCTTTATCGATAACCTTTTCTATAAATACTTTGATTGATATTGACTTTGATAAATAAGTCTTATTTTTGAATTCTCACTTTCTAATTAGTCAATAACCTTATCGATAAGGCTATTTACCGATAAGTTCTTTGAAAAAAATAACTCTATGATTTTCTGTTCTCTGATCTGTGAATTTCAATTCTTAAGACAAAATCAAGGCTGATCATTTCTTCATTTAATTGTTTGTATTTTCTAATAAATCAACTTACTACATTTATTACAGAGATATTTCTACAGGTTACGAGGCTCAACAAAAAATTATTATAGGTTTAAGCTACCTGTCAGAAATGTATTAAATACGAATCAACCATTGCAATTACCAACCTACTCAGACGCTACTTCAATGGATACAAGCCCTTGTGTCTAATGGATAACTGAGATTGTCAAAGTATAAAATGCAAGAGCATTGAATGAAGCAGTTAACAAATTTGAGCTACCATTTGTCGTATTAATTTCGTGCAATCAATACTCTGTTTTTCTTTTTAAAAAAAGTCTGTGCTTTAGTGTTCATCATATATACTCTTGAAGAGAGTCTATAAAAATCTGTTTACACTCAATTAGCAAGTAACTTAAGAATGTAGAACTCGTGTAAGGATTGTATCCTTATAGGAAGTAAGGGGGAGTGATTGAGAGAGGTCAATTACTATACTGTAGCGCTAAGAGCCCGTTGAATCTTGGAGTTTAGTGAAGAGACTCGGAGGTGCTCTGAGAACATAGGTCAAGTGGTTGAGACCAAACCAATATAAAGTCTTATGTGATTTTCTTCTCTGACTCTCCTTCGGTGAAATCTCTCTAACCTTATTTATTCTTCTTGATTTAATTATTAAATTTTGAGATTAATTTTTTTATCACCCAATTCACCCCCTCTTAGGTGAAACTGCCACACTAATAGGAAGAAATGGGAATAGAGGAGAGAAAACCCAGGGAGAAAAGTAACTACAATCTTATTTAGTACTCAAGTCTAGTTTGCCGTAGAATAAAAACCCTAGATCTGCTTATACTAAAATAATAATAAAAATGAAAATAATGATAACAACTAATCCTAATAATAAAAATACTAAAATACCAATACACCTAAATAAATCTTAAAATGATAATGAATCGAAATAATTCAAAATCCTAGAAATGCAATAAAATCATAATTATTCCTTATCCTATATTTCATCAGTTTGTCTTGTGGTATGAATCTATAGAAGAAAAAAAATTTGAAGGATATATGTATGAAATAAATGTAAATCATAATGAAAATTAAAAAAAATAATTTTTTTACTTTTTTTTTTTTACCTCTAATATAGCATTGGAGATAAAGAGAGAGTGGAATGAGAAGGAGAAGAGCAAATGAGAAGTCGGTAAGGGGAGTCAACTCTTTACAAAACCATTGCAAATTTGCAGTGAGCTTTTTAAAAACCACTAGAAATTTGTAATCCTTTTTAGAAAAAAAGATTTACCACCGCATTTGTGGTTTTTTTTTTTTAATAACAAAACCACTATAAATTTATGCATTTGCAGCAGTTTTGCTTAAAAACCACTACAAATACATACATTTGCAATAGTTTTTAGGAGAACCGGTTGTCGTAAAAACCTTTGGAAATGTGAAGTAATTTTTTTTATTTTTTAAGAATTATATATACATCATTTTTGCTGAAAAAGTTACACGTGTATATATATATATATAGGGACTCCCCCTACTAACAGTTCATCAAAACGGCTATAAGAACCATGATAAATGCCGTGGCTACTAAGCATTAATAACAAATCATGACCTTGCGGTTCTTCCAAAACCGCTACAAAAATCACTACAAGCTACAGCAATTTGCAATGGTTCTGTTAGAATTGCTACAAATGTGTTACGAATTTGCAGTTGTTCACTCAAAATCACTGCCAATTCGCGCTGTTTTTTTTTTTTTTTAAGTAGGGTTTTCCCCTAAACTACTACTAAATTTCCTAATAACTATGCCCGCCTTGTGGCGCAAAGCTTGTACGGCACAATTTTTTAGCCGCTGGTTCTGAAACTGTTACTAATGCTGTTAAAACTAGTGCTAATGCAATACTGATAGTCAAATCATTCCACATTAGTAGGATTGATGCTAAACTGTTATATATGTGCTAACTAGCAGCGGCTATTTTGGACCATTGAAAAATAACTGCCGCCAAAACACTATTTTCTTATTTTTTGTAGTGACCTTTCCCTTAGCCTTTCTAGCTTCCTCTTATGAGACCTTTAGTCTCTCTACCATTGTTCCCCCACATCCTTTGTCTTCTTACCTCTATTTTTCAACACCGCCTTTCACCTGCTACCTTGTTCTTCATCTTCTTTTTCCTGTTCGTCCACCTTATTCCTTCTTTCCTAATCCTACTGTCTTCTTCTTTTTGTTTTGACCTTTTTTCTTCTTTTCATCTATGGACTTGTCTCCTTCCTGTTTTGCTCATCCATCATTCTTGATAGTTTTTTCTCTGAGTTCCCTTCCCCTTGGCCGAATGTTTTCATGAGGGTAAGTCATAATTTGGGTTCCACTGGTTCTTCCAAACCCTTTACTTTAGTTGTCCATTTCTTGGGATTGGCCTCTTTTTCTATGCTTCTCTCATGACGACATCCATAAAATGGGTAGTATTATGAATGTTGCTTTCTTGCTCATGCTATTCTTTAACTTCTATGTTTGTTGTTATTTTAGTTTGCAGTTTTTATTTGCATGTTGCTTGTTCGTTTGTAGTTTCAATCTACTTTTGGGTTTAGCTTGTAGTTTCAAGCTACTTTTGGGATTGTCCTGTTTCTTTCATCATTACTTCACTTCTACTTGCCTCACTGCTTGTCGTCATGGCACCCACCAACGCCAGTATAGGTGTAGAGGTCCTGAATCATCGGGCTAGCTCGATCCATCGTGGTGGCATTTCTCTTCGGATCCACAACGTAGTGCGTAGTTAGCTACTCTGTTAAGTTTATTGGATTATGCTTCAAATCAGAGCTACATACACTTTTGATTTGCAAAGGTGGGCTTTGAGTTGTCTCTAATGAGCTAGCAGATTGACGGGCTTGGGCTTGTCGTGTGTAGGTCCATCTTTATTACTCCTCCGGTCCTAATTATAAGACCCAATTGACTTATTTGAGGAGATTAAGGAAGCAAGTTAAGTTGGTTATTTATAATAAATAAGTGTTGTTATTCCTAAAATATCCTTGCTAATTAAGTATATTGGCTAAAACTATCATTATTAGAAGGATTATCTTGGAAAAAAATGCATAAATATAAGAGACAAAATGGATTGGGTCTTATAATTAGGACCAAATAAAAAGTCAAATTGGGTCTTATAATAAGGACAGGAGGAGTATATTTTATCTGCTGTTTAGTTTACTTGGCTACACCATGTCTTGCTCCAGGCTTAGCAGGTTGAGCCCTCCAAGTATACAATAGGAGTAGGAGAGCCATTTTTTCTTATATGTGGGCACATTTTATCTATGAATAAATTATCTTTTTATCAAAAGAGAAAAAGAAAAATATATTAAAAAATGCCAACCGATAAAAATGTTTTAGAGATATAAATGATCGTAATTAAATTTTTCTTTTTTATAATATTATTTTTCTTACAATTGTAAATCTTTTACTCTCTTTTAACTCTGACTTTTGTTTTTAATTTGTCAGTATCATTGTTTTTGCGACTGTAATCTTATCTTTATTTGATATTTATTCTTCATATTATAGGTTTTTATTCTAATTTTTACGTAAAATAAGTAATATATGATTAAAAATAATCCCCTCTTGTAAACTAAAAAAATAAAGTAAATTAGTTAATTATAAGGTGTGACATAATCTTAAATTGCATTAACTCTTATTTAAAATATAACAATTTTCTAACCTATATTTAATATATATACCTTTCAAAAGAATAATCATATATACTATTATAAATGAAGGACAAAATATTACTTTCATACTAAAAATTAAATGAGGGGACTTATAAATAGAATATAAAAAAAATCTTTTCTCTCTACGTTATAAATAAGACCAGAAGAGTATTGTCCTAAATAAGCCTCCTGCTCTCATATTAGAAATAATATGAATTACGACAATTTAATTAATTAATACCTATTGAACTATGGTTGGAATGTGGTCCAATTGTTGGAGTAAGAAAGAAAGAATATAGTCCAATCAATGTACTATAAGTTAATCTTTCAAATGTCCGATCCAATTTGGAGAGCACTGGTTATTAATGAAGCTCAGGATCTCATTTTAGTTATTAAAAATGTGAACCTTAATTTTCAAAGTGAATTTTGTTAATGTACTCAATAAATCTAGATGGATTTAGAATAATCACTAAGCTTTACAATTATCTTAAGGGTTAGAGTGTAAATTTAACCTACAAGATTTTACTTTAGGATGCTAAGCACCTGAAAAATATTTTTTGGTTCAATATTGTCATTAAAATTTAAGATTATAGCAATTTTGTCCCCTTACTGTTAAAAATCTAATGTTGACCATTAAAATAGTAACATTGATAATTAATTTTTTTAACGGTATAAGATAAATTACAACAATTTTTAAACTTTCAGGATAATATTGATTATTGGACCCAAAAAAAACTTGCACTTTCACCCCAGACATTTAGATAAGATAAAAACCGGAAAAGGTATTGCATAGAGTGAGACAATCGCGAAGAACACCCCTAGAGACTGCATCTACTTAACCACCGCCATCAAGAACGTTCCAAAAACCATCCTCTCTAATAAGAATGTAGAGTGGATAAGACAAAGGATTATGGACTCGTTTGATATTTGTCCCATGTCCGTGCGAGCTTAGCAAGAATACAATATACTATTTTTATCTTTAATATAAAATTTTATTTGATTTTTATTTTGATTTTAAATATAAGATCTCAATTAATTTTATCTCTCATATTTATTTATTTATTTTTTCAAGATAGTTTTTCTAATAATAGTAGTTCTAGCTAATAAACTTGATTATTAATGATATTTTGGAAAAGATAACACCTATTTATTACAAATAACTAACTTAACTTATTTTCTTAGTCTATTTAAATTAGTCAACTAGTTTTTATATTGATGATAAGAGTAAGCACTTTGTAATTTTGCATTTCAAAATCTTGAAGTCAGTTGACTTTTTTTTTTTTTTTTTGCTAAAACATAGGTATCTTCCTATTGGAGACAATCCTATTCGAGGCACTGTCGGGCACTAAATGTGGGTAACTCTCTCAGTGGGGATTCGAACCTTGATTCGTTACTTTGTGAATGATTAGCCTTTTCTATTAGATCCAATCCTGTTAGTAGGTCAGTTGACTTTTTAAACCTATGATTTTGGGCGTTCTTATTTTCATTTGGGCAAATGAAACATGAACCGGTGTGCAAATGCCCACCTTCCCGTTACTCTTTATCTTTCCTAAGCAGCTCGCACTATTTTCTTTGTTTTTTTTTTTTTTCCTAGAACCAAATATATATTGAACTAACAAAAGAAGCACAACAGCCCCGAAACAAGACCCCCCCCCCCCCCAAAAAAAAAGGTTCAAAAGTAATAAAATCCAATCCAAATAAGTCCAGAGGAGTTGTAACAAAGGGACACGGGTCCTTTGAATCGCTTGACCAGATGGTCCGGATCCATCCCTTGTGACGTCACATCTGCTCCTGTGAGAATAGATTTTTTCTTTTTTCTTTTTTAACCTGAAACTGCGAGAGTAGATTTAAAGGAGCCTCATAACATCCATCATGAAGGTAGAAGCATTGCCGTCGGCTCCAATTACTCTCAAGGTGAAAAAAAACTCCAATTACTCATTCGACCAATTTCGAATAAGTGTTGAAGTTTGATGATTGATGGTCATATTATAAACCTAATTTAGTAGGTCATTTTTATTAATTTAATTTTATTTATTCATCGACTTAAGAATTGAAAATAACTATTTTAGTTAAAAAATCTATTATTTGTGAGAAATATGATATTTATACTATAAAAAGTTTGATTACATTATTTATTTATAAATATCTGAGTTACTATTCATTTTTTATGGTTTAATTTTGGGATTTAAACTTGAAATGAAATTTTAGAATTTACAATATTATAATTTCAGTTTTGAGAATTTTCAAAAAAATTATTTTTATTAAAGTAAATAATTTAAAGAATGTAAATAAATAATTTAAATTGTTAGAAAATTATAAATTAATGTTAAAATACTTAATGTTGGGTCGAAAGTTGGCTTTGAAATCGTAACATGGGTCGTAACATCCTAACTTTGTCTTTACAATTCCCACAACTCTCGTAACCTTAAATTCTCAAAACTGAAATTATAATATTTTAAATTTTAAAAATATCATTTTAAGTTTAAACCCCAAAATTAAATCATCAAAAATTCAATAGTATTTCAAATATTCATAAATAAATAATCTAATCAAAATGTTTATAGTATAAATGTCATACTTTTAACAAATAAAAGAATTTTCTTAGTTAAAATAATTATTTTAAAATCTCAAGTCAATCAATAAATAAAACTAAACTAATAGAAATGATCTATTAAATTAGATTTATAATATTATGGTTATGAATGACTAAACCTTAACACTTGCCCCAAACTCTAAACACAAAGTTATTGTTTTTGGGTAGAACTAAATGAGTATAATAATTTTCATCAACGAAGTTTTGTGAGGAGAAGAATTTTTTATTACCTACATGAACATCAAAACTGAAAGATTATCTTAAGTGGTGGAATCTCCCTCTCGGCCGCAAAATAGAAAGAAGAAAAAGAAGACGATGCGGAGGTGGGACGGAGGGTTATGGAAAAGATTAGGGCACACCGTCCCATTGAACCCAAGACTCAATTTACAGGTTTTCCCCTTTTTCTTTAATTAATTAATTTATTTCTAATAAATATAAGGGGATATAACGAGGGGTGTGATACTCTTCCCCTATCAGATAGTTCCCACTATTTATCAGATTTATTTTTTTCTTGTATTTTTATTATTATTTTATAATTTCTTTTGTTTTTATAAATCATATTCTTAGTAAATTCTCTTTACACAAATAATTATAAGGTAAAATTGCATTTATTGTATTTACTATGAAATTAATTTTTTAAATATTTAAATACTAAGAATAAAAAAAAGCATGTTGCAGTATTTTTTTCTAATAATTTTTCTTTTATGACCTCTCTTTATTGTTTTCTTTAATTATTTTCTCATTACTTTGGTTGACAATGTTGAAAGGTTCAATGGTTTCTTTCTCTTCCTTCCCAAACATCTTTATAATTTTCCTTCATTTTTTCTCTTCTTCGTTTTCATATTTTGAAGATGACCCTAATTTTAGATTTTTCAAATATGATTGTCATTTGTACAATTCACACTTTAATCTTTATCTTTCAATATCAACAATGTAAGTTGCATGCAAATTTATAAAAGTTCAAGCTGAGAACATATATCCAAAGTTAGTTATAATGTTAATAAATCCCTTACAATGACTAGTATACTCATATTAGACATATTTTGTCGTGTGTTAAATATAAGAACTAGATAATTAATTTACAGATATTAAAAAATTAGTTAAATAAGTTATTTGAGAAAAAATGTGTTGGTTTTTTTAAAATATCCTCTTTAATCAATTGCCACTTCAATTCGTAGTATAAGTCACTTGTAGTAAAAAATTTTGATCATAAATATAAGTCACTGGTAAGATATTTAATGATTATTTTCTAATTTTATTCTCATTTAATTCTTTTTTGAAAGAGAGAAAGAAGAGAATGATAAGTGATTAAGTATGATTTGTAATTATAGAGAGAGAACTTTAACAAGAATAAATTTAAAAAAGTTTTATAAACTTAATGCATTCCTTAACATGTGAGAATAAGTTACAATTTATTTATAATAAATGCCAAAGTGATACATTACAAACCATCCTAATGATGAAAGCCCCCATTTAATGTGTAAAATTAATAGGAATAGTTTAAATAAATGATAAATTTGAAAGACATAATAGATTGACATCTTACATTAAAAATCAAAACAAATCCCTTAACTAGTCTTTTTAATACTTAATGTCTCAGTACTACCTAGAGGCCACAGACCTATTTACTAATCAGATTTTGTTTTTTTTTTTTTATAAATAAACCCCAAAATAGTACTCTATCCGATAGTTAATCTAAAAACTAAATAATTAAGATGTGAATATTAAAAAGATTAGTTAACTTAGTTATTTGTAATAAATAGATATTGTCTTACCTAAAATATTTTTATCAATCATGTATATTGAAATATCGTTTCATAAAATTTTTTAATATGTGCAATCACCAAAAGAATTACTTAAGGGAAAAATTAAAAAAATATTAGAGATAAAATAAATTAATATCTTATATTTAAGACAAAATTGAATTTCCAACTCATTTTTATATTAAATACATGAGGTAATATTGTTTACCAATTGCCCCGTGAGTTGAAAATATTGTGGTGCGCATATAATCTTTTAGTAATAGTGTGTGGTATTTCTAATGTAACAATTTTTGTGTTATCCTTGATTTTTATTGTGCGCATCATCTTTATAGTTGCTTGACAGTTGCTTGGTAGCATGAGGATTTATTACTAGATGAAAGTGGGGTATGGAGGCTGTTATTGTGCGCATATAAGAGTGCGTGCGTTTGGAGTGTTTGGAGCAGCGTTTGGACCTCCCAAACGTGTCTTAAAAAATATACATGTTTATCATGTTATTTGCAAAGTGAAGTGATATTTGGATTTAAGATAAAAGTAAATGGACTTCCCAAAAAAAAAAAAAAACCTACGTAAGTAGAAGTTAAAAATTTGAACTTCTTCCGTGATAACATGGAAAGAGAAAACAATGAAAATAGAAAAGAAAGATAAAAGTATTTAAGCAATTCCTATATTCGCCTAATAATTTGATTTTTTTAAAAAATAAAAAATTAACTAATAAAATTTAATTTTTTTAATTTTTTTTCAAAATTCATCAAATTGTATAAATATGATCTACCATCTTTGTTCCTTAATATAGGACCTCAAGAGACTAATTTGAGCAGACAAAAGAAGCTAAATAAATTGCTCAATTATATTATATATTACATGATATCTCTAAAACATTTATATATATTATTAGATTACATATTAATTTATAAGTCATTTTAAAACTTATTCTCTTTTTAGTTATTTTATATCTAAACTTACTTTTTAATTATCCATCCAAACAAGTTTCAATTTATTAAACTGATTTTTATAAAAATAAAAATCGATATAAACATAAATCACTATCCTCACTTCTGCTTGCAAAAGTTAGATAAAATAAAAATCACTTTTGTCACTACCAATTCAAACACACCCTAAAGTGATACACTTAAAACGTACTACATGTCAAATTATTAATCCATCAAAGGACTAGGAAATTTACTGATTCAATAAATACTCCAATAATTTTACTTATAAATCATTTCTAACATGCTTTATCTAAATTAATAAAAACTTTAAATCTTATTAATTTTGCTTTAAAATTTACAACCAACCTCTATTTAATACATGCATTTTTCAAGAAAAAAACTTTACATAATAATAAATAAAAGATAAAATAATACATTCACACTAAATATTTAGTCATCTGACTTGTAAATATGGCCAAAAAAAAAATCTCCTCTCTATCATATAAATAGGACTAAAAGAATTTTTCCTTAACAAAAAGAAATATTTTACAGGATAACGCTAAACTGCTCACCACTAGCTCCCAAAAATGATTTCAGATAAAATCTATGCAGCCAAACATTTTACTCTTAATCTTACTCTTAAGCATATCAATGTCCCTCGGAAATTTTACAAATCGTGTATGTTTTATGGCCAATCTTACATTCAATACCTTTGAATTTACAGGTAAAAGCCCATTTCTTTACAGAACTCTCAACAGTATTTCTCTTGATTACTTGTTCAACCACTTTCTTCAGGGAATGACCAATGTCACCCAACGCCCACGCTAAGGATATGTGAGGTCGAGGATCCTGAAAAAGAATACGTCAGGGTCCATGAATAAAAGAGTGAATCAGAGACATAACCCCACAAGTGATAAAACCACTGACCTTGTAAAACTCGGGGAGATTATGAAGCTTATAAACACCATTGACAGCTTCAATTTGCTTTGTTATCTGAAATGCATTGAAAAGCATTTTGAAAAGAATATATATATATATATATCATGCACGTGTGATAGAAAGTGAATTTCAAGAAATGAATTTGTCAGATTCAATTTTCAGTCTATTAATCATCTAGTTTTCCCCATTATGAGCAGGTATCAAACCAAAAGAAAGACGGACTTGAAACAATTGCCAAAAGAGTTCATATATCTGAGGATATTCAATATCAATTTTTAACTTTCACGTGTTTGGCATCACATCACAAAAGACACGATTTATGTGCAAATGACTACTTATAGCGCTGAGTCCATATGCACTCAAACAATGTCGCGCTCTTTCATTGCAAAAAGGAATGCCCATGACATATGATATCAACAGTTACAAGCAGCAAGTGCTACGTGTTCTGTGTCTTCACATGCCAAAATCCACGAAATAGACATTGAGCAACACTTGAATAATATTTGGACCAGTTTGATTTTGCTATACCACAATGTCCACGTTAGTGTTCCTATTTCTCAGATTACAAGACAGAATGATCAAATAGCCTTTCATTTGGCTTGATCTTGAAGATGATTTCCTTCTGGCCTTCTAATGCGGCCCCCATAATTGTCTTGGTCAGAATAATGTCATTCCAGGCTCGGTTTTAAAACTCAACTTTCCCATGCTTATAACACAAAAAATCCAGAAGATTTTTCGATTTACTCTACATAAACATGCTTTATAGATAATAATAAACCAAATGAAACAGAAATGCCAAGCTGCGAATGACAAACATCATGCTACTAGCATAATGGCATAAGATTTCAACTTGCACAAATCAGGTATAACCAACAAAAATTAAGATAGCGAGAAAAACAACTTAATATTACCCAGAAAATAAAGACTTTAAAGCATACCTCTCTCAACCCTCCTTTAACCACTTCTAACGATAAAAAGGTGCGTGTGTAGTCATCATTTACAAAAACTTCCCACTTACTAAAGTCAATCCAGTAGCTGCTCCACAACAAAAAGAGTTAGAGGCAAAGATGGACATAGGCAAACAGCAAAACACATGGTGTCCAGACTGACAATTGACCAATTTAAGCACAAACTGACCGCTGTTGAGTTTGAAGTTTCTGTCGAAGCATTGATACCATGGAGTCAATCTGATGCACTCGTATTGGGACAGTTCTTCCCAAGCTAACATGAAATTCCCTTTCTAAAACAGCCCGCTCAAGCTTCTCTTCATTTTTGCAGAGAATATTAAGTGGTAAATCAACATCAACAGCATGAAGACTTGGCTCGTGAGATGAGACTTTCTTCAAGAAGGCAGCCAATTCTTTCTTTGATGGAGATGGAATACAGACTGCAAGAAAGCATCTATGAGTTATGGCACATTATAAAGTGAAGAAATCATATATTTAGAGGCAACAACAGGACAGAAAAAGTTCAGTGTATTGCAACTAAAAAAATATAAGGCACATTTTCCCCTAGGTACTTGAAGAGTTAACCTTTGAAAGCAGGCTTGTTTCAATAGACAGCCATGTATTAGAAAATATCATTACACATCCTCCATAAAACTTCAATTTGGGTACTTTCAGAACTTATCATTATGACTTGAACATAATATATCTAGCCACATTTTCCCACCGCCACAGTCCTGAGCCAAAACAAAATCAAGCCAAGAGAATTTGCAAATCGCCCTCTTTTGTAAGTTAACACCCATTTATCATCCTCGTCAAGTTGGAAAAAGAAAAGGAAAAAAGAAGCAGAAAATACAAGAACCATAAGCATACCACAAAATTCCATCAGTTTGTAAGTTGTGCTTATTGTTAATTCCTATCTCTATTGTCAAACAATTTCCATTCCTATTTCTACCAAAGTTTGGTTAACTTTATACTCCATGAACATTTTCAGGATTGGATGAAATATTATTCTGAACAAATGCATATATCAAAATCCTTAGAAAGCCCCAAAACTCCATTTATTTGTGAGGAAAATATGTCCAGGCCATATAAGAAAGTCTGAAATATGTGGTTCCGCTGTCAAATGCTTTCCTTATAATCATCCAGCAGGAGGTCTTTGATATACCCCTTCTCAAAGTATTAGAAATAAACAACTGAAGAACGAATAAGGCAAACTTACCAGGTATGTAAACATGTAATGCATAGTTACCATCGACATGAGGGAAACTCCTAATTCTACTTGTCTGACTGGTTAGAAAATCTTGAGAACCTTCACCATTAAAACAATAAATACCTGTCATTAGAAGGCACATAACATCAAAACAAGTAAACTTGATATAAATAACAAAGGAACCTTTGTTTGACTGCAACAGAACTTCAAAAATATGAAATGAGCCATTGAATTCAAGAAACTCTAATTTTGACCAATAATTCAGATTCTGAGTCGGTGCAAATTTTGCCAATTTTTATTATTCACTTTCATATTTCACCCCTGAATCATCAGCAGGCTCTCCAGGAAAACCATAATTATCTTTTGCTCTGTTCCCTAAACAACGAATAATATAAGCTAAACAACAAGAGTACCAAGAGAATTTGGAGGATTGAGAAGCGAGACAGGAGGTGGAGGCAATGGAGTGAAGCCTTCAGAGTGGACTAAAGTTGGGCTGGAAGACGCAGATTCATAGTCTGAGTCAGAAGATGTATCTCCGTAGCATGCTTTCAAGGCCTCCATCTCTAAGTCTACACTTCAATGCATGCCAAGATCAGAAGTTAAAACCTAAATCTTGTTTCAAAGTAATTGATCGAAATTAATCACTGAAAGAAGCAACCAAACACCACATAGGCACCCCAGTGCTAACATAAATAGAAGCAAACTTAATCATTGAAATTTCCCAACAATCCTCTTTCCAACGCCATTATGAAGTTATAAACCTTTTCAATTTATCTCTAACGAAGATTTAAATCACAGTCAATCCAACACAGAAACTAAATTCTTCTCCACCATCAAAACACTATAGAAACAAATGCCTAGATAAAGCCCATCTCCTTTCAAACCTTTTATCGATCACCCAGTGTGCATACAATTGGACAAGCTCCAAAAACATTCTTAAAATCATAGTCCTGGGTTTCATTCATTACAATTCTTAAATCCACTATTAACTAATCTCCAAAACTTGAGACAACTCAAACCCGTCACTAGGTAGAGGAACCACCACCATTTCCAATCCACAAACGGCACAACAAAGAAGGAGAAGCAACATTCTGCACACTATAAAAAATGGAGCATTCTGAAAATCAGAGAAGGAAGCTATTCATACCTACCCCCCACAGTGGATGCACAAGAGAAGAAGAGAAGTGAAGATGGCGATCTGCCTACACCCTCACACAGCAACGTAACGAAATAGGGAAAGAAGGGTGAAGCTCCTGCGAACACCACAGGGTCGAAAGAAATGAGTACCAACACCAAGCAGGGAGGAGGAGGCAACCGAGAAGAAGAACGGCGACGCCGAGCAGAACCAAGGAAGGAGAGAAGGAGCTCGATGATTACGTTACCCAAACATCAACCCCCACTAATAGCAATCGGAGAGAATGGACAAGCATAACACGCGCACTGGGAAGGGAAGAAGAAAGAAACAGGAATTCCCAAGGGAAGAGAATCAAAGACGATGGTATTTTTTTAAAGAATTTTTAAAAGAAGGCAGAAAATTCCTCCGGCTCACAGTCTCACTGCGCTAAACCCCGACGGGCCAAAAGGGCGAACGTGGGCCGATTAAAAAAAAAAAATCATAAATTGCTGGAAAAATTTCATTGAGGTCCCAAGCAACATAAATACAGCAAACATGTCTCATAAAATAAAGAACATATTCATCTCAAGTACCTAGGAACCTTATTGCAACAAAATGATAATGTGCAATTACTGAAACGCCCTTACTAATTTTTAAAATAAAGAACTGGGGGGGAGGGTTCACACTCGACTCATCTCTCTCATCCTTCTAGTCGCCTCCAATCATCATCACCTCCTTCATCGCAACCAAGTGATCATAGGTCTGCACATCGACGATCGATCTTCTCTCACCCCCCCCTCCAAGTTTTGTCTTCATCTTGTTTGGCTAGGTATTTTTTCTATGTTTCCCTCTCAAGCTTTGTCTTCCTATAACAGCGCCTATTCCCTCTGTATTTTATACACAATATACCCTACTATGTTGATTTGGTACTAAACAATTAGCAAACTTCTCTTTCACTATTTGAAATCTCCCTATTCATTGTCCTGCCCTTCGTGGCAGATTGATGTTTGATATAATGAAAGCATTATTGTTAGAGTTTTTATGGTTGGAATGATGTTACCCAAGTAGCATATTATTGTTGTGACTTTAATAAAGTTGCATAGCATCCAAGAATTTGATATTGATACTAATATATACAGAGTGAGACACCATTCATAACCATTCCTAGCTAGAAAGAGAGAAAGACACTTTTCTAGTAAATACTGATTTCTTATTTCTAGTTTCTTTTTTGTATTGTAATTGATGTACGTGTTTTTTTCCCATTATGTAAAGGTGACACCTTGGCATGATACTTTTGCTTTGCTAGAATAATAATTGAGTGAACTAAATTTGTTATCCATCCTACAATGATCTATAGTTCTGTTATATGTTTCTCTACTTGTGAATTTGAATTTACAAAGTCATATATTATTGCTTCAATGAAGAGACATAACATATTATGAGTCTCACGTTGGGGAGATTCACAAGTACTGTGGGGTTTATAAGTTTAATGGGCTCTCCTTCCTAATAGGCTAGTTTTTTAGGATTGGGCTCTTCCTTTGAGCTTATACTCATCACATTGGTGTTTTCATTGGGAGTTGACCAACCAGAAAGGGCTACCTACAAAGGGTTCTAACCAGTAAGAAAACCAAGTGAAATGCCATAAAGTGGAGCCACCCGAGACATCAACTCTTAAGGGGGTGCTCTGTTATGAGTCCCATAGCTTCACAAGTGTTGCAGGGTTTAAATACCCCTCCTTTACAGTTTAACATTGAACTCAAACAATTTACATATGGTGCCAATAAAAATAGTTTGGTAAGCTTCAAAATGATTTGAAGTATGTCTTTTTTATTTTGAAATTCATTATGTGTGAATCCTATAAAAGGTAATTAATTAATCAATTTTTTTAGTGCTTTGCCAATCTAATAATCTAAACTGACCTTTCTAAATAAAACCTAATGATATCCCAAGTTCCTGCTACATCAAATTAGCTGCACTTAGTGTGTGTTAAGTATGTTGTAAGTGTTTTTGTATTCTTTTATTGACAAATCTCTATGCATATGAAGTAGAAAATATTAACTGTGATGGGAACAATTGATCTGATCATAGTTAATTAGGTAAAAAAATTTATCATTTGAGGGAAGATGTAAATGCATAGACGCTTCGTACAAGGTTTTGGAATACTCTATTTATGAACCATATTGCCATGTTTTTCTATATTTTTTTTTTTGGTTATTTTCAGGTTGTGATGGATCCTATTAATGAGCTATGGAATATTATATATAAAGTATTAACTGACTTGGTGACTAGGTAAGGTCTCATCGAATATCTAAGATTGACTTTAGACATTAATTGGCTTTGAATGTATATAATCTTTAAAGCCTAAACTCTATATTTTCTAATGGTTGATCTTTAAGTATTTAATAACGAGTTACTACATTGTTTATTTCCTAACAGATGGAGATTTCTTTGTATTTCAATATTATATATTTTAATAGAAGGATGTGCTTGAAAATATCAATCTAAGATCACAAGGACAAGTGAAGAAGTAAGCTTTAGAAAGAAAAAAAGGAAGAGGAGGTAAAAAAAAAAAAAAGACATGACGCTATTAATATCTAATGATGGAAAATCGTCATAGCAAGAAATAATCAAAGTAAGAGGAAGGAAGACATGAATGTGCTTAAATAGGCATATCATTCTTTGTCCTTAATTGACAATCAGTGTCATGACAACTTTGTATATTTATCCGTATTGACTCAATTTGAGAATTATTAATAATCGATTTATTGATAACTTTTTATAGTTACTCATATATGTACGTTATCTTTTTGTAAAGGTATTGGATATTGGCAATAATATATTTTGTATTGGTTGTTAACAACTTAGTTGTAAATGTTATATTGGATTTTTAGCAGTAGGAACTTGACAAATGAGGGTGCCCATATTGCCAAGTCGAGGTGCCAACATTAGCAAGTAAAAATGCCTGCATAAATTTAACTAATGTACTTTGGTTATAAGGTGATATAATATTGTCATTGAAAGTGAATTATTACTTGTAAATTCCACTTGTTATTGAATTGACATTCTTATATACTGTCAATCGTAAGTGCACCCTTACTTGTTAATGTGCACACCTTTACCTATTAGTGGTGGTAGTGTGACTTGTCATTAAGTTTGTATATATTCATTTTGTTCATGATATATGTACATTATTTTAGTGTAGGCATTAATTATTGACAATAATGATATAGTTTGTATTAGTTGTTAACAACTTGGTTATAAATATTATATCAAATTTGTAGTAATGGGAAATTGACAAGCTTAGGTGCTAGCATTGACAAGTAAAGGTGTCAGGAATGATAACTCACTTTATATCAAAATATCATATCCAATTATCACATTATAGCCAACATGTATTATATAAGCATATGTAACTTGAAATCATGTAAGATTAAAATATGTAACTTAAAATGACATTATATCCTAATTTCAAGAACTAGGAATTGATGAGTGTCTATATTGATAAGTTAACATGGAAGTATTGATAATGACAAGTCAAGGTGTTTGTAATGACAATAGGTTAATTGAAGTTGGCAATATATATAAAATGACTTGTCTTAGAAGCACCCTCACTTGTCGTTACTAGTACCTTTACTTATTAATATTTTCACCTTAGCTTATTATTTTTTGTGGTGACAAAATTATGATATGAAGTTACATTTTATGATATCATTTGATATAAAGATATATTCTAATATAGTATGATATAAAGTTAGATATTCCGATACAATCTACATTTGTTGGATAAAATGTGATGGACAAATTATATATTTTGATATTAAGTGACTTGTTAATTCAAACACTAGCACTAGTTATTACTTACACTTTCACTTGTTAATAGTTGCACCTTTACTTATTATTCTTGTGCTGCTAAAAAAAATTAGATATAAGATGTTATAGGATATGAAGTTATGTATATTTTAATATAATATGGTTGGTAAATACATATATATAATATATGATATCAAGTTACAATTTTTGATATAATATACTCCAAGATGAAGTTATATATATTAATAGGGTTAAGATACAATTTTAACAACAAAGTTTTACACTAGGAGTATCT
This sequence comes from Neltuma alba, assembly GCF_004799145.2. Classification (NCBI taxonomy): domain Eukaryota; kingdom Viridiplantae; phylum Streptophyta; class Magnoliopsida; order Fabales; family Fabaceae; genus Neltuma; species Neltuma alba. Next base: position 470,886 of record NW_021635786.1, read on the forward strand.
TGCACCATTAAGTTTTGAAGGGTGTAAAAGTAGATACAATCATTTAAAAATGGAGCAATCTTAACACTATCGTTAACTATTCCAAACAAACGTTAATTTTTGGCTTAGTGGGTCCCATACTTGTCCACATTGGCCTCTGTTTATCCTTTTATCTCTCTCTTCTTTCTCCTTCACACGCTACTTCTTCTTCTCCATCTTCCATGGCCACTTCTTCCTCACATATCTCTCTCAAACTCAACCCAAAGATAGCTCCATCATAGCTTGACCTTGAACCCTTCACTGTAAAAAAAGAGAGAGAGAGAGAGTCACTATACACAAAATCTACAACTTAGAGCCGCCACCATTTCTTCCAACTGCATCAACCAACCTGGTTGATGAGTAGTTTTTAGATTTCTAGCTAATTAGGTCATGGAGTCATTGATGGCATGATGGCTCTAACAAAGGTAAGATGGCAATGACCATAGTAGAATGTTAAAGATTGAGAATTTTGACTAAAACAAAAGCCTCCATATATGAGGAATTAGCCTTTAAGGCAACTCACAATGTATTACTTGAAGGAAGCTTTACAACAAAGCCACCAGGCTTTAATAAAGAGAACTTTACCTTTTGGAAGATAAGGATAAAGATTGTCACCAAAGCTTTAGAATATAGACTCTAGGATGTGATCAAGAAAGGGAACTATGTTCCTATAAAAGTAGATAATGGACAATGCATTCCTAAGTCTCCCAACAAGTTTGATAATAATGATAAAAGGATAATATTGCTAAATGACAAAGCAATCAATATGCGCACGTGTGTTTTGAGTCAGAAGGAATATTTTCGAGTCTCAAGCATGGAGAGTGTAAAAGAAATGTGGGAGGCCTTGGAGATAGCCCATGAAGGAACAACTAGAGTGAAGCAAAGTAGAATTAATACACTAACTGTAGTGTTTGAGCTATTCCGAATGAAGGATGGAGAGAGCATTTGAGACATAAAAGTCAAACTCTCACATCTTATCAATCATCTCAACACGCTTGGTAAAAAAACACAGTAAAAAAATCAAGTGAGTAAAATCCTCAACTGTCTCACAAAGTCAAATACAGTCAAGAAGATCAAGTGAGTAAAATGCTTCTACCTCTCAAAAAGAAGCCAAAGATCAAATAATCTATCTCAAGTGCAAGAAGCTAGGACACATTAAGATGGATTGTCTAACTCTTTTGAAAAGCAAAGACAAGGATAAGAAAAAGGATGGATTCAAAAAGAAGAAAGCTTATGTTTCATTAATTTAGGGAGGTAGTTCTTCAAAAGATGAAGATAGTGAGGAAGAAGAAATTGCTAATATTTGTCTCATCACACAAGAAAAAAAAGAATCAGAGATAGAAGAGATAAATGATTTTGACCCTACTTATGATAAGTTACAATCTAAATACGATGCTTTACATCCAGAATTTATAAAAGTTATTAAGGAGTTGGTAAGTTTCAAAAAGAAGGTCAAGGATTTGAAAGAATAACTACAAAAAGTAGAAATTGCACAACCTTGTGCAAAACATGAAGAATCAGAAGAGAGAAACCAAGAGTTGACAAAAATTCTAGAGAGATTCACTAAGGATAGTAAAATACTCAAAGTGATTCTTGAAGCCTAAAGGTGTATGTATAACAAATCTGGATTAGGATATGGTTCTGCTTTAAATGACACAAAAGGAAAGAAAAAGAGCGGTGAAAAATCCTATCTTAATTTCTTTAGACATTTAGTTCACACTTCTAATCCTTTTGCTCAATGTTCATATTGCAACTATAAAGGTTATACTACATCATCTTGTTATCACAAAAAGAAAGAAACTTACAGGAAAGCTTATCTATACTAACTCTAAAGGACCCAAGAAAGTATAGATACCTAAAACATGTTTTTTCTTGTTGTAGATTTGTCTAAAACCATCTAAAACGAACAAATGATATATTGATGGTGGATGCTTAAGACATATGATGAGGGATAGCAACAAATTCACCAAGCTCAAACCAAAAGATGGAGGAAAAGTAAGTTTCGATGGAAAACAATTAGGAAAAATTGCTAGAATTGGTGAAATTAGAAGCAACAATGAAATAAGAGTAGTAGATGTGTATTATGTGGAAGAACTCTTTCACAACTTGCTCAGTGTTAGTCAAAGTACAGACAAAAACAATTGGGTGATCTTCAACTTAGAGAAAAGTGAAGAATTGTATTATTATATGTTATGTAATTCTTTATGATAATGTATGCAATGAATATGCCCTTAATGCTATGTAATGATCAAATATGATAATGGCATGTAAGATTGAGCATGAGAATGTATGAGAGTGATTTATGGAATGATGGGATGATTGCAAGCATGATGATGGTGGATTATTGCATGATAATGGAAATAAGGGGATAAACTATCCTATAATGAGCAATTAAATTGAGATGGAGCAAAAGTATGGTAAATGAATGAATCTATCCATGAAATTTTATATGAAACTAATACATATCCTAAGCATTAAAAAAACGTGGTAAATCACTTAAACTGGATGTGTGTACTAAGAGATATGATTGCTTGAAATTAGGACAGAGAATCTAAAAATGTACTATTTGACCAAATGAATAGTATAAATTTACATGTAATTTTGGAATGAATGAATAAGGAAATGAACTTATGAGTATTTTTTCTCTATAGAGCATTAAAAGAGCTTTAAATAGAGACTTGAATCACCTTAGTTATGAATTTTCAAAGTTAGACAAAAAAATTTGAAATTTACTAGTGAATAGTAATCCGAGAGTCAAATTTCAAAATTTTGATATGCGGGCTTATTTTATGACCCGCTTGAACCATAACGCTTCTGGACATGTAAATGGAAGGATGCTTCAATAACTCTTTAAAAAACCTTTTTATAAGTCAAGAAGAAGAAAGTTGGTTATGACATAAGTGTCTTGCTCATGTCAACATAAACCAAATATCCAAACTTCTTAAAAAGGATTTAATAATCAGTTTACCAAAATTAAAGTTTGAAAATAAGGAGCAAAACAAAGTGCTCTTTCGAATAAAAGAAGACAATCTCAACAAAAAGACAACTCCAAATGCTTTACATAGATTTGGTTGGTCTTGTGAGAGTCAAAAGTTTTGGAGGAAACTTGTATACTTTTAAGATTGTTTATGACTCCTTGAGATTTACTTGGACTTTATTCCTTTCTTTCAAAGACAAACTTTTCATGCATTTATTTTGTTTGCCAAAAAAGTTCAAAATAAGAATGGTGTTTCATCTATGTCTGTCATGACTGATCATGGAGGAGAATTTAAGAATAATAAAATTGTTGACTTTTGTGACCAACATGAGATTGATCAAAACTTCTCAGCTCCATAAGCACTTCAATAAAATGGAGTTACAGAAAGAAAGAACAAAATGCTCAATATGTCACATCTCTAACAGAGATTATATCATAACAATGCTAGAGAAGATGCCCTATGAGCTATACAAAGAGAGAAAACTAAATTTGGCTCACATAAAAATATTCAGTAGCAAATGCTTCATCCATAACAACAACAAATAGAATATCAGTAAATTCAATTCTAAATCTGATAGAGGTTTATTTCTAGGATACTCTAATCGTAGTAAGGCTTATTGAGTTTTTAATAAAAGAACCTTTACTATTGTAGAGTTTATTCATGTTGTATTTGTTAAAGTCGAATCAAAGCTTCTAGATGATGATGCTGAGATTGTCCAACATTTTGAAAAATTAAGCATTAACAAATTTGCAGTTCAAACTCCTATTTCTAAAAATGAAAAACTAGAAGAAATTGTTTCTCAAACTTTAAATGATCAACCAAGGGCTTGGAAACATATTAAAGATCGTCCTTTAGAACAAGTAATTGGTGAAATCAATAAAGGAGTAAAAATCTAGAGACAAGTGCTTAATGAAGTGTGTTTTATTGAATTTATCTCTAGCATTAAACCTACCAATGTTAACGAAGTTCTATCAAATAAATTCTTTTTTTTTTTTGGATAACCAACAATAGTACCACTACTCTATATTAGACATCGCCAAGTTGACGGCAAAAACTAGGGGGGAGAACAAGAAGCTGATGCCTTCAGCAACATTTAGTGAGTTTTTGGCCAGAACGTCAGCTACCCTGTTTGCATCGCGTCCACACCAGGATACACACACGTCCCAGTCTTTCTTAATCTACCATTGAATCTGGTCTAACAGGTCCTTCTCCGGATGATCATCGTGCCCTCCTGTGTGAAGGAGGTCTACAAGCTCTTTGTAGTCCGTTTCGAGGACGACCCTTCTCCACTGTAGATCCCAAAACCTCTTGAGGCCCCAAAGCACAGCCCAAGTTTCTGCATGGAAACTATTTCCCTTCCCAATATGGAACATAAAACCATCAAGCCAGCAATTGTTGTGATCACGAGCAACGCCACCACAGGCTGCCTGTATACTGCCATCCCCAGCTGCGCCGTCGACATTATACTTCACATAGCCTACAAGGGGAGGTTGCCATCTGTTTGTGATCCCCATCCGGGTACCAGAACCATCTGAACCTAAGTTAGCACACGCAATGATCGCTTTGCACTGGGCAAGAGTGGAAATGGATCCCCTTGACTTATGATTAAAAACGTTGTCATTTCGATTCAACCATATTTGTCTAGTCAAAACCGCAAACCAAACACACCAAGGGATCTCCTTAACGTTGCATTTGACCCCAATATTCCATCTGATCCAACCTGCGAGGTTACCATCATCAAAGAATCTATTCTTGAGTTGGGCGGGTAGAATTCCTTCCTACGCTGCAGACCCGCAATGCATGTAGAGCATGTTCTGTCCTAGCTCCACAAAGACTACAGCTGGAATGCCCCTGTAGCCCTCTCAGAGCTCTTAAACTATTCGTGTGTAGTCTTCCTCTTCCACAAATCCATAGAAACGTTTTGCAACGTTGAGGAACCGGTAGTTTCCAGATTCTCTTCCATAGGCTGTCATACTGATACGCATTCGAGCCACATAATACATCGTATGCAGATTTGACCATGAACCGACCATCATTTGTAGCTTTCCATCGAGGGCTATCGGTCAAACTCCCATGGTTTGATACTGGGACACGCGCGATTGCCCTTAGCACTGAAGAGGGAAGGAATGAAGCAAAACGATGCTAATCCCACGAGCCTGAGGCAGAGAGGTAGTCAGCGACTATTGCCTTGCTTATCGTATCATCAAGTTCCCTGACAACATAAGAGCTAAGCTGATCATGGTATGGTACCCAAGCATCCTCCCAGAACCGTATGTGAGACCCATTACCCAGACTCCATCCAATGCCTTTCATAGTAAATTCCCATGCTTGCTTAATACCCTTCCATGTCTGTGATGCATAGTTGCATTTTTCAATCTTAGGAATGACATCATTACCATATTTATATTTTTCTCGCAGAAACTGAACCCATAAAGCATCCCGGTGCTTCACCAGCCCCCACCCAAGTTTCATCATAAATGCCAAGTTTTGCTTACGTGCTTCTCTCAAACCCAGCCCACCAAACTCCTTGCGTTTGCAAACCTCCCCCCAGGCCACATGATGCATCTTTCTAGACGAACCTGGGCTGCCCTAAAGAAAACCCGGCACTTCTTATCAATCTTGCTGCAGACACTAGCTGGCAACAAGGCAGACTGCATAGAGTAGTTTGGTATTGCCGATGCCACCGACGAAACCAGCGTGTGTCGAGCTGCTAGAGACAGAGAATTGGCCTTCCAATTCGTAAGCCTTTGATCCATCTTGTTAAGAACAAAATCATAGGTATGCTTCAAGACCCAGTGATGATGTAATGGCATCCCCAGGTACTTCCCCAAATCAGCTGTGGGAGTAAACTCGAGGAATTTACTTATCTCGTCCCTACGATTATGGTTAACATCTGCTAAGAAGAAAATACTAGACTTTCTGTTGTTCACTTTTTCCCCCGAAGCCATATAGAAATCATCTAGGCATGCTTTAATAAGGCCTGCTTGATCCAAGCTAGCTTCTGCAAAGAGAATAAGATCATCGGTGAAGAACAAATGGGAGACGACAGTACCATGTTTTGTCAACCGGAAGGGTAGCCAGTTGCCCGCAGCCACCTTGCTCTGAATGAGATGACCCAATTTCTCCATCACTATGACAAACAGATATGGCGAAATAGGATCCCCCTGCCTTATACCCCTGGTTGGATTGAAGGTAGATACCCCTGCCTTATACCCCTGCCTTATACCCCCAGCCATCTCTATCAAATAAATTCTAGATAGTAGTAATGTAGGAAGACCTAAACTAATTTGAGAGGAATAAAGTTTAGGACTTGATACCTAGGCCTAATGACTATCTAATCATAGATACTAAAAGGGTATTTGTAACGTCCTATTTTTTGACTTAAAAATTTAATTGTACAAGAAAGATTGGGTGTTATAAAAATTAAGTTTTCAAATTAGTATGTTAAAAAAACAAGAATAAAAATGAATATCAAATAAAATATCTTATTGAATTAAATATTATAAATGTGTGTGTGTGGGTGTGTGCTATTTAAGAGTGAATTAAATAATATTATATTAGGTAAATAATAATAAATTTTTTTAAGATTTTAAAACATTAAGACTAGTTTTTGAGATAATTTAGGTATTATCCATATTAAATCAAATTGTAAGGGATGGATAACTTTTAAAATAAATGTATTTGAAATTTTATTTTTATAAACCACTAAAAAAATAATCAAAATAATTTGAAAGGTATAGATCTTTTAGATGGGCCAGTTGTAAAAAGCCCAACCATGAAAAAAATGTCCTAGCATCTCCCTATAAATCATCCTTTCCTTGTTGCACCACCCACACTCTATCGTATTCATGCTATGAAAATTAAAAAGGTGCTTTTCTCTTCTCATTCTTCTTTTGTCTTCTTCTTACTTCTCAGCATATGCAAATAACATCCTTTCAACTATACACACACCTACCCATTGCAAATATACATATTCATGATCTTTAATGTACTTTCTGCTATCACATCATAACTCTAACCATAGCATTTGCTATCCTCCCATATGTCTCGACTAAGCAACCGGTAAGGTTTTAGGTTAGTTTTTCGAATAGTCTTAAAATAACTCTTGAGTAGTTTTTAAGTAAGATATTGATAAATATTTATATGTATGATTTTTGCAGATTATTATTGAGAGTGACAATTAAGTTATAATAGTACTCTAATAATTTATACCAGTAAACTTAAATTATATATATGCATAAGTTGAATTAAAAAAGTGTAATGTTTAAATTATCTGAATTTTAGTTCAATCTTTTCAAGCATACTTGTGTATGAAACAATATAAGGTTTAAATTGGAATTTTCTGTATTTTGATTTAAAATGATATTATATTATGTGATTTATTGGTATATTTTATTATGTGGTATTTGCATTCAATGATGGGATAAGGTCATTAGTATAATGTATATGATGAATTCTTTTACCACATGGTATGTTATCACTTAGTGCACAATGGATGAAACTTGTCATATCCCATTCTTTCATGTTTTCGTTTGGTCGGGATTGCATTGAAGCTGTAAGACATGTAACACCTCCTTGGTGCTATTCTTTAAGAAGGGGAGCCATAGTCCAGACTTGAGCATTATGCCTTTGGCCGGGTACACCTCAAGTACCCATGAGCTTGGAACCATTCATTTGCATGTATTAATTCTTGTTGTACTATATGGGTTAGCCTATGGGTCCATCAGTGATACAAGGATAGACAGTGATATAAGGGAGGCATATTGCATTTCTTTATATATATATAATGTTTTATATGGAATATAAGATTATGGTATGTTGATGAGTTATGAATGAGTGTGAGATGAATTTGATACTCACAAAGTGTAATTATACAAATATCTACATGATTATAAATGGCTCTGTATTGTACTGTGTAAGGTTTACATATGCATGTTAGGTCTTTAATAGTTACTAGATGTTTGTTCTCACCTTTATTTTCAACATTTTTAGGCATAATATCACATAGGATTCAAGGGAGGCACTAGGGGAGTAAGCCTTGAAGGCTTTACTATACTCCTCTAGTGATAGCATACCAGGAGGCATTGAATATGGAGGTCATGAAGCCCAAATAGCACTTCTTCAGTTAGAAGCCCAACAAGTCCTCCAGAGTGTTCAAGGGATTTATAGCTCAAGAATACTTACGTGGAGGAGGACATGGATCATTCCTTGGATGATGACATGGATACATACGGAGCTTAACATGACATATGGAAGGCCGCCCGAAAACCACCATGGTATATAAGTCATCGAAGCATGAACATTTGGACTTTGAGAAAGATAAAAGCACATTCTAAGAGACCAAAAGGAGCATTTGAAGCCAATTTCCATCTTGTTGAAAGGCCTAACACAATTATATATGCATAGAGGAGTCCATTAGAGCTATAATCTTTTAAATTGGGGCCCAAAATGCATCATGCTATGGACCATGGGAATTTCAAAACGTGATTCAACCACATTCAAGCCCAAATGGATGTCTAAAAGGCCCATTTATGCTTTTGGACGTGAATAGCAATGGAGGTCCATTTGGAAGGTGTAACATCCCAATTTTTAGGCCTAAAAGTACCAAAAATAGCCTGAATTGGATAGGCTACCAGACTCCTTTTTAGCGGAGGTCCCAAAGATGAGAAAAGAAGTTAAAGCAGTTTTAGGGACTAAATTGCAAAGTGAAAGTTTTAAGGGGCTAAAGTGTAAATCAAAGTTAGAGGCTCTAGTAAAGTCTTGAAGGCCCAGAAAGAGAAAAGAGGCTAGATACAGATCAAAGGTTAAGTTAGAAGCCTCAAAGAGATGGTTTTATGAGGTTGAGCCTAAGTAGGGGTAAAATTGTAAATTCAGAAAGTTATGGTCATCAGGAGTAAAAATGGAAAGTACATAGAAAATTCTAAGAAAATCCCAAAAAATAGAAAATAATATTCTAAGGCTCTTTTGTGAAGAGAGATGATGAAAATACCCCTGAGATAACTTAAAAGGAATTTATAAGATTATGGCTCAATTTAAGATGTAGAGGTAGATTTAATTGTTTGAGTCATAAGGAAACCTCAGAAAATTATGGTAAAATAGGAATGTATGATCTAAGAGACTGTAGAAAATTATAAAATTAGTCTCATCCCCAGAAGACCAGCAAAATGGCTTTAAGAATACTTAAAAGCCAGTTTTGTCAAAAAAGGGCATTTGAAAGAATGATTTTTAATGGGGCTACAAGTTGAGTTATGGCCTGAGAAAATTCACAGATTTTCTCTAGAATATGAGAAATTTTATGATATTTTTGGAGCTCTGGATTGAATAAAATACTCCAGTCAAATATTAAATAATTTTTGTCCCCTAAATAGGAGACAAAACCAAAGAAAATATCTAAGGGCTATCATAACGGTGCTGAGTCGCCAAGCGTAATCATGACACCTATGAGTTATCATGCTGAGTCACCAAGCATAATCATGACACCTACGAGTCATCATGCTGAGTCAGTAGAAGATATTTGTGGACAGTATAAAAATCAGAATGTAGTATGAGAATATTTTAGACAGTTCTTTGTCTACCCGTTATAGTGAAATCTCTATTGTGTGACTCAATAAGGTTAAGTAGCCTATCAGTAGAGCTAATTATTTTCATCTATGCTCCTCTAAGATGGCGCCATATATGTACCTTTTATTGGCCAGAATTTTAAGAAGAAGTTGTCCCGGTAGTACAGGGTAAGTCAGAACCCGAAAAGTATCCGATATGGTGCAAGATTGGCTTGATAGGTGGAGAAATAATTAAGGAAATATTTTTACACGAATTTTTCATTTATTTCCTCCTATTTTAATGCCAAGTTGATGAATGGGCATGAAAGGAATTGTTCAAGTTGTTAGAAGAATCTAAAGCAACCAAGAAGAATATAAAAGAACCTAGAGGGAACTAGAAATCTTTAGAAGCATCTACAAGCCTCTTGAAGTCGTGACTCACCAAGACACTTGTCATCTTCTTAGGCTATGTTGCTTAAGATGTGTACACATAGAAGGGTGGTTGAATGGAGGGCTAAGATGAGCTCTTATTCAAGAAGGGCATGTGTGGCATTATGGAAAGTATGAAGCCTATAAATACCCCCATCCATAGTTCATTTTCGTGCAAGACCATTTTAAGAGGGTAAAATCTTGCAAAATCAAAACTAGAGAGAGAAAGAAGAGAATTCTAGAGAGGGGAAGTGACTTGAAACCAATGTAAGGCTTCCAAACTTCTCTATGTTGGTTTATGGTAGTTATATGTTGATTTTATGATAGTTTGATGATGTTGGGAAGTCATTTTCCTAAGGGGAAGTGCTACCCAAATTTTATCAAAATGATAGAGAATAATTTTACAAAGCTAGAACATCAATCCAAAATTAAGAGAAAAGGGTTAGGTTCAAGAAGGTTAGTCTTGAACTTTATATAACTCTTGGTCGTAATGGATTGTATGACCCATGTGATTATGTTTAGGACCTTGGAACATCCAAGAGGATGTTTGATGATGTTGACCAAAAGCCCTTGTGGTTGGGAAGTCAAGGGAATCAAAAGAAAAGCAAGAGGAAAGCTTGAGGTGCAAGGTAGTAAACTTACCTTTTATGTGCTTGATGTGGTATGCTCATGTATTGGTTTGTATTTGTTGTTTGAATGATGTTGTGACATGATGATGATTGCAGGAAATGCTGTTTTTAATATGTTCCCATGGCCATGCATTTTTATACCAAGTATAAAACATGATGGCATGTCACTAGTTAACTTAAGTTTATGAAAAACTACATACCATACACTAGCATCCATCTTGTGCATGCATGTGGTAATATTTGCTGCTGAGATTCCCCCGAATCTCACCCCTCCCTAACCAACCATTCAGGTCATTTAATGATGGGAAATAATGGCATGAGAAGCAAAGCGAAGTAAGCGGAGAATTATTCTTGTTAATGGATGAGACTGTTGATGAATGTATAATTCTCCTATTTTGTAAACTATATTATGGATACCAATGATGTCATGTATTTAATTATAATGTTTATGGTATGAATAGAAATGTATAAGAATGAATGTGAAAGAGTAAGCCCAAGTTATGTATGTCAAAGAAATAAAAAGAATTAAAGTAAATAGTAGTTAAGGGGTAAAACGTAGGTCCTGGGGCAATGAGTTTGTAGCTCTAGTTTGACCTATCAAATAAATGAGTTTAGCCATGATATTTGGGATACTTATAGTACACATCCCAATCTTTAAAATGAGAGGTAGATCACTTCAATTGGATGTGTACACAAGGAGATATGAATTTTCAAAGTTGAGGCACAAAATCTGAAAGTTCCAGATTTTACCACATGAACAGTACTTTTTATTGATTAAATTGTATGAATTGGGCAATGATAAGTCTAATTGGATATTTTTTTCCTTAAAGAGCTTGCAAAGAGCTTTTCTTATAATTTTAGAACACCTCAATACGATTTTTATGGAATTAGTTATGAGTTTTTAAAGTTGGCCAAGATTTTAGGGAAATGTGAGTAGTGCACAGAAGCATTCTATGACTTGAGGTCACAACCTGAGAGGTTGAGGTCACGACCTGAAGGCAAAAATGGCCTCTATGACTTCAAGTCGCGACCTGGAAGCACTAAGTTGCTACCTAAACTGGGAAAATGAAAAAGTCTCAAATTTTTTAGGGGAAATCACAAATAAAGACCCTCGAATTAGCAAAATCACTCTATGGTCACCTGAATAAGCCAAATTATCAAGAGGGACCCGGTCTCAAATTGTAATTATAAAATCAGGCTAAAAAGACAAAAGTGCCCTTATTCTCTTTCTTCCATCACCCCATCTCTTTCTCTTTCCTTCTTCTCTTTCCCTCCGTCTTCGTCCTTCTCTCCCTCTTCATCTCCCTCCCTCTCTTCTTCCTTCTATTCCTCTCCCTCTCAAAAACATTCATCTCCTACCTATACATTCATCAATATGATTAAAGTTGTGGCCATTCCCACCAATCTTTATTACAAAAAATATGGTGACTCATCATTAATGCTAGTTGATGACTTTCGACTTTCATTTCCATATATGTTTTTGATATAGTGTTGTTCGATTGTCGAGAATACTGTCTTCTTTTTGTTTACTTGTACGTGGGAATCGATAATTTCCTCATTTGATTTAGAGTTTTTGGTTGCTGTCAAAACACCTCTGGTTTTTTGTTATTTGACTTACTATTGTTGTAATTTTACTTAGTAGTGTTGTAACTACAGATTGGTTAGTTTGATCATAATAACATGGCGTGACAATATGAAAATGTCGGTATTTTGTTTATGGGCAGAGCAATGTTAACATTTAGTATTTATAGTTGTAAATGGTATCAATGTAGATCCATTTAATGTTCTGAAATTCATGATAGACCTCCTCACTGAGTTATAATTTCATTTACCACAGTTGTTATTTGGCTTTCCACTTTTGTCAATTGATTTTCACAATTTGTCATCCGCCTTACTCAACTTGTTATAAATTATATATCAGAACTTGTTATCTGCTAAAGAAATATGAAAATTCTGTCATTTGAAAAGAGAAAATTAAATTTTTATGAATTGGTTATCATAAGTTGTCATTTTCCTTACTAAATGTGTCATTCGTCTTACTGAACTTGTCATTTGCCAAGAATGTTTAGTAAGGTATATGACAACTTCTGATAAGCAACTCATAGGAATTTAAGATTCTACGTTAAAATGACAATTTGTACAATTTCTTTGCAAATGACAAGTTTAGTAAGACGAATGACAACTTCTGATAAGCATTTAATATGAATTTAATTTTCTCTTTTCAAGTGACAATTTCTAGATTTATTTAGCAGATGACAAGTTCTGATAAGTAATTTATGACAAGTTTAGTTAGGCAAATAACAATTTTAGTAAGGTAAATGACAACTTCTGATAAGCATTTCATACAAATTTAATTTTTTTGTTCAAATGATAGAATTTTTAGATTTCTTTAGTAGATGACAAGTTCAGTAAGGCAAATGATAGAATTTTTGTGTTTCTGTCATTGTATTTCTGTCACCACCTTTCTAATTAAGTGGACAGCATTAAATAGCTCTACATTGTTACAATATAGAAATGATTAACAAAAAAAGTTAACATTCCTCTGCACAATATAAAAAGACTATAATTATCAGATTGTCATGTGTTTCTATTACTGCATTGTTGTCATAATAGTTAAAAGTCTGCATTAACAACACTAGCATGCAAAATTACAACAATAGTGATTATTACATTCCCTCCAATATATTTAACTTCTCCTTCATCACTTGCTTCAAAATGTCCACAAGTGTGGATGTAATGTAACAAATTCTGTTTCTGTTACTGCATTTCTATCATCACAACAGTGCTGATCGTTACATTCCCTTCAACACTTTTACTTCCAGATTTCTTTGGCGAGTGACAAGTTGAGTAAGACGAATGACAAGTTTAGTAAGACGAATGACAACTTCTGATAAGCAATTCATAAACAATTAATTTTCTCTTTTCCAATGACAACATTTTCAGATTTCTTTAGCAGATGACAAGTTCTGATATGTAATTTATGACAAGTTGAGTAAGGCGAATGACAAGTTATGAAAATCAATTAACAAGAGTGGAAAGCCAAATAACAACTGTGGTAAATGAAATTATAACTCAGTGAGGAGGTCTATCATGAATTTCAGAACATTAAATGGATCTACATTGATACCATTTACAACTATAAATACTAAATGTTAACATTGCTCTGCCCATAAACAAAATACCGACATTTTCAGATTGTCACGCCATGTTATTATGATCAAACTAACCAATCTGTAGTTACAACACTACTAAGTAAAATTACAACAATAGTAAGTCAAATAACAAAAAACCAGAGGTGTTTTGACAGCAACCAGCAACTCTAAATCAAATGAGAAGATTATCGATTCCCAGATACAAGTAAACAAAAAGAAGATAGTATTCAACTAGACCATCTTCAAAATCTTTAAAATATTCAAACCAGCGAACCCTGTAGCTTGTATCAATAGCTTAAAGAACTCAGCCTTTTTCTTCTTTGCTAACAGAGAAAACAATCCATAAGGTTGATCACCATTGTTCAAGAAAAAGGTCGTAATCACTCCTTGTTTCAGAATTGCAAAAAATCGTCCCAAATCTTCCATTCCTTCATCACCGACCACCTTCCTCTCTTCACCCTGCTGATATCCTACGCAAGGAGTTGGAGGAGACCCAACGAAGATGCTGCTTCGACCCAAGGAAGAAAGAGAAAGAAGAAGAGAGGGAGAGGAAGTCCGAGGAGAAGAAGGAAAGAAGAGGTCTCTCACTAATGTTTGCCTTCGTTATTGAATCTAAGTAATTGAAGGGTATTTTAGTCTTTTAGGTGTGATTTGCTAATTGCAATTTGAGACCGGGTCCCTCATGGTAATTTGGTTTATTCAGGTGACCATAGAGTGATTTTGCTAATTCGAGGGTCTTTATTTGTGATTTCCCCAATTTTTTAAGCATTTTCTCATACTTAAGGGTAATATAAAGTTTCAAACATGATTTTTGTCACACCTTACTATCTCAACCACCTAGGGTTTAATTAAAACCATTTTAGACTGCTTTGGATGGTCTTGGGCTCAAAAACTCTTGAAAAACGCTGATTTTCGGATTTTTACTGTTCATCGGGTAAAATCCAGTTTTCTGGCCCAACTTCAAAAATTCTTAACTTATTCCACAAAACTCCAATTGGGGTGGTTCAAAATTATATTTAAAGCTCTTTAAGTCCTCTTTCATGAAAAAATACTCTCATGATCCAATTCCTTCTGGAAAAGTGTCAGGTTTTGTGAAAGGTAACACTGTCCATTTGCCAAAAATCCTCATTCCAGATTCTAAACCTTAACTTTGAAAAATCATTAAAAATTGTATACTTAGTCATTTTTAATGTGCTATCTATCAATTTGAAGCTCAGGACGTCAACTCTTACCATGCCAAATTTCGTGCAGAAATTCGTTCAGTCACTAAATAAACCGTGGCTCTAAACTAACGTCCTGCTTAAGGATTACAGCACCAAACATGGGATTTATACATAATCAAATGTCCACGAATTTTTATGGTATATCACCATAAATTAGCCTCCAATCTGCAGCTTGCTCTTGAGAATTTGAGGTCCTAAAATGTTACATTATATTTGGGGGATGAGATTTTTAAAAATCCCAGTAGCAAGATCAATCAACCAAAACATTAACATGCATCAATTACAAGCATTCCAACCTTTTGCTATTAATAGGGAACTACTTTACTTCATACATGTAGCACTCTAACATGCAATAGCCAAGGCACATAAAGCAAGGAGTATAGCTACACAATCATCATCATCATCATCATTTAGTTCAACCACATAATAGCACATGAAATTGCATAGCAATCAATGCAACATTCAACATTAAGGTCAATTAAATCTTACTACCTTAATCCAATGCTCTTTGATTTTCTTGTTCTTCTTTCTTGATTCCACAAATGCCAAACCCTAACATGGAAATCCACAAAAATGGCAGCAAGAATTATCAACCATTCCTCATGAAAAATTAACAACATAAATCAAGTAACCTCTAACCCCTTAAAGCTTCCATCTTTGTTCTTGAATTTTTAGAGTTATTTTCCATAAACCCTAAAAATTCCCTCTTGACCTTTTCCTACATAGTTTTTCATGTAGATTCCAAATATCTACTTAGATTTAACAAAATAAATTTTCCTCCTTCAGTTTTGATCTGGCCGAACCCTTAGGGTTGATTATCCAAAAATCTCAACTTTGATTCTAAGGCTTCCAACACTTGTTCTTTAGGTTTACCCTACACCATTTTTCATTTTGAACAGAATGGAAGCCTCAAAACTTTGAAAAACTCATCCTAGGGTCCAGATCTAGCTTTGGCCGAAAATAACACTCAAGGAATTAATCATGAAAAATGCTTCAAAACCAACTATAATCACTTGCAAGCACTAGGATCTAACTTGTGTTGTTGTGTCTTAGCAAGACCTAACAACCAAACTTCATTCCCCACTTAATAAACATTTCGTCCAGCACCCAAAGAAGAGAGGAAACCAAAATTTTCAACCATACAAATAAAGAAAACAAGGCAAGGATCCAATTAGAACCAAGAACTAACCTTGAATCTTTGGCTGTATGATCAAGTTGGTAGCTTTTCCCTTGATTTCCCTTTGAACTCTCTCTTTTCTCTCTAGGTTCCCTCTTGCACAAAATAATGGTCTGATTTGGGGGAAGGATAAGCTCAATTAAGGCACCGAAAATATCCCAACAACCTTCATTAATGAGGAGCCAAGTGTCAAGTGCCTATTTAGTCTTGCATTTTCCCTTTAATTAACTTAATTCATATTGTAATTAATTTCCAAAGTCAAACTCTCCTCCACTTGAGGCTTGACACTTGGAAAGCTTTAAATCAGCTCCATTAGGGGCTTGACACATGCCTCAATGTGAACCATTTGAATTGCAAGACTCTAGTCTTACTTTATCGATACACTTTTACTCCGGGTTTAACTTCTTTTCTATAATTACAGTGATCTGGCCTCTGGGTTTAACTTCTTTTCTATAATTATAGTGATCTGGCCTCTGTAATTATTTTCTGTCAGATCCATAAATTATTCTGCTCATTTTTGTTTTCCCAAATTTCCCTCTTTGACTCAAATTTAATTTCCCAATAATTAAATAAAAAAGAAAACTATTTTCCTTCTCTTTAGTGATTTTTCCACTTTTCCAAAGAATTGGGAAAAATCCTGGATACTTGAGAGCCTTCTTTTAATTTCATAATCTCTTATAATTCCTTGGGGTATCATAAGAATTTTCTTGGGATTTTATTCTCCTTAAAAATATTTATTTAGAATTTTCCAAATAAAAGACCTTAAACTAGCTTAAATCGCCCTTAAATTCCCTTGTAATTTTTCTAAGGGCAAATTGGTCATAAAACTAATTTTATAATCCCATATAATTCTCAAGGAATATTTTCCTTATTTTTTCTTAATTTTTGAAGGTTTGGAAATATTTTTCCATAATTACTTTTGACCAATTTTCCTTAATTAGTCAAACTTTCTATAATTGGCTTGGAAAATTATAATAATTATTTTCCACCAAAATTCTTCTATTTCTCCTTGTCATTTTGACTCTTAATTATTTAGGAATATTCCTATTTCCTAAATACCATATTTCTGGATGTGACAATTTTTCATAACTTGTAGTCTCCAAAAGTGATTCCAAATGCTTCCGCAAGGCAAGTTAATTGGTATAAACTTAAGGTGTTACAGAAGGTCCAAGAAGATTCAAGAAGCATCAAGAGTGATATTATTAACATTAATTAGGATTCTGTTTGTTTTAATTAGTTTCCTATTTTACAGTTTTCTATTTTCAAATAGCAGATTTGTTCTTGAAGTTTAAGTTATTTGTTTTTATTTCTATGTAAGAAATGATGCCTCCCATAGTCAAATAATCATTAATGAGGCATCATCCCTAGCATTTATGTCTTAAGATACTGATTCTAGAGTGTTTTATGGTTAACTATATATAGGCTACATTTTTGTACTTAAAATAGAGACTTGGATGAATGAGAATTGAGTTTATTTCTCTCTGTGCGAGCTTTGCTTGCATCCTTGTATTCTTGTGAGAATACTCGACAGTGTCAAGGGATCGATTAACCTTGTGGTGTCTTCATGGCTAAGGTTGTAAGAGACAGGTTCTCTTAAGGTCCTACCTTGATCAACCGTCCGTTCGTTACTTGATTCTAGCCGGTCCGTTCGTTACTCTCATATCATCTAGTATGTGTGTATTTATATGGAATTACAATGACTATAAGACCTCTTTTCTTTATTTTTCTATTTATAGCATGTGAGAACTTAATTGGTACTTTGAGTTATTTGAATATAGTTTGTTATTAACCTTAAGTTAAGCTGGTGTTTTTACTAGGATTGTCCTTAAGCTTGTATGAGGTTTTGTACTTAATGCCAAGTATACAGATCATATTTGATGAGGTGTTACAGTATTCAAGAATAAGCTCAAGAAACCTATTGTAATTGTCAGAAACAAAACTAGACCAGTTACTAAAGACTATAATCAAGAGGAAGAAATTGATTATGAGGAAACATATGCTCCAGTAACTAGATTAAAAGTCATATGAGTACTCTTAGTCTTTGCTTGCATAAAAGATTTTAAACTTTATCAAATAGATGTTAAAAGTGCTTTTTTGAATAGTTATATCATGAAAGAAGTTTATATTGAGTAACCACCTGGGTTCGAAGACCCAAACTTTTCTAATCATGTTTTCAAACTCAAGAAAGCTTTATATGGTTTAAAGCAAGCTCCTAGAGCTTGGTATGAATGTCTTAGCAATTCCCTGATAGAAAAAATTTTGAAAGAGGCAAAGTAGGCATAGCCTTTTTTTATTAAAAGAACTAAGAAGGATATACTGTAATTTATATTGATGATATTACTTTTGGTGCTACTAATGATGATCTTTGTCTAAATTTTGCTAAAGATATGCAGGAACATTTTGAAATGTCCATGATGGGAGAACTCAACTTCTTTCTTGGACTACAAATTAAGCAAAAGAAGGATGAAATTTTTTTTCTCTTAGACCAAATATCTTAGAGAACTCTTGAAAAAATATGGTTTCGATCAAGCAAAAGGCGCAAAAACTCCTATGAGTTCAGCTATCTATTAGTGGCAGTTTCACCCAAAAGGGGGTTGAATTGGATGATAAAAATTTTTCTTTTTAAAAATAAATAACAGAATCAAGAAAAGGAAATAAGTTCAAAAAGATTTCACCGAAGAAGTGTTTAAGAAGAAGAACACACAGAATTTATACTATTCGGTCCCAACCACTTGACCTACATCCAGTTCTCAGAATACCTTTGAGTTCTTCACTATACTCCAAGATTCAATGGGCTCTTGGCACCACAATACAGTAATTGAGTTCTCTCTCAATCACTCCCTCGTACTTCCTATTAGGATACAATCCCCTCAAGAGTCCCAGACTCTTGAGTCACTCATTGAAGGAAATAAATGATTTCACAAACTCTCTTTCGAGAGTATATATGATAAACATTGACGCTTAGAAATGAAAAATAGAGTATTGAATATAGAAATTAATTCAACAGTTGGTAGCTCAAGTTTATTCACTACTGCAATCAATGCTTTTCACAATTTTTATAGTTAGAGAATTCTAGTTTTTTGTTAGACACAAGAGCTTATAACTGTTGGAATATCGTTTGCGTAGGTTGGTAGTTGCAACGGTTGTTTTGTATTAAATGCACTTCTAACAGTAGCTTAAGCCTATAACATATCTGTTAAGCCTTGTAACCTGTAGAAATGTATCTGTAAAAATGTAATAAGTTATTTAACTAGAGAATATAAATGAATAACAGAAGAGATGATCATCCTTGGAGTTTAATACATGAAGTGAAAATCACAAATCAAGGATTAGAGAATCATAGAAGCAGTTTATCGAAGATCTCATTAATAAGTAGCTTGACAGATAAGGTTATTGATTAATTGGAAATGAGAGAACTTGAAAATCAAACTCATTTATTGAAGTCATTATGGATCAAGGACATTATAGGAAAGGTTATCGATAAAGAGAGAAAGTTAACTAAAGTGATTTATCATGAGAATCCTTCTGGACAAAATTGAAGATATTAGTTTCTTGAATCAGGGACCATCTTTACTTTTTAACAAAATATAAGATGATTAATGAAGGCTGTGAAAAGCTTAAAGATAGAATAATATCATATTTTCTAAAAAAAAATAGTGTGAAGAACAATTTCGAGCAACGTTACTGAACTTTACAGAACATGTAATCGATTATTCACTTTATCCCAAAGTTTATTGATAATTGAAGTAACTTTAGAAAACCATTTTGAATAGTTTTATTTGAGAGGTTATCCATAATTGAGTTTATCAAAAAAGTGCTATAAAAAAATTCTTCAAGCAAAAACTTAGACAGAGACAAGTAAGACAGGAAAACTGTTAGAAACAATCTCACCCAAGAGGGGGGTGAATTGGGTGAGTTACAAAAATTTAAAATCAAATGCGTGTCAGTATTGAATAAAAACAGGGAGTCAGAGTAAGAAGAAATTTAACCGCAGAGAGGAGACACAAGATTTATACTGGTTCGGTCTAAACCACGTGACCTACTTCCAGTCCCCAGAACACCTCTGAGTATTTCACTATCTTCCAAGATCGACAGGGCTCTTGGTGCCTCGGTACAGTAATTGAATCGCTCAATCACTCCCCCTTACTCTCGTAAGGATACAAGCCCTCTCAAGAGTCCACACTCTTGAGTATCACTCAAGTTTTTAATGAGAGTAGTAATTGGCTCTCTTACAGAGTGAATTTAATGATAAACACTGATGCTCGGTAGTAACGTGAAAACAGAGTATTGAATGCTAAACTAAATAATCGCAGGTGGTAGTTCCGGTATTCAATCTCTCATTAATGCTTCTTCGCGCCTTTTATAGTTGATATCGTTAAGTAGCCGTTAGACGGAAGAGCTTCTAGCCATTGTGATTCCGTTTGCGTGTTTCGCTGATTTCAACGGCTCCGCCATTAATGCGTCTGAGCTTCTGACACTGTAGGTCGCAGTCTACGTAATCTCGTTGAAGAGCCGTTGCACTCGTTTTCATTAATCTGCATATTTTAAGCTTTGAACAAATGAGAGTCTTGCGATGAATACTTTAATCTTGAACAAAGAAGAGAAAACAAATTTATCATTCAAAGATTTGTGACGAAATCATTTATCAGTAAGAAGAACAGAAAGTCATTCTGGTTTAGTTTGATCGAAGAGATGATCGATTACTTGATGATAGATCAAGTTATCGATAAACAGAATGAAGACTTTTCGAATTAGATCACCAATATTATCGATTAAGTGTTGGATCATTGACTCTAAGAATTATCATAGCAGGAGGAAATCATTCCATGATCGAACAAGTGATCGAACACTTGTTTGATCGAACAGATTATCGATAATTCAAATGTTATTGAAATGAAACTTCAGTCATTGATGATCGAACAACTTATCGATAAATGTATGATGGATAATGTTATCGATAAACCATGGGCATGTATATATTCAATGAAAGACACAGACTATCTGAAGTGATCGAACAGCTGATCGATCAATGAATATTCGAACAAATGATCGAATAAAGTAAGAAGAGAAATTTAATCCTGTAAGACAAGGAAACTGATTATCGATCACGTTTTGTGAAAACATGAGTTACAGGGAATTGAATGATCGATCATAGTATTGAAAAACCAATGATCGATTAGGTGATCGAAAAATAGTTCAACATAAGTTAATGCGAATATAGCAATCCTTAGACACTTTATCGATCATGTTATGTGAAAAGTTATTTATGCAAACAAGTTAAATTTATCGATAATGTTATCGATAATTTGGTTGCAGGAAAACTAAATAAGAGTAGATAAAGACATTGATTATCGATCATGTGATCGATAATTTTATGATCAATAAGGTTATCGATCCATCAGTGAAGTTGATTACCTGCATTCAGAGAATTAGAGCATAATGTTCGAACATGTGATCGATAAACAAATGATCGAGAATATGATCGATAAATTGGTAACAGAATTAATGTGCAGAATAAGTAGATTGTGTTACCTTTTATCGAAGTCGTTATTGATAACTGATTTATCGATCACATGATCGATAAATACACTTCAGATTTGGTTCTCTTATCAGTAACTCGATTGTTTATCTGATATTATCGATCAGTTGATCGATAATTAACCATACTCTTGTGTGATATTCACGTTAGCGATAATCGATCACTTTATCGATTAATTGCTTATCGAATAGTTCTTCGATCCAAATACCTACTATAAACTTGATTTACATTTGAGCAATTATCTGAAACCTTAGCGATAAACGATTGATCGATCAGTTGATCGATCAAAATACTTAACCCAAATTATCTGACTTTGTTATCATCAAAACTATAATCCTAACAAAAACATGATTCTGATCGATAAGTGTATTTATCGATGGAATGATCAATAAATACGTTTATTGATAATGTCATCAATAAATGTTTGGTTGAAACCTGTAACCTTTAAAAAACAAAAAAGGAATTTATCGAGTATTTTATCGAACAACAAGAATAGCTTAGTAAAGCAATACTTACTCAGTTTCAGATTAAGTTATTGAGGATTATAGATATTGATAAAAGCATCGATAATTCAAAAAGTGTTTTAGTGAGCGTTTAGCAAGATATAGTTCATTGAGACCTACCCATTTATCTGAAAGATGATCGAAAACCTTATTTATCGATAAGGTCATCAATAAATGCTTATTAGTAAACCTTAAATCCAGAGAAACTTACTATTTATCTGAAAGGTGATCCGAAACTCTAGTTATCCAACAGGTTATCGATAATGACTTAATAGTAACTATTCACAGAGAAACTTAGCTATTTATCTAGAAGGTGATCCGAAAATGCATTTATCCAATAGGTGATCGATAAACAGCTATTAGTAATGATATGCAAAGAGATTTAACATTTTACTTTGTCATCATCAAAACCTTAAATCTAACACTATCTCATTGGATGCTGATCAGAAGGGCAAAGATGTAAATATAACAAGATACAGAGAAATAATTGGCTCATTACTCTATCTCACAGCAAGTAGACCTAACATTCAATTTAGTGTGGGATTATGTTACACCTATACCTTATAGTCCATTTAGAACTATCTCTGACCACTTTGGATGGCCTTAAGCTCACAAAACGAAAATAGGACGCTAGTTACAGAAACACTATTCATTTGGTAATTCCAGATTTTCTATCCAATTTTAAAAATTCATAACTAATTCTAGAAAAATCAAAATGGAGTGGTTCTAAGTGTTAATGAAAGCTCTTTGAATTCTCTTTCAAGGAACAGTAATCTTAAGAATAATTTGGTGTGAAACAGTGCCAGATTTGTATGGAAGTTACTATTGTTCTATTGGTTAAAATTTTCCTTTCCAGAATTCAAACCTTAACTTTGAAAAATCACCATAAATCATATAAATGTCTTATTGATTTAAAGATCAAGACATGAAATATAACCATACCAAATTTCAGAATTTAATTCATCTAGTAACAGTCAAAACGTAGCTCTAAGTCAACAGCTTAATAGGGTTATAACATCTATGTATACATGATTATACATTGCCAAAAGTCAAATGGTTTCATGGTTTATACACTGTTCAATCATTCCTGAATTTTTTCTTCTTCTTGGATGGTTCAGGCCCTAGAATATTGAATTAATTTGGAAGGAATGAGATTTCATTGAAATCCTAATAGTAAGAATAATCAACCATAATATCAAGCATGCATCATCATCAAAGCATTTCAACATTAGCTATCATTGGAGAACTAATTCTCTCATAATTAGGCAATCTCTAACATGTAATAGCTAAGGCAATAAAATGCAAGGAGCAG